>NC_090648.1:224287778-224624965 GCF_040937935.1 Hyperolius riggenbachi
CATCATGTTTGAATACACAATGGATGCCAGTCCAGCTAAAAGAATAGGAAACATTGTCTAGAGCCAGTAATTTTATATTTTCAAAGCACACTGAATATTTAATTAAAAATTTCATTCCTTATTCATCAGCATCTCATAATCTTAAGATATTCAGACACCGTGTTCGTCCAAAGGCCTGGTGTGCAAATCTGTCCTGGAGCCAAGTCATTTGATAATTGAAAATCTATGTATGTGTTGTGAATAATTTACATAACGCCTTTTGAATCAGACTGAAATCGGACTGTTTAGGGACACTTAATGGCTGTGCTTGTTTGCTTGTCAGTGAAACATTCATAACACATAATTCCTTTTATGCTGTAGTGCAGTATCTGTCATTAGATTTACCTACGCATCAGTTTATTCACCCGTGTATTACATGCCTTAGATTCAAAGGAAGGGTACATTTAAAGGGCAAGAATTATATTTGGGAATTGATGGAATAAACTTGTGTTAAAGCTACAGGTACAACTATTTTTTTTAATCTATGTCTAACATTAAGGGTTGTACTTATATTTAAAGGACATCCGAGGTGAAAATTAACTAATGAGATAAACAATTGTATCTATTACATAGTTACATAGTTATTTTGGTTGAAAAAAGACATGCGTCCATCGAGTTCAACCGGAGAACAAAGTACAACACCAGCCTACTCCCTCACATATCCTTGTTGATCCAGAGGAAGGCGAAAAAACCCTTACAAGGCATGGTCCAATTAGCCCCAAAAGGGGAAAAAATTCCTTCCCGACTCCAGATGGCAATCAGATATCATCCCTGGATCAACATCATTGGGCATTACCTAGTAATTGTAGCCATGGATGTCTTTCAACGCAAGGAAAGCATCTAAGCCCCCTTTAAATGCAGGTATAGAGTTTGCCATAACGACTTCCTGTGACAATGCATTCCACATCTTAATCACTCTTACTGTAAAGAACCCTGTCCTAAATAAATGGCTAAAACGTTTTTCCTCCATGCGTAGATCATGTCCTCTAGTCCTCTGAGAAGGCCTAGGGACAAAAAGCTCATCCGCCAAGCTATTATATTGCCCTCTGATGTATTTATACATGTTAATAAGATCCCCTCTAAGGCGTCTTTTCTCTAGACTAAATAAACCTAGTTTATCTAACCTTTCATGGTAAGTGAGACCTTCCATCCCATGTATCAATTTTGTTGCTCGTCTCTGCACCTGCTCCAAAACTGCAATATCTTTTTTGTAATGTGGTGCCCAGAACTGAATTCCATATTCCAGATATAACCTTACTAGAGAGTTAAACAGGGGCAATATTATGCTAGCATCTCGAGTTTTTATTTCCCTTTTAATGCATCCCAAAATTTTGTTAGCTTTAGCTGCAGCGGCTTGGCATTGATTATGATTATTTAACTTGTCGATGAGTACTCCTAAGTCCTTCTCCAAGTTTGATGTCCCCAACTGTATCCCATTTATTGTGTATGGTGCTAGACCATTAGTACGTCCAAAATGCATGACTTTACATTTTTCAACATTGAATTTCATCTGCCATGTATGTGCCCATATAGCCATCCTATCCAGATCCTGTTGCAATATGACACTATCTTCCTGAGAGTTGATGATTCTGCCCAATTTTGTATCATCTGCAAAAATAGCAACATTGCTCACTACTGCATCTACTAGGTCATTAATAAATATATTGAAGAGCACTGGACCCAGTACAGACCCCTGTGGGACCCCACTGCTAACAGTCTCCCATTTTGAGTATGATCCATGGACCACAACTCTTTGTTTTCTGTCCATTAGCCAGTTCCCTATCCATGCACACAGACTCTTCCCCAGTCCTTGCATCCTCAACTTTTGCACCAGGCTTTTGTGTGGAACAGTGTCGAAGGCCTTTGCAAAGTCCAAGTATATCACATCTACAGCATTGCCAATATCCACATTAGCGTTCACTACCTCATAAAAGCTGAGCATGTTAGTCAAACAGAAACTGTCTTTAGTAAACCCATGTAGATGCTAAGAAATAAGATTATTTTCTACTATGAAGTCATGTATAGTATCTCTTAGTAACCCCTCAAATAGTTTGCATACAACTGATGTTAAGCTTACAGGTCTATAATTTCCTGGATCTGATTTTTTGCCCTTCTTAAATAATGGGAAAACGTGGGCTGTACGCCAATCCACTGGGACTCTGCCAGTTGCAAGAGAGTCACAAGAGATAAGATAAAGGGGTTTATCTATAACTGAACTTAATTCCCTTAGGACCCGAGGATGCATGCCATCCGGGTCAGGTGCCTTGTCTATTTTTAATTTATTTAGTCTTTCCTTCACTTCATTTAGTCTTGCCTTCAAGACTAAATGGAGTGATGTTTTCTGTTTATACCTTGTTTTCTTATTGAAAAGCCAGGTTCACACATAAATCTGCATATTTCCAGTCTAGTTTGCATACAACTGATGTTAAGCTTACAGGTCTATAATTTCCTGGATCTGATTTTTTGCCCTTCTTAAATAATGGGAAAATGTGGGCTGTACGCCAATCCACTGGGACTCTGCCAGTTGCAAGAGAGTCACAAGAGATAAGATAAAGGGGTTTATCTATAACTGAACTTAATTCCCTTAGGACCCGAGGATGCATGCTTTCCGGGTCAGGTGCCTTGTCTATTTTTAATTTATTTAGTCTTTCCTTCACTTCATTTAGTCTTGCCTTCAAGACTAAATGGAGTGATGTTTTCTGTTTATACCTTGTTTTCTTATTGAAAAGCCAGGTTCACACATAAATCTGCATATTTCCAGTCTAGTTTGCATACAACTGATGTTAAGCTTACAGGTCTATAATTTCCTGGATCTGATTTTTTGCCCTTCTTAAATAATGGGAAAACGTGGGCTGTACGCCACTCCACTGGGACTCTGCCAGTTGCAAGAGAGTCACAAGAGATAAGATAAAGGGGTTTATCTATAACTGAACTTAATTCCCTTAGGACCCGAGGATGCATGCCATCCGGGTCAGGTGCCTTGTCTATTTTTAATTTATTTAGTCTTTCCTTCATTTAGTCTTGCCTTCAAGACTAAATGGAGTGATGTTTTCTGTTTATACCTTGTTTTCTTATTGAAAAGCCTGGTTCACACATAAATCTGCATATTTCCAGTCTGGTCTAGTACTGTCCTGTCAGTTGTGCATCAGTTTTCTGTCAGTTTTACCGTACTGGACTGGAAATGTACCTCTTTTATGTGTAAACACAGCCATAGACACCTATTTATTGTCCAGCGCTGCGTAATATGTGGGCGGTTTATAAATACAATTAATAATAATAATAGACACACATACAAAACTTATAGCACCGGACCGGAAATGTGCAGATTTGTATGTGAACATAGCCATAGAAACACTGATGCCAGCTGTCAAAAACTGACAGGACTGGACACCTTGTATGTGTGACCCAAGTCAAAGGTACGTTTTATATATCATATTTTCATAACGAACAGCTTATTCATGATTATTATTAAGATACAAAGTAACATAAATAATTCATAGGCAACAGTCAAAAAGAAGGACATCATAGCCTGATGATAGGAAATCAAGGAAACATTATACATCACCATACATATCACTAATGTTATGTGTTGCAAGAAACATGTGGGTCTTGCCTCGTCCAACTATAATGAGGTGTTAGGGATTCTGACAGTGATATAGAATATGACCTTAGATTCTATCCTCCAATACTTAGCAGTGCAAGGGGGTATCGTATAAACCTTACCTGGAGCAAGTAGTGTGAATATTATTATTATTTAGTATTTATATAGCGCCAACATGTTTCGCAGCGCTGTACAAAGTGTGTGTGTGTATATATATATATATATATATATATATATATATATATATATATATATATATATATATATATATATAGTCTTGTCACTAACTGTCCCTCAGAGGAGCTCACAATCTATTCCCTAGCATAGTCCTATGTCTATGTATGTATTGTGTAGTGTTTGTATCATAGTCTAGGGCCAATTTAAGGGGAAGCCAATTAACTTAACTGTATGTTTTTGGGATGTGGGAGGAAACCGGAGTGCCCGGAGAAAACCCTTGCAGACACGGGGAGAACATACAAACTCCTTGCAGATGTTGATCTGGCTGGGAT
This sequence comes from Hyperolius riggenbachi, assembly GCF_040937935.1. NCBI lineage: Eukaryota > Metazoa > Chordata > Amphibia > Anura > Hyperoliidae > Hyperolius > Hyperolius riggenbachi. The sequence continues at coordinate 224,291,928 of NC_090648.1, forward strand.
TCAAATCGGGGACCCAGCGCTGCAAGGCGAGAGCGCTAACCACTATGCCACCGTGCTGCTCAATTAGATTTGACTCCACATGAGGAAGGAAAGGACATGTATTAAAAAAGATACATATACATATATACATTATCTCACTGTGTTACAGTCATTATGATATATTTGAGAATGATTTATAGTGGCAATGGGTCGTAGTCTCTGTTCCAATTGGAGATTTAAGGCTCATACACATGGGGCACAACTGTCACCACAAACACGTGACACGCGCATGTCTGGGCGACAGTTGCCCCGTGTGTATGAGGCGCGCACCCCGAACTGTCGCCGGAGACAGCAGTTGCCGTGCGATTGAAAAGTTCAATTGCCGGCAACTTCTGTCTCCGCAACTGTCGCTAGTCCACCACGCGTACGCGTGTGTATGTGCGGACTAGCGACAGCTACCCACAGCCAGAAAGGAGCTTCCAGCGGAGGGATGAAACTTTCGGCAACAGCTTCCGCCGCGTCTCTGCCTGTTGGGCAGAGACGTGTAGACAGCTGTCGCAAAGGCGGAGCTGTCGCCGAGCTGTTGCGCACACTCTCCTGTGTGCTAGCAACAGCAACAACGGTGCCCCGTGTGTATGAGGCTTTAGGCTTATTTAAAATTTACGGTAACTTGGAGATCAGAAGGCAAGTCTTCCAAGCCCCAATTGGGCCATTTTTTTTTAAAGCAGTGACCTAAACTTAATAATTAAAACATAAGTCTAAATCAGGGATTTCATCTTTTCTGGATGCCCCTGAATATTCTATAGGGTTCATAGCAGAAAAGCAGCAGTTTCCAGCCTGGGGTTAAAGTAGTGTTCCATAGAATGTGTATAATGTGCTGTGGTGGGGAGTGGAATACTTCTGAACTCACCATCAGTACTGCTGCAGTAGTTGATCAGTCCCCAAGTGTACCCACACTTCTCCACGGACAGCTGTCACACTCCATCTTTGATGTTTAGTTCCAGTAACTTTATAGTTCACTCAATATTGCTGTGAATAAAGTGATGGTAAAAAAAATGTTTGCGGCTGTGATCTTTGCTGGATGATACAGCATAGGGAGCTGTTGCAATCGATTTTAGAGATGAGTGTTGGATCTGCACAATAAAACTGTTAAAGTGCCAGGGAAAATGTATACATTGATGTGTAAGATGTGCACATAAATAGTTATTGTATAGGTTTATTAATTATAACATCACTAATTAAGAGCAGCAGGAACAAGTCCAACAAGTAACCTTTCTAAGGATACACAGTCTAGTACACTTTGCTAAATTATAGTTCTATGTTCTCCATGGATACTGCAGCCATTTTCATGCTGTCATTTTTTTTTTTATCGTTTTTCATGTTAAAACTGAATTTCCACTAGGAATATCACAGTACAGAAATATGGCTCAGAATGCCTTAGGGTCCCGTTTCCACTAGACGCATTGCTATGCGGAAACCGCTTCGCAATGCATGGAAACTGCAACCAATTGATGTCAATGGAGTCGTTTCCATTGACGCAAATTTACCTATGCGATCCTACGCAATGCGACGCAGGGAAATTATGGATTGCATGCTGCAGTTTTCTGCAGCACGCATCAGAGTCCCCATAGCTGCCAACAGGAAGCCTCATGATACTGCATCCGGTTGTACGGACAACAACAACCGGAAGTACCTGCGTGGGGGATGCGAGGTGATGCGGCGATTGCCTCACATCCACAATGCTAGTGGAAAAGGGCCCTTATGGTTATTTATGAATACGCATCATTTATGTCCTATGTAAATGTTTGTAAATTAAGGGTAAATTTTGATCTGTAGATGGGACTCGTGGGTCAGTAATGGCATATGCACACTAGTGACATTTCCTTTAGAACTATATTTCCTGGTATTCTAGCAACAGACATCATGATTCTGAAAACATACAAATAAGCTAATTGGCTTACGCCTACATTGGCCCTAGGCTACGATACATACACTACACGATACATACATAGACATGTGACAATGGTAGGGATTAGATTGTGACCCCCTCTGAGGGACAGTTACGTGACAAGACAATATACTCTGTACAGTGCTGCGGAAGATGTCGGTGCTATAAAAATACTAAATAAAAATAATGATGTAACCAATACTCAGCACCACGGAATATGTTGGCGCTTTCTAAATCGATAATAATAATACTGGCAGTGAAAATATACAAGCAATCGTGTATTACCAAATATGGTTACAGCAAAGGTCACAGAAGACAAACTGTTTCACCAATACAGATGTGGATTTTTGTAGACACTTTGATAGTATTCTTTTTTCTGTTTAAGGGTAATTCAGTTTCAGTCAGTAACTGCTGATTTTGTGTATCCAGAAACTTAAAGGTGTATATAAAAAGGAATGTGATAAAATAGTTCCATAGTTCTTTATTGTACAAGAACACCTACTGTTTTTATAGTTCTAGTTTGACCTGTGAGTTACCTGGATACTGAGCCTAAGAAATACCAGTATCAAACTAAAATGACAGCGTGTACGTTTTATTTCAGAACACTCCATCTTTAGCAAGTGATTTTTTTTTTGATGAGCTGAGGAAAGATTTCCTCTTGCACTGCGGATGTCTTAAAGCTTTTGTTTTTATGTAAACTCTCCTTTAGGCTATGGCCACAGACGGTCTTGTAAGAGAAATTGGTATTCTTTTTCAGGAGAGACTGTGAGGGATTGTATCCAGCCTTGATTAACCCATTCTTTGATTTTAGTCATTTTGCTTCAGAATTTATTTTTTACTTGGAATTCATTTAAACTGGCAAGGAAGCTCATGTTGCTATTTTCCATTTCCCTAATCTCAGGTTATATAGTTTTCTGATGTTTTAAAATGCACCCCTGAATAAATATTATATTTTAGCTTGCTAACAAGGCACGCCTAAGAAGTTTAGTTGTCACAGCCATGCAGTTGCATGGCTGTAATTAATGAGAAACATGCAATAGTGGCTGGGCTAAAAATAACACCAAAAGGGCAGGCCCTAATATGGGATTATACTCAAAATAACATTTGTGCTTTAAAACATTTAAACACAGTAGACAATGAATGTAAAGCACTATAGAACTTGTTTAATGTCATTTGAATGCATATTTACACCTCACTGAAGCTAAATGATATCGTTGCTGGCTGCAGGACAGATTATTAGATAGACTTGTAATTAAGTAATTAGTGAACAAACACAGAAGAGTACTCTTGCTTACCCCCTGGACACTGCAGAATCATTTCCACCTTGTTTACACAGCATAGTTCACTTCCTGAACAATCTGATGATGCTCCCCAGCAACAGCAAGCTTATCGATTGGCAGCTAAATGAAGTAAAAAGCTTAAACGTCAACTCTTCCAGTATTTTGGAAACAACCCAAATTGTTTTAGTTCCTAATTTTATGTTATGTTGAATGCTTTAGACTGTAGATGAAATGTCAGTGTGATTCCACTTGAACACCCTATGACAACTGTAAGGGAATTTTGGAACCAGAAGCCCTTACTGTAGCCATTTCTAACTCATCAAGTGACAATTGTAACTGTCAGTTACTGCAATCAGTCTAAAAGACCTCAACTAGTTTAGCTTTTAATATTTCACCCTTCTTTGCCAGTTATCCATATAAGCAGTTTTACAGAAACTCAAAATTTGTTTCATGGGAGCAACCCGCTACGTATAAGAACAGCCAAAACATGTTAACAAAAATTAAACAGTAGCATGTCTGTGGTAAGAAAATAAAATCTGCTGGATACAGAAGCTGTAGGGTTATAAATGTTATCTAGCTTCTGGGATCTCTCAGGTTATTGTCTATCATGGCTCATGCCAGTTTATTTAATAGCTTTAAGTGACTCATCTGAAGTTTCAGTGCTCTGCTAGTTTTATTTTATTTATTTGTATAACTCGAGCACATTATGCAGCATTTTTAAAGAAGCTTATAGTTTATTATCCACATTAAAGTCATGCACACATGCCAAGGACAGTTTGGGTGAAAGCCAGTTAAGTTAAAAGAATATTTGTAGATTGTGGGTAGAAACCTGAGAAACTGTCTACAAGCAGCATTCAACATCCAAATGGAGAGTACCTTTGGTGGGAATTGCACCCATGACCTTGGCTCCTAAGAGAAATGAAAATGTATATTAATCCTTTAGTCAGTACATACAGACATGAGATGATTGACTTGTCAGCTACAACTTGTCTGGACCCTTACAGACACCAGTGGTTAGGTGAAAAAGTAAAGTGCAACCACTCAGCAGGTATGAAAGTGAAAAACGATCTTTATTGGTACAAAACGCTGGAGGTAATAGGGTAGCTAAAAACACTTAAAAATTGGAGCGCTCCCACATAACCAAATACATTGAAGCTCTCACTCCCCAACACCACTCATACAAGGTTGCAGTACCAAAGGCTTGGCAACTCTTCTGGGTGAAGTAGAGTATATTCCTCAGGTGATCTTGGTAAGTTCCAATCGGCTCAACTTTAATCCCAAGGATCAGACCAAAACAGAGGCTTCACGCAGCAAAGACAACACAGGCAATCTTCACCTGCAGATGCAGGACTTACCTATTTTCAGTCCTACCGCCCTCTATTTGCAATTGCTTGTGACCGCTGATAGCATGTTTCATAACCGACCAACCTCAGTCCTAGGATCCCAGATGTAAAGAGGTGATAGGAGTCCCATGGACCTTCAGCGTGCACACCAGTCTGATTCCCTCGTTGGGTGGCTAGGACACCGGAGCGCTCCAAGAGTCAGCGCGGGATTTTGGCCCCGCCCACCTACGCGTTGCGCTCGTCTCTCGCGAGCTTCAACTGGGTGTGCGGGAGGGGGGGGGGGGTCGGTGGCCTAACCACCTCCTTTATGCGCTTCATGCTGGCTCTTCCTTTTCCACTGGCCATAAAAATAATTTCCGGTTGTCAAACTTAGCAGCCCTTGCTGACGTAAGTAGGTACAGCAAAGTATTCCTCATATGACAATCCATACCCGAAACTGCCACCAAGCGAGATACATTGCAATGATCTGAAGGTGGGGGGTTCCTTTTCCCTTAATTATATATATATATATATATATATATATATATATATATATATATATATATATATATATATATATATATTATGAAAACAGAGAATTAAATATATGTTTCAGCGTTTATAAACGAATGTATATACTTAAACGCACAGCACGTTCAGTTCTCTGAGGGAGAGGGAGGGTTGTTTTTTCCTCTTATGTTCTTTCTTCTTAAAGGAACGGTGCAAAATCTAGTTCATTGTTCAACCCGGCTGGTTCCAGGGCATTTAAGATGTAGATCCACCGCCTTTCTTTTTGAAGGAGGGCTTTCTCTTTATCACCCCCTCTTCCCTTATCCGGTAGTCTATATATGCCTCTGATTTTCAGTCCATTTACATTTTCCTGATGCACGACCCCAAAATGTTCAGCCACAGTGCCCCTAAACTCCCCATTTTTCTGCCTATCACATCTTATATCACTAAGATGTTGTCCAATTCGTTTCTTCAAACGTTTTGTGGTCATGCCCACATACATTTTTCAACATGGGCAGGTCAGTTGGTACACAACCCACTCCGAGTTCCAGTTAATGTAGCTCCATATCTCCCACTCCTTATCACCTGTAGAGTCTTTAAAGGTTTTAGTCACATCCACATATGGACAAATAGAACATCCACCACACCTAAACATACCATTAGGTGGCTTTCCTCCTAACTACTTTTTATCCCTTTTTACTGGGACCTGCGAATGGACTAAAGCGTCCCGCAAACAGACACCAGTGGCCAAGGATGGTGGAAAGCACAAAACCCATTAGTTGCTGTTCTGCCCCGTTCCTGATAATACAGTGTATGAAGGAGGGGTCCACACACAGACTTTTTGAGCGCAATATGACTTTTATTGTCCCAATGCACACATACACAAGACATTATTGTCACAACGGACGATCGTTTCGGTGTATAGAACAGATTCCCTTTATCAAGGCATAAACAGACCTAATATGTCAATTTATCACATATTTTGTCTGTTTATGCCTTAATAAAGGGGACCTGTTCTAGGCCCCGAAACGATCGTCAGTTGTGACGATAATATCTTGTGTATTTGTGCATTGGGACAATAAAACTCATATTGTACCCAAAAAGTCTGTGTGTGGACCCCTCCTTCGTACACTGGATTATCCGCTGCTACAAGTTCCTGGACCAGCACTGCTCCACTACAGGCGTGCGATTGTTTTGGTTCTAACCCCTTCCTGATAAGCCTGCATTAGTAGTGTGTGTTCATCTTTGCATACCTTGCTGTAGTTGTTTTCATTTGTGTTTACTGGTATTATGGTATTCTGTTTCCAAAGGGGTGCAGATTTCTTGGAAGTTTCAAAGATATTTTTTCAAAATGAACTGTTTAAATTTTGTAAGGCCCCTTTTACACTTAATCAGTTGGTATGCGTTAGTGCACCTTTTTTCTATAGCAGTGCATTGGGAAGAAGATTTAAGTTAAAACGCGTTAAGTGTGAAAGGTGCCATAGGAAACCATGGGAATTACTTTGAAAATCCGTCTTCTTTCAGTTTATAACTGAGAGCAACTGATTAAGTGTAAAAGGGCCCTAAGTGTGGAAAAGGTCTTTGGCTGAAATATCACTTGCATCAGATGAATAAGCATGAAGTAATAGTTAAAGGCTAAAAATGGTCCCTATTGCTAAAGGCATCTCTATCTGACCTTACCTGTAATCATTTAAGGGGTGTTCTTTTCAGTGCCACGATATAGCAACAAAAGGACTGATTTTTCCAGGAAATAGAATATAGTAGTAACAGCTTCAGTACCTGTAACATACATCTAACAGGGCAAGATGACTTCATGCATACAGCGTTCCCAGTGTTTTACCAAAAATAATGCTTCTAGCCATTAAAAGAAACCTTTAGAGAAAGCTAGAAGGCCAGGGCGTGCCTGTTTGTGCTCTGTACGTCTTGTTGTAACGTGTTCACTTGTATAGACGTGCTTCAGCAATATAGGGAATCGCAGACAATAGATGCATTGTTCAAGTCCCTGCTTTACATGGCTAACCTTTTAATCACTTCACTAGAGACATTGCTCCAAGACTGCTCTTTCCAGTACAGAACTTCTGAAAAGTGAAAAGCTGCAGTTGATGTGACTTATCCTCTGTCATTTTTTTCTAAAGAAAATATTTTTGTTGTTACGTTATTCTCAATATCTTGCCACTGTTATATAATTTCTCCTTCGTGGTTGCTGAATGAGTTCACAAAAATTATTACACCTCTCACATTTTTGTAAATATTTGATTATATCTTTTTATGGGACAACACTGAAGTAATGACACTTTGATGCAATGTAAAGTAATCTGCATAGAGCTTGAATAACAGTGTAAATTTACTGATGTTCCTACCTGATACTAAATAATGGTTTTCATTTTTTCACATCTCTAAAAGAGAATGTGAACCTGTGAAGCTCTATTGAGCTCTATGACCAAGAGAGTTAAAGTAAACATGAACTCTTGCAAAGGACAGAAGGAAAACCTATAGACCTGCACCCTGTATGTATTTAGAGAGTTTAGCCTATCTAATTCCCCCTTATCTGTGACTAATCACAAGTTGTAATTTGTAAAAAATATATGTGGATATCCTGCGCCTGTAGGAAATTGCAGCAGCTAAATGGACCAGGCAAATCCTCCAATACCTTAATCTTTAAAATTACAAGTTAAAGGTCCACAGCGCTAAGTGTAAAATTAAACACCTTTATTGACACAAATTGATAATTGCATTGATTTTAGGCTAACTTGAAGCACCTTCCCCTTTAAACATCCCTGTCACACACAAACGCTCATACAATTTTCACTGCAGTGAGCATCCGTACAAAAATGTGAAAAAAGGGGATCCCAGTTAAAGATCAAGGCTGATATTGAATAAAAAAGCCTTTGCTTATAAAGCTGATATTGAATAAAAGTTTTTTGTTTGCAACTGTATGAAGTCCGCAATATATTATAATCTCCGTTGAGGTAAAGTTCATGTGTAAACAATGATAGCGTTTTGCTTGTATAATGTTATACTGCACCAGTTTCCTCCGTAGTGGGTGAATCCTTGTATCGCTGTCTTCCCTCACCACATCTGACACTGGCCTTGTGTATATGGGCGCGGAGTCAGCCGGTGCCACCAGATAGAAAGCACTCCCGTGTGGACGCCGCTTCCGTCCTCTGCAGCTGGACGGTTCCGTAAGCGGCTTGATAGTTACTTGCTGGCTTGGGCAATCCCACAGTGACGTCACTGATAGCGTAAGTGCGTAGGACGCTGACGTTTCGGGAGGTAACGCCTCCCTTCTTCAGAGCTGCCCATCAATCGCTTCCCCCAGCTTATGAACATTCCTCTCGTTCTTAGGATCCACCCACTTCTCCTTGGAAACCAACGCTACCATATCTCTTCTTTGATTCTCATAGCAACAAGAATACATATCCAGGCTCCTCCACAATGGCCGTTATAATTTCTCCAATTCTCATAATAATAGAAAAAAGTAATTATCTCCAGATCTTTTTTGTGCAAACATAAAAATAAGAATAAAAAATATATAAAAATATATAAATATATAAAAAGTGAAAAAAAATATTTTTTTCTCAGTTATCAGTTATGCTCTATTGTGTTTTATTTTATTTTAAGAAAGCATAGAATTCTAAATCACAATTTAACCCCTTAGGGGTCATAGTGTCCAAAGCATATATCCAAAAGGATTCCGTACGTGATAATTTACTTATATAGTCTCCTCCCCTCCAGTCTCTCTCTACTTTCTGTAGTCCACAAAATGTGGAACCCCGTACCGAGCATTTATGAAATTTCTTGTAATGTGCAGATAAAGGATGTTTTTCATTTCCTTTTTCTATATTATATAGATGTTCCCCTAGTCTTTTTTTCAAAGATCTTTTTGTCCTCCCCACGTATTGCTTCTGACATGGGCAACATATCACATATACTATCCCCTTGGTGGAACAGGTAAAATTACCTCTTATGGGGAACGTTTCACTATTACAGGAGGAAACTACCTCTTGCATCTCTCTATCGCCTCTAGTAACTGCGTGACAGGGATGTTTTTTTTTTTTTTTTTTTTTTTTTTTTATCAAACTCAGTACACACACCCAGATTCATGAGTAATCAGTTACATGGGGCATTAGCAATTTCTATTCTTGCCATACCCCTAAACTGAAATGTGTAATCATCATAGTTTATACATCGTAGATTGGTAAGAGCTAAATAGGCATCTCTGTAATTTTCTTCATCATTAAGCTCTTATTTCTCAGACTTACATGACTGTTGTCGGGACAATTATCTATTTATCCTTCTCATACCACAAACATATACATGAGCCCCGTCAACATCCTGTATATACTCCTCTCATCTCTCCAACCTCTCTTTTGAAGGGTATCTGTACCTTGCAAGACATACGCGTCCCAAACGTACCACTCACAGTCACCCCGTCATCCATTCCCTCCCCGGGGCCCCCCGTCCCACCCCAATACCATCCAGTACCGCCCCCCTCCGGCCCCAACAACATTCCCCAGCGACTCCCAATTCTCAGCTCATTCACTCCCCAGGGTAAACCTAACCGAGATTAGCTGTAAGACTTCTCCATATTTCTTCTACCTTATTCGTAGTTCCCAGCTCCATGTTCTTACACAGATCATCCATCCTAGCAAACCATTCTCCTATATCTAGCCTAGACGGATTTTTCCAGTTGTTAGCGATAATACTTTTGGCAACAATCGTGCCATATTCTTTAATCAGAGAGCATCCAAGGCTTTCTTTTTTAGCTGTATAACTAAGAATTGCTTCCTTCGGAGTAAGTTCAAATTTTTCTTTTAGCAATCTCTCAGCCAAGAGGATGATATCATCCCAAAATTTTCTAACTATCGGGCACTGCCACCACATATGTAAGGTACCTCCGTCCCCCTGTCCACACCTCCAGCACATCACCTTGCGATTTGCAAACTTACCAACACGGGATGGTGTCATGTACCATCTACCAATTGTTTTAAATTGAATCAATTGTAATCTTGGATCTTGGATTTTAAAAGTATTTACCCATATTTGTGGCCATAACCCTTCCAGACTGGACCCCAGGTCAATTTCCCATTTTCTGCAATATGCAGGGAAGTCCTGGTCATATTCTGCTGCGCAGATATCTGCGTATAAGCTGGAAATGGATTTATTCATTTTTTTTCCCAGATAAAAGTGTCTCTCAAAATTATTCAGCTCCCTCCTCTGAACCACCCTCGAGGCAAACTTATAGAAGAAACTATGTATCTGGGAGAAACCCCAAAAACCAATCTGGTCATTACACTCAAGAATCGATCTAATTCCCAGCGTGGGGTTTCCCCCAATATTTACAACACGTGTTTCACGACTTATATTATGTTTACCAAACCAAGCTGGGTCAAGACCTGGGGGAAAGTCTGGATTATCTCGTAGGGTTATCAAGGGGGAAAACCCTGTTTTTTTTTGCCATTTCTCAATTATCCAGAGTAATGATTTCAGGGTTGGTTTAATCAACGGATGGGACGATATATTATATACTTTATTGATATTTTTAATGATCCAAGTAAAGACAAGATCAAAATCTGATTCTTCCTCCTCTAGCCGCGGCCATATCTTGTTCTCTACACCAGTGGTGGTCTCCATTTTCCATTCTAGAATTCTTGTCAGATGTACACTTTTGTAATAGTTATATAAATTTGGAGCGGCAAGTCCGCCCTGGTCTTTTCTTTTCATGACTAGTTTATAATTTATTCTGTGCTTAGCATTGTTCCAGATAAAATTCTGGAATATCTTGTGCCAGTTCTGGAACCATATATTAGGGATGGCTATTGGTAGGCTCTGCAACAAAAAGATAAGTTTAGGGAGGATCAACATTTTAATAATGTTAATCCTACCAATTAGGTTGAAACACGGACGGTCCCAAGATCTCAGCTTTTTTTTACATTCACCTACTATTTTCAAAAAATTATTTTTAAAAAGCGAATCAAGATTGCTGGTAAGGTTAATACCTAAGTATTTAATTGCATGATTATTACCCTTAAACTCACTACTCTGTTTTATCTCCTCCATGAGTTCTACCGAACAGCCTATGTTTAGAATCTCTGTTTTTTCTTTATTCAGTTTAAAATTTGAATATTTTGCAAAAAAATTAAGTTTATCTCGACATTTTATTGTTGAATTAAGTGGGTCCGTCAGAGTTAGAAGTAAATCGTCGGCATAGGCCAGGATCTTCATCTCACCTTGCCTAGTTTTTATACCTCTAATTTCATCATCCTGTTGAATAGCTTGAATAATTGTTTCAATGCCAAGATTAAATAGAATGGGGGACAAGGGACATCCTTGCCTAACCCCATTTGAGATAGGAAAAGTGTGATCAAGCTGATTATTTACCTTGACACTTGAACTTTGGTTTTTATAAAGTTTCTTCAAGTTCCCAATAAATATTGGGCCTAGTCCAAATTCCACCAGCACTGCAAAGATAAAGCTTCTCGATATACGGTCAAATGCTTTTTCAGCGTCCACTGCAATCATCACTGCAGCCTCCCCTCTATTTCTACACCTGTGAATCAGATCAATTGCAGTGTATATGTTATCTTTAGTTTGTTTATTTTTAATAAAACCTGATTGTTGATTCCCCAAAAGATGACTAATTATTTTATTTAATCTATTTGCTAATATTTTGGCGTAAATTTTTACGTCACAATTTATGAGGGATATAGGTCGAAATTGGGCACAACTTGGGTTCGGTTTATCCCCTTTTGGAATTAGGGTTATGGTAGCTCGGTTTGATTCATTAGAGAAAATTACGGAGTTCTCGTCATCATTCACAAGCCTACAAAAGAGCGTGACAGGGATGTTTAAAGGGGAAGGTGCTTCAAGTTAGCCTAAGATCAATGCAATTATCAATTTGTGTTGATAATTGTGTCAATAATTGTGTCAATTTGTGTCAATAAAGGTGTTTAATTTTACACTTAGCGCTGTGGACCTTTAACTTGTAATTTACAAGTTGTAATTTGATCTCTTAGCTGTGTCACCTGACCACGGCAGAGATCTCATTTGTAAACACAGGATGGGAACAGTATGTCAGCTTCCATGAAAGCAGGAAGTATACAAACTAAAGATGTACTGCAGAGTTTGTATCAGCTGTAACAAAGAAATGTTTTATTTAAATGTTATTACGCTGTTGTTTATCTTTTAGAGCAGAGAGGAAGTTCTGAGTTCAGGTCCACCTTAAGGCAGTGCTGGAAGATAATGGTGGTCACACAAAATATTGGCATTTTGGTCACAGATTTGACGTTCTTCACTTGGGGTGTACTTAGGGGTGTACTTTGTTGCCAGCAGTTTACACATTAATGGCTGTGTGTTGAGGTATTTTGTTGGGACAGCTAATGTACACTGTTATACAAGCTGTACACTGACTACTTTACATTGTATCAAAGTATCAGGTCTTCAGTGTTGTCCCATGAAAAATATATATTTACAAACATGTGAGATACTGTATACTGTGCCCTGTATCTGGGATTGGACACTATTAAGGAATAAACCAAGCATTTAAAAGTGGTGCAGATATGTTTATCCACCATGTAGGCAAGATTTTGATCGCCAAGGACATTTTTAATGTAAACAGAAAAAAGGGGGACTTGGCATTCTTAGGTTTCAAAAGTGCATTTAATATTTCTGGCAGGGCTGTGGAGTCGGAGTCGGAGCAATTTTGGTTGCCTGGAGTCAGAGTCGGGAAAAAATGCTCCGACGCCTAATGAATTTAAACTGTAATTAAAATAGAAAATATGATAAAATGTTCTATTTCTCAGATAATAGTTATCATAAATAATGGATACATACAGTAATAGCTGTGCTTAGTCCACAAAATGAAATAAACCAATCAAAATTAGTTACTTGTGCTGCTTCAATAAAGCAGTCCCCGTATTTTTAAAGTCATATATACAGTCACATCTGATTGTGACTGTATATATGATGTGTACACAGGAATCTCTTATATATACTAAATAACATCTATGCTGTAAGTATAAAGCCTGATGTGTAGCCGTGTCACTAATAGAGATGGTCAATGAGATGGAAATAATTCTGCGTTGATTCTGATTTATGCAAATGTACGCACTCTCTTTGCTTACGAAATCAAATAATTTGATATGTTGTTAAAATTTGGTTTGGTGACTACGAATTAAATGGTACCTGAGAAGGATGAAAAGAAAAGTTTTATACATACCTGGGGCTTCTTTCAGCCCCCTTCAGGCTAATCAGTCTCTCGCTGTCCACCTCCACCACCTGGATCTTCTGCTATGAGTCCTGGTAATTCAGCCAGTCAGCGCAGTCCGGCCGCATGCCGCTTCCACAGCCAGGAGGGTTCTGCACCTGCGCAATAGTGCTGCGCAGGTGTAGTACGCTCCCGGTGGCGGAGTGTATGCATGCGATCTACACCGGACTGGCTCAAGTACCTGGACTCATAGCAGAAGATCCAGGTGGCGGAGGAGGACAGCGAGGAGCTGATTAGCCTGAAGGGGGCTGGAGGAAGCCCCAGGTATGTATAAAACTTTAATTCCATCTGTCTCAGGTTTACTTTGTTACACAGTAGTACTATACTCTACATTTGCACTCTCCACAGAGCTGCAGGGAATCCACTGAGAATGTTGTGCACATTGAACACAGAGGTGTTGTCTATCACCCATAAACCTGGTTCAGATTGTGCATGAAGAATGTGTAATAGAGGAAGAATCTCCTTATCCGGAGCGGATATCCGAACATGAACTTTCAGATATCCGCGTTCATCCGGATATCCGAACGCATTATCCGGGCTATCCTGGTGGATTCGGATATCCGGATAGAAAAAAACGGAAGTGCCCTTTAAATTGCTTTAAACCGTTTTTTAGGGTAAATGAGGCATGTAGCATCATTATTTTTTAAAAGAGAACACTAATTGATGATGTGGGGACTCCCCCCCCCCCCCCCAAACAAAAAATGGCTGTCAATTAACATTAGGCCTAGGTTCCGGACAGCGGTTGTGCAGCCCACATTGTGTCCAAAGTCCAACCGCACAACTGGGACATGACAGTTTTCAGCCAAGACACCTCCAAAAAATTATGTAGCAATTGTGTTTTGGGTTAAATATAGGTGGTATCAGTGGCCTGTGGCACCCTGGCCTGGTGGTGGGAGCTGCACAGGCAGCAGCAGCAGGGCAATGCAGCAGGTGTAATGTGCCGAGTGACAGTCAGACAGCAGAGGAGAAGACACTGGTGCACACTAACAGTCACACTGGCACTGCTCACAGCACAGCAGTTCTGTAGAAAGCTAACACAGTAGTACTACTACTCTAACAACTACTAGCACATTGACTGCAGTACTAACTACACAATAACACAGTAATCCTATCCCCTAATCCCTAACCTAACCCATACCTAAGGCTAATAGCTGGCCAGGTCTGTGCACAGCACACACAGAGACACATAGCAGCTGCCTGCAGCACACACTCTGATTGTCACACAAATGACATCAAGCTAATTAACGATTTAACAATAGTGTAGTGATAGTAGTTAAGGGGTTAATCACTGAACAGCGTATCACTGTGTACAGCCCTTGTTAGGCCCAGCAGCACTGGAGCACACACTCTGACTGTCACACTATGACATCAATCAAGCTAATTAACAATTTAACAATAGTGTAGTGATAGTAGTGAAGGGGTTAATCACTGAACAGCTTTAGGTTTATAACTGTGTACAGCCCTTGCTAGGCCACCAACACTGGAGTATGTCTCTCAGTGAGCATTCAGCAAGCTAAGGCGATATGTCTCATCATGGCAGCCCTCTTTATTATACAGGGGGGCTGGCCAGTGTTCCTTTCTGTGATTGGGTGCCAGGGTTAGGCTGGGAGCCCTCTGATTGGCTCAATGAGGTCAGGTGGGGCTGGCCAGGGTTCCCCTCTGATTGGTTGCTAGGGCTTTTGCTGGGAGCCCTCTGATTGGCTCCAGGACATCATCTCCTTAGTTACAGTATTTCGGATCCGGATATCTGCAATATCCGCTGATATCCACGTTATGCGGCCAAATATCCGCAGATAGCTATCCGAATTTAAAAAAAAAAAAATCCGGAATCCGAATCGGATAGTGGAAAAAGTTCGGATATCTGGGTTACCCGGATATCCGGAATCCGGATGAGCATCCCTGAGCCTAACCTCAAACCTTAAAAATAAATAAATAACACAACTATGTGATACTTTGACCAGTAAAGACAGACACCCTCAATTAGCAAATAATTTTACCACTGAGGACTAAAGCTTGGCGCACACATTACAATCTGATTTAAACAGTATTTAAATAATCCTCCCAACAACTATGTATAGTCAATATAGTGGCTATAATCTAAGTAGATGTCTAGGCAGGCTCTTGTATATCATTGGTACCCTCCTACCATTCACCACAAAAGAGTATTTAATTTTTGAAAATAACATCTCTTCTGAAGAAGTGGGAGGAAAGGATTTTTTTTTTTATTTTTTTTACAGAACAAAGGAAAAGAGACCACCACTCCATGGTCTATAAAAGTATACATGTGTATTGATCAACCATTCTTATAACACTCTTGCCAGTACCCAATTGTTTAACCTCCCTGGCGTTCTATTAAGATCGCCAGGGAGGCTGCGGGAGTTTTTTTTTTAAATAAATAAAAAAACTATTTCATGCAGCCAACTGAAAGTTGGCTGCATGAAAGCCCACTAGAGGGCGCTCCGGATGCAATGAGCGGCCTTCCGTGTTTCGCTTACCTCGTCGCCATGGCGACGAGCGGAGTGACGTCATGGACGTCAGCCGACGTCCTGACGTCAGCCGCCTCCGATCCAGCCCTTAGCGCTGGCCGGAACTTTTTGTTCCGGCTACGCTGGGCTCAGGCGGCTGGGGGGGACCCTCTTTCGCCGCTGCATGCGGCGGATCGGTAGCACACGCGGCTGGCAAAGTGCCGGCTGCTTGTGCTGCTTTTTATTTGAGCCAAATCGGCCCAGCAGGGCCTGAGCGGCAGGCTCACCTTAGACACCCCTGCACTCAGACCACGCTTGCCCACACATACATAGATTGGCCAATCCTTTTGTACTTTGAAAGCATGTGCGTGATTACAGCTGACTTCACAGTCGCTTGAATTTGACTTTAAAATACAACTGTAGTGAGAGGTATGTGGAGGCTGCCATCATTATTTCCTTTTAAGTCTGGCTATGCTGCTGATCCTCTGCCTTTAATACTTTTAGCCATAGACCCTGAACAAGCATGCAGCAGGTCAGGTGTTTCTGACAATATTGTACTATCTGACAAGATTAGCCATGTACTTGTTTCTGGTGTTATTGAGCCACTACTTCAGCCAAATAGATCAGCAGGACTGCCAGGCAACTGGTATTGTTTAAAAGGAAATAAATATGGCAGCCTCCATAGTCTTCTCACTTCAGTTGTCCACTACTCTGCAAAAGTAGCCAATAGGCTTATATCATTGGTGCTACAGTCCGTACTAAGCTACCAACAGTATGAGTGTCTCAGACCTTTGAGCAGCCACCATCTGGTACAGACACAAATGACTGTACCCGGTCTGTAACCATCAACCAGATCTCAGCATTTCAAATATGCCTGCTGCTTAGTTGTATGGATTGCCATCAAACATGCCACTTCAGGTCCACCTCTCCAGTCCAGACCATTTTGAGATTCGCCACTGCTGAGATTCAGCAACTCTTTTACATCTCACCCGGAAGTTGTAGCCTTGTGTGTACCATGCCGTTCCATGGTTGAACAGGTACCTGCCAAGC
Organism: Hyperolius riggenbachi; assembly: GCF_040937935.1. Classification (NCBI taxonomy): domain Eukaryota; kingdom Metazoa; phylum Chordata; class Amphibia; order Anura; family Hyperoliidae; genus Hyperolius; species Hyperolius riggenbachi. The sequence continues at coordinate 224,308,748 of NC_090648.1, forward strand.
TCACGTCACTGGGAATTCCATAGATGCGTGCTGAATGGACAGCTCCAGGTCAGCCCGTGGATCAGAGAAATTTAGTCAAATGTAGGCATTGTGCAAATGTTATTCATTGTAATGATACATTTGCATTACGAATTGCATATTCTGCTGTGGTGCTGCACCTCTTCAGTACTGCAGCCAGAGGCATAACTGCAAACCATGGGGCCTCCTAGCAGATCTTTGATGGAGGCCCTCCAAATGTTCATACTTCTTGGTGATTGCAGGGGTGGCTGATATTTTCCTTTCCCTCTCCAACCTCATCCACTGCTGTGGCCCCTCCCACTCCAGTTTGGGTAACACTATAACTTAGGAACTAAGTTGCAAACCAGAAAGTCCAGCCTAGGTTCTGACTTCCTTAATTTATTATGTGAATTTGCATCTTTTTGTGCCACATAACTGCTTTCTCGTCAATAAATGAACATTGGTTGCACAGAACTGGGCAAGTAAACCTTCTTCAAAAGATCACATTTCATAGAATATTTCTTTTTTTGATCTAGTTATTTGTCCCAGATGATGACAAGATCAACCCAGGAAGAAGTGTAAACAGGCAGACATTTGACAGTCTGACCACTGGTCTCCTACAGCTGTGTTGTAAGATATTCTCATGTCTGACTGCCAGCTCCCGGGATGGAGATGTAGACATTGAAGTTATCAAGACAAAGCCAGATTCCAAAGCTAAGGTGTCCTCTACTGTTGCATTCAGTGGTCGTGTACAGGACATTATCAGGTATGTGTATTGATTACTTTTTTTGTTATCATTCACGTTGTCAATGAATGTCAAAGAAAATGTAGCATTCATGTTTCTTTCTTTTTATCTTTGCAGTTACACAGTTAATATTAGTCTGATTGACAAACTTTGCAGCTGCTTTCTTTCTGTACAAGGCCCTCTTGATGAAAGTCCCAAAATATCAGCGTTCCTGCAAGCAGCCACTGCTCTGTTACATGAACTGTGCAGGCTGTATATCTCTGTGTCTGCCAGGTAAGCAGCTCCTTCCAAACAGTCCTCATTACTTGATCTGTGCCCTCTGGATGCATGTATACGCTAGCCTTATTTAACCACTTATGAACCACAGGGTTACCCCAGCCGACCCCCCCCCCCCCCCTAAGGTGACCAGGCTATTTTTTACAAATAAGTGCTCTGCAGCTTTAATAGCTCGCTGCAGAGCCATACAATTGAGCACACAAATGAATCCCCCCTTTGCTGCCCACCAACAGAGTTTTCTGTTGGTGGGCTGTGATCGCTGCTGCAGGCTTTTTTTTTAATTAAAAAATGTTTGTATTAAAATTGCTTTTTATTTATTCATATTTTTTTACACACTCCACTCTCTCCCTATCTCCGTCAAACAATCCCTGCGATCGTCTCTCATAGGCATCAGCCTATGAGAGCGATCGCTCTGTGGGCCACTCCAGGGGACAGCCAAGTGACACGGCTGTCCCCAGTACAGCTCTGCCATAGATGGCAGCACTGTACACTGTTAATAGATGGTGGTTTCACCGCCTTAACAGTCTCCCAGCGGCATTCGCCACTGGTAGACTGACGACCCATCAGCGCGTGCGATCATCTGCAATCCCCGCCCACCGTTCTTGATGCCTTTCGGTGTTAGGTGGTCCTGGAGCTACCACATTCCCGAAGCCAAATTTTGCAGCCCCTCTGTTTATGCAGCTCTACCCCCCCCCCCCCCCCCCTTTCCATACATGTCTCAAAGTAGGATTGGAAAGTCTAAAGAAAACTGTAAATCCCTTTTTTCCTATGAAAGTCAAGTAACTGCCACTGCTTCTTGGGTGAGTAGACAGTTAAACTTCTCTTTGTATATTCTGAACAGCCTGCCATCCAAAAACACGTTCCCCATCCTTGCTAGTTACACCAACATTCTCCATTAACTACAGAGGAAGAGGGAATGAGTGACCGCTCTTCCAAACTTCACCCTGTATCCTAATTGGGAGAGGTGAAGATTGGTGGCACTCTTACGCCTCTTAAATAAAATATAACATTTATGTTGTTTTTTTTTTGTTGTTTTAAAATGATGTATGACAAATTCTAGGCAATTTGACTAATATTTGGAGGTTGCGCACTTTTAACTGACTACCAAATGTGAAAGAAGTCTACTGTAATAACCCTTAAATATTACTCAGCTTATGTGTGTAAGCTTAATTGGGCAGGATCCTTTCATCCCTTTTTGTCATAGCTTCTCCTTGTTATGTATGCAGATCTGTCATCTGCACCCCATTTATCTAACTGCACTGTGTAATATTTCATGCTTTTTAAATAAAAGTTAATTAAAAATAATAGCTTGGACACGGTACTGTTGTGTGATGACTAGGGATGGTCAATGAGATGCAAATAACTCTGACCTGATGCAAGATTATGCACATTTATGCAGCTTGGAAATGGACCGATCAGATTTTACCAAGGTGGAATTTGACTGGTCCATTTTCAAGATGGATACATTTGCATATGCAATTTGAATAATCCTGCCTCAACTCGGAATTATTTCCATCTTCTCGATAACCATCCCTAGTGATGATAAGGGATGGTCAGTGACATGCAAATAATTTTGAGTTGATGCAGGATTATGCACATTTTGTATGTAAATTTATGCAACTTGAAAATGGACCAATCGAATTTTACCTCAGCAGGATTTGATTGGTTCATGTTCAAGCTGCATACATTTGCATACAAAATTTGTATAATGCTGCATCTCTTGAAGTTTATTGCATCTCAATAACCATCCGTAGTGATGACCAACACACTGCAATGCATACAAGTGACAAAATAGTCCATAGACATAAGAAGATGGTTGATCTTATAGGCGCAATCCATCAGCTTTTTGAGCATGACTTTTAGCAGCATTTTACATATCTTTTCTTAGAATATAGCCACATTGTTTGACAGTTATACCTGATATATGATATGTACCTAATGATCTATCCTGACCTATTCCTTTTTTGCAGCAATGGTTCCCTTTATTGTGTGTGTGTGTGTGTGTGTGTGTGTGTGTGTGTGTGTGTGTGTGTGTGTGTGTGTGTGTGTGTGTGTGTGTGTGTGTGTGTGTGTGTGTGTGTGTGTGTGTGTGTGTGTGTGTGTGTGTGTGTGTGTGTGTGTGTGTGTGTGTGTGTGTAACATAGCCTTAATGCTGAAAAAAACAAAACTTATTTTGGCCAGTATTGATTACACAACATATCCACAAACTGACAATGATTACAGTCCCTTTAGTAAACGCATACAAAGGGTTCTCTAGAAGCTTAGGAAGTAAAACATGCCCATTACCACCATTACATCATTAGATCAGATCGCCTTTCTGTAATGTTCAGCATTACTGAATAGACCCTTTCATTTTCCCATTCTACATATCAAGTCTTTCTTGCGATTAGAAGTGACATCCCAAACCAAAGGGAGACATCAGGAACCTCCCAAATTTACTATCAAGCCCTAAATGTAAACATGGTCTCGCTACCCTAACTAAACATAGAGATTGTGTGGAAGTGTGGTTTCAGCTCTCCTCGCTCATTAACTTGCATGGTAGCTTGCCTAGATGAGTATCAGATTTTGTGCAGAGGGCAGAGGCAGTGCTTCAAGTCCAAAAAGCTGCATATTGGAAACCGTAGTACTTTACTGAAGTTATTATACAATATTAAGCATATATTTTAATGGAAAAACATGTCATAGCTTGTCTGGGTTTTTACCTTTCATAGCTCATGCATTATAAACTCATACCCATAATGTTAATCATTCAATCCAGTTTCATGTTATGCATTATGTCTGTTCCATATTCTTGAGTTTCCTAGTTGTTTAGTGATAAACCAACCATGTCACTACCTGTAACAGCAGCCCTAGGAGAGTGTGCTGCTCACCTACGCTTGACCCTATTTCACCAATAATCCTGCCAATACCGAGAGCTGAGCTGTGTAAGTGCATGAGTGCCCCTCCTGCTCTGCATGTTGATTTAACTCCTGTGTCTCTGAGACCATAGTAAAATTACCTGGAAGCATGTTCATGCCCAGTCTCTGAAAGCAGGCTAGTCTTTTTATGGTTGATTGTTACAGATCACCTCAAGATGCCTATATTTTTGTTTCTCTTAGTGGTATTTTTATATAATACCCTTTTCTACCTTGTTAATCATAGAGTTGCAAAGCTTGTAACTGTTCTGTAATATACATCAATAACTGTTATTTGTTCCTTTTAGGGTGTGAAGGAATGTTTTGACAGTCATGCTAGTTAATCACATTGAAAAAAAGACACGTGTAACAAGTCCAGCATCTTACAAACCTTAAAGGCATCTATAGACATTTTATGTCACAAGGGAATGTACATTTTTTCCTGGTTCAGTTGCAGTTCTAGCCTTTTGGCTTTTTTGAGTCCTCCTTTTCCCACCTAAGTATCTGTCCAGTTATTTATATATATTAATCAAATTCACATCCATCACTGTATTCATTTATCTATTCCCCTACTGCAGTGGCACTCAGACCTCCAGTTCACCTTCCACTGGGATTTCATTCCAATCTTTAATTTACGTCAAGTATGTCCATTGCCTCCAAAATCTTTCCTGCCTCAGTGGCATCACAGAGGAGGTATGCAGTGAATTAATTCCATCCAGTTCTGTTTGGTTGCATGCAAGCATGGTGCCCTAGTGGACAGCACTCTCGCCTTGCAGCGCTGGTTTCCTCCCACATCCCAAAAACATACTGATAAGTTAATTGTTTTCCCCTTTAAATTGGCTCTAGAATACGATACATACACTACATGATACGTACATAGATATATGACTATGGTACGGATTAGATTGCAAGTACCTCTGAGGGACAGTAAGTGACAAGACGACATACAATGCAGAAGATTTTGGCGTTATAAAAATACTAAATAATAATACAGGGATTATTTTCTTTTTCTGGAAATTTCTATCTGGCACCTTGAGGTACCTATGCTCGCGCTTCAGTTGTATCAGTTTTTAAACCCTGAGAACCAGGGCTGTGGAGTCGGTCCAAAAATCCATCGACTCCGACTCCTGAGTTTAGGATTCCACTGACTCCGACTCCGACTCCTCGACTCCGACTCCTCTAATTTGCATATTACAATTTTGTTGATTAAAAGTATGTAACATGAAATTCGTCTCTTAACTGCCAACGCTTAGGAATTTTACAAGACAACTGAAGTGAGAAGGATATGTAGACTACTATATTTATTCCCTTTAGACTAAAACTAGTCCTTGGTAAGAGTACTTGTAAAAGGTACAAACCGGAACAAAGAACATCTATCAGGCCCTAGGCTATGTAAGTGTGGGTACATGTAAGAAAGATGTGCAGGTACTCTGCAGGGGAATGAGGAGATTGTAAACAGACAACAACTCTGTGTTGAATGTGCACAGCATTCTCAGTGGATTCCCTGCAGCTCTGTGGGGAGTGCATATGTAGAGTATAGTACTACTGTGTAACAAAGTAAACCTGAGACAGATGAAATTAAAGTTTTATACATACCTGGGGCTTCCTCCAGCCGCCTTCAGGATAATCAGTCCTCCTCCACCACCTGGATCTTCTGCTATGAGTCCAGGTACTTGAGCCAGTCGGGCGTAGTGCGCATGCAAACACTCCGCCACCAGGAGCATACTACACCTGTGCAGCACTATTGCGCAGGTGCAGAATGTTCCTGGCTGTGGGAGCGGCATGCGGCCGGACAGCGCTGGCTGGCTGAATTACCAGGACTCATAGCAGAAGATCTGGGTGGTTGAGGACAGCGAGGGATTGATTAGCCTGAAGGGGGCTGGAGGAAGCCCCAGGTATGTATAAAACTTTACTTTTCATCCGTCTCAGTTACCCTTTAATTTGTAGTCACCAAACCAAATTTTAACAACATATCAAATTATTTGATTTCATCAGCAAAGGGAGTGCATACATTTGCATAAATCCGCATCAATGCAGAATTATTTCCATCTCGTTGACCATCTCTATTAGTGACACAGCTACACATCAGGCTTTATTCTTACAGCATAGATGTTATTTAGTATATATAAGAGATTCCTGTGTACACATCATATATACAGTCACAATCAGATATGTATATCTGACCTTAAAAATACGGGGACTGCTTTATTGAAGCAGCACAAGTAACTAATTTTGATTGGTTTATTTCATTTTTGTGGACTAAGCACAGCTATTACTGTATATATTCTGTATATATACATTATTTTTAGTGACTATTATCTGAGAAATAGAACATTTTATCATATTTTCTATTTTAATTACAGCTACAAATTCATTAGGAGTCGGTGCATTTTTTCCCGACTCCGACTCCAGGCACCCAAAATTGCCCGACTCCACGACTCCGACTCCACGACTCCGACTCCGACTCCACAGCCCTGCTGAGAACCCTGACAGGTTGTCTCTATATGAAAACATGTTTGTTTTTCTAGTAGTGATTTGTCTTTATGCTTCATTTCAGTTCTTGGGAAATTTTTGAAACCTCTCAAGATCCCTCAGGATTGTCTGCAGCCCTTCAGACTTCAGATCTAGTGGGTGTCCTACACATGTTGTACTGTGCTTTGTTTCACAATTCCTCCTCTGACCCCAGTGCTTTTAGCTGTACAGAAACCTATGAACAGAACACAATCCAAGTAGCCATACATAGCCTGCGATTTCTTAACAGCTTTGCTACACTTCACCTTCAGTCCTTTCAGGTAAGAACTTAAATGAGACGCTATACAATTACAGTGCCTATAAAAAATACTCACCTCCTTTAAAATGTTTGTCTTGTTGTCCTAGATCATAGATTTACTTAGTATGTTAAGTTTACTCCTTTATCCAGTTTTCCTTTTGCTCATGTACCTGCTGTACCTGTATCCAGTGCCCCCCTCTTTCTCTGTGCCCTTTCCACTGTGGCAATCAAAATCCAAGACTTGTCCAGCGCACTGGACTGCAATTCAAGCCGTCTTTAATACATCCACTATAGACAATCCAACAGTTGTTTTGGGGAATACAAAAGGTGTTAGCATGCTGTGTAACATGCCTAGATATAGGGGTATATTGCATTACCCAAAAAAACAATTATCCATAGTGGATGTATTAAAGACAGCTTGAATCACAATCCAGTGCGCTGACCAATGTTTGGATTGTGGTTGTCTATAGATGATGCCAAACGTCCCTTACTGCTGCACCCACAACATATGGAAGAGGTGTGCCTTCACTAAAGGTGCCCATTAATGGTACAAATTTTCCTTCAGATTCGATCTTTCGATGCAATTTGAATGATTAAAACTCATCGGAAGGCAATTATCGATTTTTCCCATTAACAGAACAATTTAAGGTTTTACATTCCAATTCAATCATAAAATCAAACTTTCAGATCAATGTTTTTTCCTTTTCCAGTCAATGAAATCGATGTAAAACTATTTGTGCTACACACAGTGCAGTTTTCTGCACAATTCGATCATAAAAAGTGAGTTTAAAGATTGAATCTGAAGGAAAATTTGTACTATTAATGGGCACCTTATATACACTTATATTACACTTATTATATGATTCTGCTGTGGCAGATTCTCTGTTACTCCCTGCAACCAGTGCAGTCCTTCCAGCTCCCTGGAGCTAAAAGTTATTTCATCCACCCTTGCGTCCAGCACTGTTGGTGGCTATCCATTGCCACTTATAATCAGGGTGCCTCCACCAACCTTTTCCGTCCCATGGCTTATCGGGTTCAGCTGTGAGAGAGTCTAGCTGCACCACTGCCACAGCATCCCTCTACCGAGCACACATACAGAGATGATTATGTAGTTATTTTTCTCCACTGGGACTCCTCTTCACTCAGCTGGCGCTCATGGCGCCATATCTTCTGCCATTCAGCCTTGCTGTGATGGATAATTGCAGAACATGCAGGGATGCAGTGAAGAAACATCCTGACTGCTACAGTATTAGAAAGTTACCATGCAATGTGCAGCAGTAGAGACAATACAGAGCACCAGTCCTTGCTCTTAGGGTTTATTAACAGTGAATCAGTACAGGCATACCAGATAGACAAAATGACTTAAGATACCGGCCTTACAGCCATTTCACAATGTTATTGCTTCCTCAGAGACCAGTAGGATACTGGTGCTCTGACTTGTTTCTACTGCTGCACATCGAATGTCTACATGTGAGCATGTGAGCACATCCAGAAGGGAATGGTGAACAGTTTTATTGATCAGCTAAATATTTAGTGCCGACCATTTTGCCTCTACTGACAGAAAGTTACCATTCAGGTAGTCCCCGACATATGAACACCTGACCCGCTGACACAAACAGCCTGAAAACGTGAAATTTGATTCTGTGGGAACAAGTTATATATATATATATTTTATTTTATTTTTGGGGGGGGGGGGGGGTTTAAAGTACATCAATTTTAAAAATCAAAGTAAAATAGTTTTTAAACTGTTAAATTGACATTTTGCTGCAGTACACTAAGGGCACAGGGGGACAGAGGTGAAATAGTGGGGGGACAGAGGGGGACACTGGAAAGCACATGGGGATAGAGGTGGCATAGTGGGGGACAGAGGTGACATAGTGGGGGGCTTTGGAGACACGGGCATATAGGGAGGACAGAGAGCTAACCTGCAGTCCCCATCTTTCCTTGTTGATCGGGGACTACCTGTACAGTCAACCTCCACCCATTACGTAAGCTCATTTTACAGTGTAAAAGAATGCCATTGTATAGCAACTAACGCATACTTGTGCCTAGTGCGACTAGGACCTGCTACACACACTCAGCAATTGGTATGGAAAATGAGAGGTGGTGAAAGCTGCAGAGGACATTGTGGGGGTTGTTTGTTTTGTAGTTGTTCTTGCAATAGGGTCCATTTAAAATCTGCTTTAGCTCCACTTTGTTATTTTACAGTTGATGAGTGATCAGGCATAAGGGAATTTAGTTTTTGATAGAAAAAGAACAGACATACTTCAAGGTACCTCAGAAAGATGGCAGCAAAGTTTGCTGTGATGAAAACTTGCTTCTAATAGTCACATAATTATCTGCCCAAACATTAAAGTTGGAAGGGGAAGGTAGGGCAGAAAGCAGGAGCCTTTTGGCTCCTCCTTTTCAGATATGACAAGAGGGGCAGATTACTCCTTCAAAAATATCTGACACGCCATAGATTAATGCAATAGCAGGTGCAGGACCGGTAGCCTGTGATCCAAGTATGCATAAAGAAGCTCTGCACACTCCAGGAACCGTGCTTTATTGTTCCTTCACCTATCATCACATCATCCAATCACTACCAACAATGGTTTTGGGGGCCTCGTAGGTCTGCTTTATCAAGGCACAGATACAATACCATTTAGCCGGTCAGATATTGTGGTGATTGGTGAAGGAACAATATCATACGGTTCCTTAAATTGCAGTGTGCATACCTTCTTTATGCAACTCAAAAATATCTGACCACTGACTGTTAGGAAGCTTTTATATTGTTGCCAATTTATCATGAAGTCTGAACCCTAATCATTGTTTTAAGGTACATCCTTTTAACTTTAATAAAAAACATTTTTGCTTTTCTTAAATCTCTTGGTTTCACTTGTTTACATAATGGTTTGTTTGTTTGTTTTTTGTCAGTCTGTTGTAGGAGCAGAGGGTCTGTCCCTTGCTTTCCGGCATGTAATCAGCTCCTTGATCTGGTTCTGCACTCAGAACACTTGTGAGGAACTTCTTCATGAAATTATTGTCTGTGTTGGATACTTCACAGTCAACAATCTTGACAATCAGGTGAGCTTACAATATGCACCAGAAATGAATGGCACAGCTACTGTAGCTAATGCCTCCTTCACATTATGAAGCGCAGATGGTAATGCTTTCGGAACGCCCATAATCACACGCCATCTGCGTTGCTGCTGTTGCACCTGTTGTGATTGGGTGAACAGCATCCTCTCGAACTTCTAGGTTTCAGATTGGTTGCAGTAAACTACAACCTTATCATTCGGCCAATCACAATGATTCATGCTGTAGAGGGTGCGGTGGTTGGAGAACTGTTCCCTATGAAGTTTCTTGCTGGCTCCCCTAAACTAGACTAGCACCAACATCTTTTCATTGTTGAATTACTATGTTTTCTCATATGTATTCTCACTCATATAATTTCATGTATGTTCATGTTCTTTTTCCCCACCAATACATATACCTTACATCTGTTCCTGGTTTTATTTGGTGCTGTGTAACGATTGGTGTCAGCACGCAGAGAGAATCTGATTATTGGTGATCTGCAGTATCACCAAGAATACAGATATATACCTGATTATTGATGATCTGCAGTATCACTGATAATCAGATATATTGCTAACCTCTGGACACCTAAGGATAAGTGAGTGTTTGGTGCAACAGTAATACTTTGAGTAATGTACCTGCTGAGCAGGTGGTATACAATATAGAGACACAGCTCTGGGAGAACAGGAACCTTCCAGCAGCCTGAGGCTCTCCGGGGGGAGGAGTCAGGCTGGAGACGGGAAGGACCTAGGAGTGAATGACACCTAAGATGGATGTCACTATCTGATCTGGAGACTATCTCTTTTAAGGGGAGAGATAGATCTCGAGGTCGGGCACGCCGGGTCGGCAACACACTGACAGATAAAGTACAAAGACAGAAGGCTGATTCGGTATCCAAGTCAAGCAGGGTCTGGCAACGGAATATCAGATATACGAGGTACCGAATCAGAAGACAGAGGAGTAGTCAGAAAAGCTATAAGTCATAACATATATCAAACAATGCCTATTCTGGGTGCGAGGTCCTTGGTCTCAGCACCCCGGAACTAGTCTGAAGAATACACAGATGATAATACAGTATTCCCTAGACTGGGTGCGAGGTCCGTAGTCTCAGCACCCTGGAACTAGTCTGAAGTTTAACACAGATGATAACACAGTTCCCTAAGCTGGGTGTGAGGTCCTTGGTCTCTACAACCTGAAACTAGTCTGAAGTATAACACAGATGATAACACAGTTCCCTAAGCTGGGTGTGAGGCCCTTGGTCTCTCCACCCTGGAACTAGTCTGAAGTATAACACAGATGATAATACAGTTCCCTAAGCTGGGTGTGAGGTCCTTGGTCTCTACATCCTGGAACTAGCTTAAGCATAAACAGAATACAATTCAAATAATCTGGCTAAGTGTGTATTCCCAGGTCCACCTGGTTCAAACACACTGATAATCTGACTAGGTCTGAGTGCTTCCACGTAGTGATCGCAATGGCAGACAACTTGCAAGTGACCAGCAGGAACTATATATGGAGTAGTGCTCTCCAGCACCACCCCTAATTGCTCAACCAATAGTATCCCGCTCAGGAGTCAGCTGATCGGCGTGGTCAGCTGACTCTTCCTGCTTAGTATAAGAATTCTGCCTCTCAGCGTGCGCGCGCGCGTATTCCTAAGTCTATGTGCACTAACAGACTCAGCCACACCAGACACACGCTGTCGCGTGCAAACCGCCGCGCTGGACGCGGAACCAGCCGCTTTACTGTTGTTGCATGCGGCGGCTTTTCCGCTTCTGCCCTGCTACCAAACACACGCTTCCGCGTGCAAACTGCCGCACTGGACGTGGAATCAGCCGCCTGCTCAGTAGCACATGTGGCGGCTTTTCCGCGATCTCTCACATGCTGTCATATACTTTGTTAGTTTACCTGAGTTGTATGCTATGTGGTACAATGTGTCTGTGACATATAGCAGCAACTGCTGGTGACCTGGGAGCTTCCTCCATGTGTCTATACTAAAAACATAAATTCCATAATGCATATAAAGACACATGCTCACTGACTGAATCCGTGAATTTGACTGGAACCAGTAGAAGCCTTCTCCAGTGTTTCATGAGAGACACACCTTTATGTCCATATCTGCATGTGTGGTCTTTGTGACAGAAGTCATAGATGGGCACTCTTCCTCCAGTAATGGATGGATAAAGCCTCTCCATGCATCTGCTTTCATTTACAGAGGTAAAATTTCTTCTCCCTCTCATTGGCTGCTGGTTTCCCCAGCAACGGTGGTACACGGAGGATCATCAAATCATCTGTAAACATTTGAACCAACAATCTTTATGTGCATTCTTGGTTTATACCCATTTGGTGGGAATTTGACATCAGAATAACATCAAAATTGAGTGACAATATGCACTATATGTATTTGGGCTTCATGGAAAGCACTGCCTAAGTCTTCCTTCCTTGACAAAGGACAACCTCTACAGCTCCTAAACAATTGCTGGATTGATAGAGAATAAAGATCTTTTGGATACAGGTGTGCAGAGCTCTTCACAAACTGAACTTGCACTCTTACCTTCTGTCACATTTGCTTTAAAACATGTGTTACTCATTAGACATCATAAGCTTTCATTGTCACCAGTTTTGCATCTTTGATAAGATTTCTGTTAGCTGTCTGTCCAGAGAGCAATCTGTAATCCCTCTCCATAGAGAATTGCTGCCACTTTCATTGGGTGAATCATATAGTGCAGGCAAATTCTTTCAAAGCCCAGGGAATTTTGAAAATCAAAACATTCAAATATATTCATTGTACCTACATAGCCTTTAATTAACTAATTGAGTTAACCGGGTAGTATTTAATTTGCATTTTATATTAAGTAATTAAATGGACTCATTTAATTAAAGTGAGCGGAGAGAAAGTTCACCTAAATGAGAGTGATCTAGAAACTGATCTATTAATCTAAATATTATTTTGCTTTCAATTTATATAAAATGTGTCTTGACCCAGTACGTGCATAAAAGGTTAGCATACATCCGTAATTTGGTAAATTATTAATAGTGTGCAAAACTTATTGTGCTGGTTAGGAATGTGGTAGGTACTACCACACAATATCTGGGAAAAGCAGTTTAATTAACACCCAATGACTTTACCGTGGCACATTAGAATGGAAGCAGTGGCACTTCCAATGCCAATGTATTGCTAATGTTAGAAAGGTCAGGTCCTCGCACACACATTTTTGGCACAGCTCAAATTAATTAATTAATGGGACTGAATCTGGAAAGGTGTGGCAAATCAAGTAGAACACATTTCTCAATTTCTCTGTCCATCCTAAACACTTGCATGGATGTGGCCTTCGAGGACTGGAGTTCCACACCTGTGACCTACATTATAAAGAAAAATAAAACACATTTGTTTTCATTTTCAAGTGCAGATTAGACCTGTTTGTGGATTTATAAGGGGTCTACCATGTTTGTCACTTTTTAGTGGAAAATACGTCCGGGAAAATGGGAGAACAATGCATTTGTTTCATTCTATTCTCCACCTTTACCTAAATGAGCGAGCTTACAAAGTAGTGCTAAATAATGGCAATGACAGTCAGCGGGCTGCTTACTTTTATTTCCAAAATATCTATCATGGCTAGAACTGGCCAATGTGAACAGATCACCTTTCGCAATGCGTAGTAATAGGGCATGTAATTGCCATTTTATAACGGTAATAGTAAAAAAAGCCCGCCCATTAAAAATTGGGCGCTAGGCTATGGGCGCTCTCCCACCCCCCAACCCCCCCTAGCAATGCGAGCACAGATGCATCCCGCTCGCCTGTCCTCCACCGCTGTCTGCAGTATATGCACACAGGTTCTTCACAGTCAAGTCAGAACCATCCGTAGTATCAAAAAGCTCTTTTATTGGATAAAAAGTAGCATCACAGACATCATCAACAGCAGGAGAGTTGGAGAGTCTGGAGTGCAGAGATGCTGCAAGTCATACCACATCACCTTTTTCCCTCCTTGGGTGCTTGCTACACACTGTGTTCGTATATGCACACAGGGAAATATTGCTTGCTTGGCAGTTGGAAAAAGCTGTTATTTCCCACAATGCAATGAGGTTCACAGACAGCAAACTGTCAAGTCTGGAAGCAGGCATACACACAGGGGCAGGACGCAGAGACACGGGGGTTTTATTATATAGGACTAGTAAAAAGGCCCGCCCGCTAAAAAACGGGTGCCAGGTCACAGCCGCTACACAGCCCCCCACCCCCACCCCCCCCCGCAATGCGCGCACATACGAGTCCCACTTGCTCATTCCCCACCACTGTCTGAAGTATATGCACACAGGGAGCTGCTTGCTTGGCAGTTGGAAAAAGCTGTTATTTCCCACAATGCAATGAGAACCTCTGTGAACCACACACAGCAAACTGTCAGATCCAGCAGTGTGTCCTAACTGCCCTGGCTGTGCACATGCTCAGTACAAAAAAGCCAGGGACACAAAACCATTCAGTTGATGATGCAGGGACACTTGCACTTTATTGTATATGATTATGGTACTGTGCCTCTGTCCTTCACATATTGAGGGTAGGAACACACTAGGCAGAATCACATATGTCGTTTCCATAGCAAATTGTGGAAAACGCTTATGCAATTCTGCCTAGTGTGTTCCTACCCTGAAGCCTGATTGCCAAGGGGGGGGGGGGGGGGGGGGGGTGGGGGGTTAAAGCCTCTTCACACTTTTGGTTTCTATAAGTGGAATTCAAACAGAGTTATCTGTTATTACCAAGAACGCAGATATGACTGTATTACATATTGGTGTATACCATTGTCTGTATAATGTACCCTACATTTGATTCTTACTTTGTACAGCCCCATGGAATATGTTGGCCCTTTATAAATCAATGATAATAAATAATAATATGACCTGACCTCAACCACAGTTACAGATTAGATCCTTTTATTGCGCAGTGTACATAATGCAGACAAGCACAACGTTTCGGATGAGAGCCCTTACACAAGTGGTTGAGCTCTGGTCATATCTGCTTTCTCGGTTCTTGACAAGGGTGGTGGATCACCCTGAGGGCAGAAAAGGATTAAGATGAAATGGAGACCTAGGCAATATAGCATTCTTTGGCCACTGCTGATGGTCATCTGGCTTTTTTAGTTAGATTTGGTGGGGGCTAGCATCTACCAGGCCCCTGGACTCTCTTCAGGTCCTAGGCAGCTGCCTAGATTTACATTTTGGATAATTCAGCTCTGCCTGAGGGATCTTAGTGCTCCCCCACCACACACCCTTAATTGTTGTAGCCTGCACAATCTTTGCAATTTGATCTGTTATTATAGCACCACTCTTCTTTAATATGGTCCCTAATTGTTATAAATAAGAGGAAAACAAAGAGGGGGGGGGGGTGGTGGCTTTTTTCAACACCATTCACACTTAACCTCCCTGGCGGTCTATTAGAAACCGCCAGGGGGCAGCGCAGCACTATTTTTTTTAATTTTTTTTTTTTTAAATCATGTAGCGAGCCTAGGGCTCGCTACATGATAGCCGCTGTACAGCGGCATCCCCCCACACGCTTCGATCGCCTCCGGCGATCTTTGATCAGGAAATCCCGTTCAAAGAACAGGATTTCCTGAAGGGCTTCTCCGTGGCGACGGGGCGGGATCACGTCGTGACGTCTAAGGGAGTCCCGATTCACCCCTCAGCGCTGCCTGGCACTGATTGGCCAGGCAGCGCACGGGGTCTGGGGGAAGGGGGGGTCGGCACGGCGATCGAGCGCGGGGCGGCGGCGATCGGAATGCACACGCAGCTAGCAAAGTGCTAGCTGCGTGTTGCAGAAAAAAAAGTGAACAAATTGGCCCAGCTGGGCCTGAGAAATCCTCCTACCCGGCAGCACCAGGAAGGTTAATACATAATATATAATTGTATAGAATATACTGTTTTTTTTCCTATTAATTTATATTTATAGACCAGTATGTTACATTTTGAAGAAAGTTAGAACAAATGCCATGAGGTATCCATTGCAACCAATAGCCAATCAGATTTCATTTTCATTTTGCAGAGAATGAAATAATAATGCTGATTGGTTGCTATGGGCAGAGACTTAAAAATACATTTTTTTTCCCTCCACACTTCAATAAATCAGCCCCTCGGAGATTATTTTGGGCAGTATTAGTAAGAAAATGCTATTACATTAAGGGTTAGATATAAAGCAGTGGAACTGTAGAAATGTGAGAATAGCCTTCTACATATTTAGCAGTGCTTTTTTTTTTAGACTGTGACCGCGGACTGCTGATAAAGAGCAAAGCATAGTGACCTCGATGCTCAGAGGGCCAGCAGTACGCTGCACTGATGGAGCACATAGGATTGTTTATATGCAAGCAGAGAATTCACAGACACCACTTTAGAGAGGGTGCAGAAATGTCAAGAGTCATTTTTTTCAAGCCTTTTCTAAATAATCTGTCAGAAATGTATTTGATAAACAGCATTGTGCTCCATCTGCAGATTATACTGGAAATTATGCATACTATGTTTTTTCTGAAAATCTAACGTAATGCCCAGTCTTCTTGGTTAAAATATAGAGATTTTTAATACTATCTGCAGCACAGGATTTTTTTTATTTTATTTTCACTTTTTCTTGTAGATTTTAAAGAAATGTACAATATCCCATTATTTATATTGTGCATGATAGTTGCCCCGGAGCATTCCATACCTGATATAGATCTCTACATGACTTTCATTTGTGCATATGTGATAATGATGTAGGCAATGACAGTGGCAGTGTGGACAAGAATGGCTATTATTTTCACATTAACAGACACTAACTGGTGCATAAGGCCCATTCACACTTAAAAGTGCAAAACGGGTGCACTTAGCGTTACCGTTTTGCGGGGGTATTTTTTCTGCTTCAATCGCGGCAGTGAGATCACTGCCATTTGGTTTCTATTGTGCTAGCGCTTTAAAAATAAATAGTGCTTTGGTGATTAGCGGGAATTGCCCGCTAATCACACTAGTGAGAACGGGCCTATTGACCCTTTTATCCATAACACAGTGTTTAGCTTGGGCATGAACCATTTGAATGTCTTCAAATTTATTTTTATATAAAGAAGATTTTACGTCCCCCCAAAAATCCCCCTGTGGAACCCATTCAAATAGTGAATGATTGCTACTACAGCAAATACGGCATACATGCTACCATCCCCAGGAAGTGCCAAAGAATATATTTTGATGTGTTTTATAACTGTAGAACTTATCATGTGAAAAATGTAAAAATGTGTATTTTCTACATTTTTTCCTATTTTTCCTCGTAAAAATGCATAGAAAATAAAATTATTTTGGTGAAAAAAAATTACCAAAAGCCAAGATTGTCCTGAAAAAAACCTCAAGGGGTAAAAACCTTGAAGCCCAAAGTACCTAAATTAGCCTGTTTGTGTGTATGAAGCTTACATTTATTTTGTAAATTTCAGGGTATATTTTAAACTGGATTCACAAATTAGGAGGCAATCAAATGTCTGGATGTGACATATCCACCCTCAGAGCACTCCAGCCTCACTAGACTATCCGTTTAACCAAAGGTTGCTGCCACATATGTGGAGTGGAGTGTGGATGGGCAAGACACATCCACATTTTTATTATTTAGTATCTATATAGCGCTGACCTCTTCCTCAGCACTTTACAGAGTGTAGAATCTTGTCACAAACTGTCCTTAAAGCGGACCCAAACCAAACATTTTTTTTTATTAAAAATATTTAGTTGCACCCCTCTGACACATACAAAGATAAATAAACACTCCTTCAAACCTATGATCATTTCAGTGCATGCTTTTCACCCTTCTCTTTTTATATCTAGGGTTATACTGGGGGCAGCCATTAGCAATTCCTCCATTGCTGGACACCATCTACTCCACCAGTTTGCCGGAAAAATCCCGGCAATTTGAAAAGAAGGGAGGGGTTCCTCCAATAAATGTAAAATATTTTATATTTGTCATCATGCAGCTGAAAAAAGGCTGCTATTTATTATTATATATTAGAAAATAGGTTTTATTTCTGAAATCTTGTATTTTTAATTTGGGTCCACTTTAAGAGGAGCTCACAATCTAATCTCTACCATAGTCATATGTCCATTGTAGTCTAGTGCCAATTTTAGGGGCAATCTAAATAACTTTTGAGTTGTGAGAGTAAACCAGAGTACTCAGAGGAAACCCATGGAGACTAGGAAGAACATGCAAACTTAATGCAGGTAGAGCCCTGTCTGGGATTCGAACCGGGGACCCAGCACTGCAAGGTGAGAGTGCAATCCACTACAAAAGACAACTTACCAACCTAGTTTCTCCCAGTCAGACAGAACTGCCCAGATCAGACCATTGTCATTTGCCCTCCATACATACTTTAAACTTTCTGCAGTAAGCTATTCTTTGTGCAGGCTTTATGCTGGGAATGCACGATGAGATTTTTCAGCAGATTTACTGTCCGATCAATTTTCCGATTTTTTTTTTGTATCAATTTCCATTCACGTCTATAAGAAATCAATCAGAAAAACGATTGAAAATAAGATTGGACCTGACGGAAATTATCTATCGAGCCATCTATCTGCCAAAATATCTCATGGTGTATTCCCAGCATTAAGCTGTAAGATGATAGATAACATCTCACACTCTATTCCTGTGAAACCATATGCAAACCATTATCTTAATTAGCAAGGAAAAGTCTCAGTTTTTGTGTAGAATTGTCACAGCCATAATCATACTGAAGTCTTCTTCTGTTTATGCATTTATTCATTTTTTTATTTCACTCTAGAGGTTCTGGCACTAAGCAGAGTCCAATTGCTTCCATGTGTCATTACTTTTCTGTTCTCTTATTTTACCGATCCTGTACTTATGCATTGTACTGTCTGTTTAGTTACTTCACATTGTTTGCTATTATTCCATTCATCAGATGCCCACACCTCTTTGCTTTTACCTCCTATCTTCCTGTAGAGTGATGGGAAATTTTGAAACATAGTTTTTGACTCATTAACCGTCAAATACTTTTCAAAAAAAAGCTTTGTGTTGGGATTTAAGAGTGAAGAGTGGGATTTACCACGACCAGAGGCATATCAGGATGGTTATTTGAATGCTGCACTTAGTTAGGAATGTGCCATACAGAACCTCAAGTTAAATCCTTAACATCTGAGGACAGCAGCTAATGATTGTGCATAATTACTCTAACTTCAACTCTTAGCCCTACTTCTGTCTCTTGTAGGATTTAGGACAACTCAGACCTCCTGTGAGTTTTGTTTAGTAGCAAGCTTCAGTCGGGACCTGTTCTGCAAATGATAAGCAAGAATCACATTTGTTCGACAAAGCACTTCTCAGTCAATAATAATAGTGTTACCTCTCCAAACGTGCTGGAAAATGTTTCTCAGGCCAAGAATTTCAGAAAGTCCTGTATAAGCCACAGCCTTCTGTCTGCCCTTCTTAAAGGGAACCTTAACTGAGAGGGATATGGATGTTTCCTTTTAAACAATACCAGTTGCCTGGCAGCGCTGCTGACCTATTGCTGCAGCAGTGGCTGAATCACACACCTGAAACAAGCATGCAGCTAATCCAGTCTGACTTCAGTCAGAGCACCTGATCTGCATGCTTGTTCAGGGGCTGTGGCTAAACATATTAGAGACACAGGATCAGCAGGAGAGTCAGGCAACTGGTATTATTTTAAAAGGAAACATCCATATCCTTCTCAGTTTAGGTTCCCTTTAAGGGGAGATATAATGTACATGTGCTTAAATGATCATTATCTACCTGACCTACTTTGAGTAAAAGGGGAATGGGAGACCCCTTTATGAATTGAATCAAAGCCTTTCTACTCACAACCCAGTTCATCCATGCATTATCTAAAGCTTTCCTCAGCACCCCTTAATATACAGAGGCTGTCCTCTTTCTCTAAAGATATTCATCTTGGCTATGAAACCTCTAGCCAGAGCTCTTTGAGCAAATAGAATATAAAAGGCATAGAACAGGCAGACATTTATGATATTGCTGATTGCATCTAGCCATGATATTCACACAACCTCACGTCTCAATCCCAAACTAAATGGAAACACAGAGAGTATTTTCCTCTGTATCCGGACCAACAATCAGCCCTTACAAATTTATAGCCATGGTCATGTTACTAGACACAGAAGCCAAGACGATTTTTCTGAACAGTACAGATTTTAATGGACCCAGGAACTTGACTATCTGGGCATTAGAGCCTAGGCACACTTTCACATTACTGAGCTGATTTCAGCTCTGGATTTCAGTGTGTGATATGCAGTGACATCAGACAGTGTATAGACAGCACTGTCTGATAGGCATGCTAATGAGCTGTGCAGCAGCTTGTTCTGACAACACACTGCTGCATACATGCATGCATGTCTGTATGTATGCATGGCCACCTTCTTCGCCTTTCGGTGCTCCCTTACAGTAGTGCCCTATTAGTGCTACTGCCATTGTGCTCCCTTTCAGTGCACCCACAATTGTGTTACTGTTCAGTGCTGTTCCATTTGTGCCCCACTACAATGCTCCCCTTTAGTACCATTTCATTAGTGTATCCCATTATTGTGCAGTACTCCCCTTTGTACTCCATTATTGTGCTGCTTAATTGGTGCCCCTCACTATTGTACAGGGCATAATAACAAAGATGTACATGACTTCTATGGGAGGTGTAAATTTCTATCTATGGGCTCCATTCCTCCACAAAACTATTATGGCTATTTCCTGTATTGGAAGTAGCACTTGCCATGATCATAATTTGGTTCTTGTCACAGCCATACTAAATGGAAGAAATGGTGACAGGCATACAGATGTACATGTCCAGATGATATGTAAGGTTCATTTCAAATACTTTCAGGGTATATTTGCTGTCAGTGCTAACAATAATGTTGTTTTTTCCTTTTTGTTTTAATATTGGCCTGGAGTTTAATTCTCACAATGTAGTGTAGCAGTGCTGCAGTTACCATAGCAGTCAGTGTAAAGGGATCACGTGTTTACATATTGCATCATTGCTGCACAGTAGAAGAAACTGCAGTTGTTTCTCTGAAAATTTCATAACGTTATGCTGCTGCTTCTCCAGATCACATACACTGTATATTTGCTCAACCCATGTAGAATATAAATACATATAAGTTATGCATCTGTAGGTAGCAACGTAGGGCTGGATCTCCTTGCAGCAGGCCTGTTATACTGTATAATGAGACTCACGTGATCTTGTTTCAGGCGGATAAAGCTTTTCAAACCCTTAAATGGATATGTGTATGTCTTGTTTTATTAATAATAGTGGGAATATATCTGGACTTTGAACAGTTAACTCCCTTCATTTCCTAAGATGTAATGGATCATGTCACAAGCTCTTGTCTCCCTCAATTACCTGCTGCTGTAGCTGTGTATGGCGTGCAGAGCTGCCCAGAGGTGTTAACAATTTAATCCTTATTACCTGGCCTTTGTTGCTTGCCAGAAGGAAGAAGTGATCTGGAACCAGTGGCATCACATAACCAATATTATGTTTCCAGCTCACATCCTTTCAATATGTTTTATTTATAATTATGGAGCGTTCAGGTGTGTAGAGGAACCTTTCCTGACATGACTAAGAAACAATAAAAAAAAAGAGTATAATTAAAATAGAATATGTGAGAAGCAGTAACCACTGTGGTACGATGTACCCAGATGGCTTTTCTTTTTCATTGCAGTAGCCCCTACAGTAGCTGGTTACCAGGCAAACCCGATTGTAACTTGCCCCTGCATAGGTTTCCATGCCTGAATATCTGCTTTTATATAAGCTGATCTTTTTTATCAGTTTCTGCTCCTTATTACACTGTCATAAACTTTAGTTCAGTAGCTAATTGTGTGGATCTTATTAATGGCTATTTCTGACAAATATTTGTTTACCTGAACGTAGGTGCATTGGCTGGAAAACACTTTGTATTGTGTAGTGCTGTCACTAGGAGGTTTGTGTGTGATTTCCTGCATTAGGTGGAAACAGCCCAATAATTTTAAATGAGCTCTCAGGCCTGGTGCACACCAGAGGAGTTTTTCTGAGCGTTTTGAGTTTTTAAATCTGCTGCTAATGCTATCCTATGTGTCTGTGCACACTGGAGCAATGAGGTTTTGTAAAAAAAAAACCATAGCATTACATTGGGAAGAGCTTTTGAAACCTCTAGCGTTTGGGCGCTAGAGGTTTCAAAAGCTCTTCCCAATGTAATGCTATGGGTTTTTTTTCACAAAACCTCATTGCTCCAGTGTGCACAGACACTTAGATAACATTAGCAGCAGATTTAAAAAGTCAAAACACTCAGGAAAAACTCCTCTGGTGTGCACCAGGCCTTACTTGTAATGTGAATTTTATGTGCGTCCACCTGCAGGATTCGTACGGAATTAGCATCAAGTAGAAACAGAGCCTTAAAGAGACACTGAAGCGAAAAAAAAATATGATATAGTGAATTGGTTGTGTACTATGAATAATTACTAGAAGATTAGCAGCAAAGAAAATAGTCTCATACTTTTATTTTCAGGTATATAGTGTTTTTTCTAACATTGCAGCATTCTATAATATGTGCAGATTACACAGCACTCAGCATTCAAAATGAGTCTTTCAGAGCAGTCTGTGAAGTAATGACCTCTCCTCTAGTAAACAGTTCACTTACAGTTGAGATAATAAAAGTCAGATAACAGCCCTCTCCACGACTAAGACTTAGTCTGAGAGTTAAGGTGCCCATACACTCGTCAGATTCGCAGCAGATAGATAAGAAATGCATCTGATGATCTATCTCAGTGTTCTCCCCAGAATTTTTTTCCAGCCGGGTGGCATGAAATAGTAGCCGGGTGGCATGAAAAAGTAGCCGGGTGGGTTGAGATGAAAATGCAGAGCAACTATGCTTACAGCATAGGAGGATGTGAGGAGGTGAGCCAATGACAGCCGGGTGGTCACCAAATCTAGCCGGGTGGAGAACCCGGCTAAAAGAGCCTGGGGAGAACACTGTATCTGATGCGTTTTTAGAACATTTTTTACCAGGATAGAATTCCAATAGATTTCAGTTTGAAATCTATTGAAATTCGATCTGATGGCATTTTTTTGCCATCAGATTTCCATTAAGGCCAATGCAAACTGATAAGCAATCTCATCAGATCGACCTAAATTTTCCACCCAGCCAGTTCGATGGAAATCCATCGAAATCGATCGAAATCGGCCATCGATCAGTCGATTAGCCAACCGATTAACAATCGATCTATCGATCGATCGGGATCGATCGGTCGGCCAAAAAATCGGCTGAGTGTATGGGCCCCTTTAGTCTGAGAGTTAATGGCTTGTTTGCATAGAGATAACAACTGGAGTTTCTTAACTCTTCCTGTACTGGAAACAATTAGACTGATGTATCTGATCTTAATGTTTTATTTTTTAGCTGTACTACACATACAAATCATAATATCATAATTTTGTTTTTCGCTTCAGTGTCTCTTTAATGTGTGCAGGCTTTACAAAGATGACATAATATGTTACATAATTTGCGTAATTTGCATGATACTTGCAGTAGCCATGAGGCATTTTACACAAGCAACATAGGTGTGTTTATACGGTGGCTGAATGGAGTAATGGTTTAGGGCTCTGCCTCTGACACAGGAGACCAGGGTTTGAATCTTGGCTCTGCCTGTTCAGTAAGCCAGCACCTATTCAGTTGGAGACCTTCGGCAAGTCTCACTAACACTGCTACTGCCTATAGAGCGCGTCCTAGTGGCTGCAGCTCTGGCGCTTTGAGTCCGCCAGGAGAAAAGCGCGATATAAGTGTTCTGTGTTTGTCTGTGTTTGTTTGTATATAATCCAAGCATGACGTGCTGACATAAAGGATTACTTAATTTGTGCTAAGGCCATTAAACATAACGGGTACTGCTTGCATACTTGGACCTGAGCTTAGAAAATCCTCTATACTCTAAGGCTGGTTTCACAGTGGGACGTTCGTTAAAGTCCCACGTTACAGCAGCCAGTAACGCAGCCTAACTCACAGCACTGTAAAATCAATTGTGCTGTTCACAGTGCCCACGTTGCGTTATATAGTAACGCAGCACGTTTAAACAAAGTGCTGCATGCTGTACGTTATACTGGACTAAGCAGCGTTAGACTGTTTGCACATGCTCAGTAATGTTGGAGGAGGAGGTCTCCCCTCCTCCTCCGCCGCCAGCCACATGGCTAATTAATATTCACTGCACTGCAGAGACTCGTGGTGGGACTGTAGTGATGTCCGGATCATGAACGAATCGTTTGATCCGGATCTTTTTTGTGAGTCGAATCATCCAGATCATCACAATGAAAGATTCGGTTCACAGTGGATGTCTGTCTGGAAGAAACAGGAACATACAGAATGTACAGTGCAGGGAAAGTCCTGTCCTGCTAGTCATTTCACCCAGTCTGCTTCCCTAGTAAAATGATTCAAATGATTTGGTTCAAAGATCCGGATCTTTTCAATGATCCGATTCAAATTATCCGAATTCTTAAAAAGATCCGGACTTCCTATCACAAAGCTGCTTTGATGACGTCCAACTTCAACACCACCATACGTTACATTAGGGGCACGTTATGCGACCATAACGTCCCCTAAAACGCAACATCTTAGTGTGTAAGTAGCCTAAAAGATAAGCAACAGCATAATGGAGCTGCCGACTTTGGGGAAAAGTCGTCCTGTGTAATACAAGCAACTATGGAAAGATACATACCATTTTGAAGCTCTCTTTCTCCTCTTCCCAACGACACATAAACCGCCGCCCTACGCCTTTTAGTTTTCGTTATTTTCGTGATCGAAATCGTGTTTCCCGCAATTTCGATTGTGAAAATAGCGAACACTAAAAGGCGTAGGGCGGCGGTTTATATATATTCGCTGGAAAGAGGAGAAAGAGAGCTTCAAAATGGTATGCATCTTTCCATAGTTTCTGCACTGCTCGGAGTCCCTTTAAACATACTTTTTGTTGGTAAAATAATGTCTGTATGTATTATTGTATAATGGCAGTTTATACCTGCAAATTTGGAATGTGGGCGATAAATCTGCCTGCAGAGCTTTTTGGATATGCACAGGAAATGAAGATCTGAAATAATATTGTATTTTAGGAAATGCTGTAATTTGCATTATTTTTGTTGTGCTCTCCAGAACTACACCTCTTGGACTGTAAACTCCTCCTTACCAGTAAGAATTTAAATGTGTTTCACTGGAATTTAGCTTTTGATGACCATAATGATAGACGTTCATAGAGGTACAGACTACATTCATTTCTTCTATCGAAGTTCCAAGTCCTGTTTCATGCTAACATTTCTTAATAGTTGTGAGTGAAATGGCTCACCTCAACTTTTTATAGAAATAGTCAGCAATGGCAGCTCCCAAGATTGTCGTAATTTAACTCTAAAATTCTCCCTAACTCATATATTTTGTGTGGCTATATTATTATATCCAGAAATATGTATTTGTTATAAAAACTATTTTCTTTTGCTGTAGTAGCAGAATGTACCATTCTGCATAGGCTGATCTGTAGTAGCCTGACAAATGGTTTTATAGAGTTCATGTATATGCTGAGTTTCCTGTGCTCCTGTCCTTGCCGTTACTATCAGTTATGTGTCAGCTAATAAATGTCTGTAGTGCACCCCATGTTCAAATGCTTGCCGAGAAGTTTTACAGCCATAAACTGACTGCACCTTCCCCTTCCCACCCATCAACTGAAAAAATGCCAGCTATTAGTTTGTTGATCTTGTCCCTGATTAAGGTGCATTATGAACTGTGAGTGTGTTCTTAGCGCATTGTTCAAAGCCTTTGAAACCTTGTAAATCTCTCAGAATGTGTTCAGTTTGAGGTGGCCTTGCCCTGGGTGTGTGTGTATATATATATATATATATATATATATATATATATATATATATGTATATATATATATATATATATATATATATTAACTCCCAAGATATACTGTATATCATCCTGACCTTTTTATACATTACACAGTCCTGTTACCGTACTACTCTCTTTTTTGTAATAACACTTTTTAAAGGTATAGTGTAAGAACCCAATAAATGTGTAATTAAGTGGCCATTTATTTACATCTGAACATACTTCCTAACAATCATTGTTTACTTTTCCCAAAAGGGGAGGGGCTTGTAAAGCATAGATGATACGGTTTACAAATGCTTATGGTCAGTAGGTACAGTAAAATTGATTACTCACTTAAACTGAAGCTGCCAGGTCATGCAAGTGACTAAGATTAACTATTTAGTAAAAGTCGACCCCCTTTGTGTATCTGAAACTCCTGAACTCACTGGCATACACATGTAAACAGTGTCTAGATGCAGCCTGTCCCCTGAGCCAGTTGCCAAAGTTTCTACTGTAAGTTAACATCTTCATTCTAAACTGTTTAAACTTGTGGCAGCCGTTAGTTCTAAACTGGGAATGTCTAAGGTATGGTGTGTGGCATTGGTGTGTAGCATTGCAATAGAGGTGCGGGACCCTACAGACCAGTTTGAGGAATAGGAATGTTATTTATGGCATAATTTACCTTTTGCAGCCTTTCAGGATTACTACAGTTTAAAAGGGTGGTACACATACTGTCCAGTAAATTTTAGCTGTATTATCTGATAGGTTACCCTATATCACAGGTGTCAAACACAAGGCCCGCGGTGCCGCAAGTCTCCCTCCTTGCCATTTTATGTGGCCCTTGAGAGCTTCAGTGTGCATTATTGTAAGCAGTAAAAGAACATCACACTGCCTTCCCATCCAGAGGATGACCGTGTTAGTTTGAGCCTGGCTGCAGCAACAACCCACAGAACCCTGTCTGTGAAATTAGCATGGGGCCCACTTCATTGGATCTAAACCCCCCTCAATATGGCTGGTAAAACACACACACACACACACACCTTTCCCGCTTGCACCATCTTCTCCCCATATAGTAGTGCAGCAGAGCACTGTAACATTTACTTGCTCCATAGCTGTGTCTTGTCTCTTCCATTTTTTCCGGCAGCTGCTTGCTCCATACTTCCATACCTCCAACTGCCGATCACGTGACATGCATTCAGAGCCAAAGCTATGCAGGAGACCTGATGCAGCATTGAAGCAGGTAATATAAAACTCCTTCACTGCGCTATTCTGCCCCTACTACCACCACACGGTCACTATAGTCGTGCCACTATATTTTAGACAATTTGGTCCAGACTTTGACTATTGTTTTAGATTTTGGCCCCTTATATGGTTGAGTTTGACACCCTGCCCTACATCATTGCCTTCCATGCCATATCATGTAGAATCCATGGTTTTTATCATCTCCATTAATGGCACCAGTCTACCAGAACTACTTTAAATGCATGTGTAAGCTGGTTAGATGGTTCTTTAATATTACACTGAATCCATGATATTTGCATATATATATATATATATATATATATATATATATATATATATATATATACACACACACAGTGTTCTCCCCAGGCTCTTTTAGCCGGGTGCTTCACCCGGCTAGTTTCGGTGAGCACCCGGCTATCATTGGCTTACCTCCTTCTCTATTGTTAGCAGAGTTGTGCAGAGAACTGCTAGCCTTCCAATCTCTCATCTCGCCCCATTTTGTTACCCGGCTGGAAAAAAAATCTGGGGAGAGCACTATATATACAGTGTATGTATATATATATATATATATATATATATATATATATATATATATATATATATACACACACACACACACACACACACACACACACACACACACACACACACAGGGAGTGCAGAATTATTAGGCAAGTTGTATTTTTGAGGAATAATTTTATTATTGAAGAACAACCATGTTCTCAATGAACCCAAAAGACGTATTAATATCAAAGCTGAATATTTTTGAAAGTAGTTTTTGGTTTGTTTTTAGTTTTAGCTATTTTAGGGGGATATCTGTGTGTGCAGGTGACTATTACTGTGCATAATTATTAGGCAACTTAACAGAAAAACAAATATATACCCATTTCAATTATTTATTTTTACCAGTGAACTAATATAACATCTCAACATTCACAAATATACATTTCTGACATTCAAAAACAAATCAGTGACCAATATAGCCACCTTTCTTTGCAAGGACACTCAAAAGCCTGCCATCCATGGATTCTGTCAGTGTTTTGATCTGTTCACCATCAACATTGCGTGCAGCAGCAACCACAGCCTCCCAGACACTGTTCAGAGAGGTGTACTGTTTTCCCTCCTTGTAAATCTCACATTTTATGATGGACCACAGGTTCTCAATGGGGTTCAGATCTGGTGAACAAGGAGCCATGTCATTAGTTTTTCTTCTTTTATACCCTTTCTTGCCAGCCACGCTGTGGAGTACTTGGACGTGTGTGATGGAGCATTGTCCTGCATGAAAATCATGTTTTTCTTGAAGGATGCAGACTTCTTCCTGTACCACTGCTTGAAGAAGGTGTCTTCCAGAAACTGGCAGTAGGACTGGGAGTTGAGCTTGACTTCATCCTCAACCCGAAAAGGCCCCACAAGCTCGTCTTTGATGATAGCAGCCCAAACCAGTACTCCACCTCCACCTTGCTGGCCTCTGAGTCGGACTGGAGTTCTCTGCCCTTTACCAATCCAGCCACGGGCCCATCCATCTGGCCCATCAAGACTCACTCTCATTTCATCAGTCCATAAAACCTTAGAAAAATCAGTCTTGAGTTATTTCTTGGCCCAGTCTTGACGTTTCAGCTTGTGTGTCTTGTTCAGTGGTGGTCGTCTTTCAGCCTTTCTTACCTTGGCCATGTCTCTGAGTATTGCACACCTTGTGCTTTTGGGCACTCCAGTGATGTTGCAGCTCTGAAATATGGCCAAACTGGTGGCAAGTGGCATCTTGGCAGTTGCACGCTTGACTTTTCTCAGTTCATGGGCAGTTTTTTTGCGCCTTGGTTTTCCCACACGCTTCTTGCGACCCTGTTGACTATTTTGAATGAAACGCTTGATTGTTCGATGATCACACTTCAGAAGCTTTGCAATTTTAAGAGTGCTGCATCCCTCTGCAAGATATCTCACTATTTCTGACTTTTCTGAGCCTGTCAAGTCCTTCTTTTGACCCATTTTGCCAAAGGAAAGGAAGTTGCCTAATAATTATGCACACCTGATATAGGGTGTTGATGTCATTAGACCACACCCCTTCTCATTACAGAGATGCACATTAAATAATATGCTTAATTGGTAGTAGACTTTCGAGCCTATACAGCTTGGAGTAAGACAACATGCATAAAGAGGATGATGTGGTCAAAATACTCATTTGCCTCCCTGTATATATATATATATATATATATATATATATATATATATATATATATGTATATATGTGTGTGTGTGTGTGTGTGTGTGTGTGTGTGTGTGTGTGTGTGTGTGTGTGTGTGTGTGTGTGTGTCTCTGTTGATATTAGTTCAATGTGTTAGTTTTTTTCTTTCTACACTATTTGCTGTTAGCGAGTGATTTTCAGCACCTGTACAGAACTTTTCTTGCTTATCATGTCCTGTTTATCATTATGTATAATGTGTGTGCCTAAGTGGGAAAGTGTACTGTTTAGGGTGAGAGCTAGATTCTTGTGCAATATTAACTGTCCACTTGAATACTCATCCTGTACAGTTATGGAGGTGCATATATATACAGACACTTTATTTCGGGGACCAGTCTTTGCTGTCTTGTGAGCGTTTGTAATCATTTGCGTTTATTTATTAATGCTGAAAGGAGGAAAATTCAAAGGAGCAGAGGTTACGGAAGTGCTAAATTTTATGACCTATTCTTTATCTGCATGGAGCACCCCTGACAACCAGACATGGATCAAGTTTACAACGCTTCATATATGTCAGTCTCTTTGCACCTTCCATCATGACAGCCAAGGGCAGCAGGTCTCCTTGACACATTTTAAATGTCCAATGCCATTTCATACAAGTGCTGAGACTCACTAGTGATCACACACACTCTTTATTGGAAACCTCTTTTTACCACAATGTTGTGACTGGTACAAAACAGCTCACTGCCATGACTCCCATAGGTGTATGTGTCAGAGCTATCATTCATAGGTCATATTGGAAATACATCACACACCTCTTTCCTTCTGTGTGTAACATGGCAGTTACTCCAGGTGGTCTATCTGTCCCTCTCTAATCCAACATGGTGTTTTTATAGGTCATGTCAGAAAGTGAAGGCTAAAATCTGAATGAATTTTGGGGCAAAATCTGTCTTTTTTTTTTTTACTGTTATTTGGGAAACGTACCATCTTCCATTTGTAACCTGAGTTAGTTTATTTTGCACAGATTTAATCGTATATAATTTTTTTGTTTGGATAGTATTGGTTAGCATTGTAAACTTTTGTGATAGCTGAAAGTGTCACTGTTTAAAGGGAACCTGAGTTGAGAGAGGTGTGGAGGCTGACATATTTATTTCATTTTAAACAGTGCAAGTTGCATGTCTGTCCTCCTGATCATGTGTCTCTAATACTTTTAGCCATAGACCCTGAACAAGCATGCAGCAGATCAGGTGCTCTGACTCAAGTCTAACTGGATTTTTCACATGCTTGTTTCAGGTGTGTGATTCAGAAACTACTGATGCTTGAAAGGTCAGCAGAATGCCAGGCAACTATTGTTTAAAATGAAATAAATGTCAGCCTCCATATACCTCCTCTCTCAGGTTCTCTTTAAGGTCAACCCTAGTAGACACTGAGACGGGAAGCAAGGGACAGCATTGGAAAATGCTATAGGTTCCTTATCTTACTAAATCTACAAAAATGTTATATTGCTTTTATTGCTGCCTCTTCTGGATATGTTAATACCACTTACTTTTAGTGCAGGAAGTAAGAAATAAAGATTCTTAAACTTGAAGGGAGAAAACTAACTTCAAGTGTGATACTTACCTGAGTAGAGGGAAGGTTCTGGATAGCATAGAGCCTCCCCATGCCTCTGCTTTCCTCTGGCCGTCCCGTTGTTCAAGCGCTGTCAGCTGGTAAAGCTATATGACCTGCTCAGATGAACAGCTCTATGCTCAGTAGCAATGTACCTGCCCTTTGAACTACTCTAGGACATGAGTAGTTCCAAGCAGCTTTACCGGTGTACAGCTTCAGGTTTACTTTAAATCTTAAAGGTTAACTTTATTATACAGGGTGGGCCATTTATATGGATACACCTTATCTATGGATACACCCCGTATACCACACCATACCATCAATTTTTTTGTTCCAACAGTCTTGGAGGAATCTATCCAATGTGGGTTAATGTCAGACCAATAGCGGTGGTTTTGTTTGTTAACTTCGCCATTCACATAAAATGGTGTACCCATATAAATGGCCATATTAAGGGTATCCATATAAATGGCCCACCCTGTATATAATCTAATAAAATTGCTTATTTTTTACATTTATTTATAATTAGTTATATTTATCATACATTATAATATTGA
Organism: Hyperolius riggenbachi; assembly: GCF_040937935.1. NCBI lineage: Eukaryota > Metazoa > Chordata > Amphibia > Anura > Hyperoliidae > Hyperolius > Hyperolius riggenbachi. The sequence continues at coordinate 224,339,886 of NC_090648.1, forward strand.
TATCTAGTCAGTGTTTGCCCATTGTAAAATGTTACCTCACCCAAATTTACAGTCTTAACATATATCAGAGATGCTGGCATCTTTACTGCTGGCAAGGTAAATCAATGTGGAATGCCAGATGATCTCCCAGAGTGCTCGGGGACAAGAGGCTGCAGGATATCATAGCATAGGCTAAACATCACAGGGAGGTCAAATTTACATACCAATATATAGATATGAGAACCATTTCTGATGCGCAAACCAAGGATAATTAAGGTAAAAAATAATGATCCTGCTGAATTTACTATGTTACATGTCATTACGGTTCTTCTTTAAGGCTGCTTACACACTAAGACGTTACAGGCGCACGTTAGTGCAGCCTGTAACGCTCCCCCAACGCACAGCAATGTAACACAAGTGGGCTGTTCACACAGCCCATGTTGCGTTACATGTAACGCTGCACATTCTTCCGAAAGTGCAGCATGCTACGGCGTTACATCGGCTTAAGCCGCGTTAGACTGTTTGCACATGCTCAGTCATGTTGGGGAGGAGCGGAGAGCGGGCAGGCACATGGCTAATTAATATTCACTGCACGTTGTGACGTGCAGTGTTTACTTCCTGGTGCGGCCGCTCTGTGCGGCGATTGGCCGGCGGGACCACGTGATGCCGCATGCGTCCAAGAGTACGCATCACGGCATCACGGACGCCAGAGTGAGCTGCACAACGCGGCTCACTCTGACGTCCACATCGAAGAGCACCAGGCCTTGCGTTAGGTGCACGTTATGCGACCTTAACGTAGCACCTAACGCAACGTCTTGGTGTGCAAGTAGCCTAAGTGGTCATCAGAACCAGAGCTATCAAAAGCTCTGCATAGCAGACAGCAGAAGCAAGCTCACATAAGTTAACAGTTCTAACCCTTCCCAATTTTATCAAATTTTAACAAAAAAACATTACCTGTAGATTTATAATGGAGAATCCCTGCCATTCATTCTGTGTGATTTGTTGATATAGATCTGTAATAGCACAGTCTTGACTGTTGCCCTGTGTGCTTTCCCTATAGAGTGACTTATGAAGGATTGACAGCAGTGTTTTTAGCATTACATTTGGGAAGTGTTTGTAAATTTTTTTCCTTTTCTTTAAATGCTAACTAGTCACATGGTCCCTCATTTACAAATAGTAAAGCCTGTGTAATCCAGCAAATTTGGGATGAATAGTTGTTAGACGTGTCTGCTTTTAAGTGGCAGCATATTTTCATCATTTTCCTGTGCCATGTTAGATCATACTGAATATGCTAAAAGGCAAGTGAAATTGTATTAAAGGGGCACTATGGCAAAAAAAATAAAATTTAAAATATGTGCAAGCAAACAAAGTTTTTTTCCAGAGTAAAATGAGCCATAAATGACTTTTCTCCTATTTTGCTGTCACTTACAGTAGGTAGAAATCTGAAAGAAGTGACAGGTTTTGGACTAGTCCTTCTCTTCATGGGGGGATTCTCAGGGATTTATTTATTTTCAAAAGCACTTAGTGAATAGCAGTTGCTCTGTCAGACTGCCAAAAAACTGTGTAGTGAGCAGGGAAGCTGGACAGCCTCATTGTTTACTTTTTAGGGAATATCTTTATAATGAATAAAAGCCTAGCTGAAAATCCCCTATGAAGAGATGAACTAGTCCAAAACCTGTCGCTTCTGTCAGATGTAAGTGACAGAAACATAGGAGAAAAGTAATTTATGGCTTATTTTACTCAGGAAAAAACGTACTTCTTATTTGTCTATGTTTAGCCATATTTTACACATTTTCGCCATAGTGCTCCTTTAATGCAATAGAAATCACATAAGGCACTGCCAAAGAAAAATATTATGCAATAAATATAAGACTACCTAGATTTACTACAAAATTTTGCACTGCAGTGCTGCACGCGAGTCCAGTTGAATGACTTTGTTTCACTCAACTTTTAGGGACAGTAGAGTTTTGTACCGTGTAAAAGCAAGAAGTTTTGAATCAGGATGATACCATTTACTGGCTAACTTAGAGATAAATAAAAAGTAAGCTTTTGTCTAATTATACGCCTTCATCGGACGTGGTTCCTGCATATACTGACAAGGTTTAAAAAAATACAGCTTATATATATTGGACATAGCAAGCGCCATTTATAAGTATATGGGAGTAACGCCTGGTATAGTAAACACTGATATAATAGAACTTCTGTTATAGTAAACCTGTTTTTTGGCCCCTGCGGTATTCTTTATCCGGCTATAGTGTAAAAGAAAAAATGACTCCTAATCAGTGACTGAATTAAGATACAGTACCATAGCATACTTTATGTGCTGCTTGAGTATGACCATTTTTGATATTGTAAACTTCTGATATAGTAAACCACTTTGCCTGGTTCCTTTGGAGTTTACTATAAAAGGATTGTACTGTATTAGATTGTAGGTAAGTGAAAACTCTGTATGTCCAATGTATATTTGCTGTATGTCCAATGTATTTTAGCTGTGTTTTTTAAAATCTTGTCAGTATATGCAGGAACCCAGTCCGATGAAGGCTTATTATAAGCCGAAAGCTTACTTTTTTGAATTAAGGCATCTCTGTGGTTGCTCACAAATCATCATGTTCACTTACCTACAATCTAACTCCAAGGGACCAGGCAAAGTGGTTTACTATATCAGAAGTTTACTATATCAGAAATGGTCATACTCAAGCACATAAAGTATACTATCGTACTGTATCTTAATACAATCAGTGATTGGGAGGCATTTTTTTCTTTTACACTATAGCCAGATAAAAAATGCTGCAGGGGCCAAAAAACAGGTTTACTATAACAGAAATTATATTATATCAGGGTTTACTATTCCAGGCATTACTCCCATATACTTATAAATGGGGCTTGGCTGGGACCTGGACACTTACTTTACAGTACCCGAATGTTTGCTATATCAGAGTTTACCATGACGTGATTATACTGTAGTTGCTTTGTGCTATTTTATCATGTTGCACAGATTACATAACAGAGATTCCTGGCTTTATTGCATTGGCTGCCACGTTAGTCTTTCATTTAAAACCCCAAAGGGCCTAATGTAATTTTCTTCTCTAAAACGTCACAGGTACCCAGTGTGGGACATACACAGCTTTAGGGAAACATAGGTATTGCCTGTACCTCCTATTGGTCAATAAATAGGTTACCATTACTTGCTCTGCTGCAGAATTCAACTAACATCAGTCCACTAAGGTAAAAGTGGCTGACCCCTTGGACAACTGAAGTGAGAGGGATATGGAGCTGCCGAATATATAGTTTTAAGTAATAACAGTTGCCTGGCTATCCTGCTGATCCTCTGCCTCTAATACTTTGAGCCATAGACTGTGAACAAGCAGGCAGCAGATCAGGTGTTTCTGACATTATTGTCAGATCTGTCAAATTATCTGCATGCTTGTTTCTGGTATTATTCATACACTACTGCAGCCAAACAGGCCAGTGGGGCTGCCAGGCAACTCCTTTAAGCCGAATGATAACTTACTTCTGCTAAGGAGCACTTTAGAGTGGAGCAGGTAACCCATTAGAACATAAAGAGGATACTCTGCTCACCTGCAACATGTTTGCAAATTGTAATAAAAAAAAAGTTATACAAATTATTGTGGGAAAACAAAGATACCGGTTGCACATATGTACAAATATATGCTCACACATGGAGCTTATTGTAGATATCCCAATATTACATGTTTCTCACCCTAGTGAGAGCAGACTTACCTAGAGGATGCCTCGCTTCCCTCTCTCATGCAGGGAATAGCTAGGAACCAGCTATACAGAATGCATACCTCGCTACACCAGCTAGCCATGCAAAAATATGATCGATATTTCCTGTTTCCTTGTAGGACTGTTTGTGCTTTCCCTGTTGAAGGACTCTTGAAGAATCTCACAACAGTGTTTCCAGAGCTCCTTTAGTTTGGCACCTGGACAGTTTGTTTTTATCCCCTATATTATTTTAATTCAGAATGCACACAATACATTAGCTTACTAATCAATGTATATGGGTCTTCTCCCTTTAGCTGCAGGCAGGTAGTTGCTCTGTACAGATGTGTAGTGACGATGGGGTTAAAGGATCCTGTTAGATTAGAAGCCATTCTGGCGCCAATGATGAAACGTGGGTGTCCCACCTCACAGACCCAGTGCATACACCTAAAAGTCTGCCCCTCCCTCTATGAAGGTTAATGGGCGATGTTTATCGTGGGCTGATGAAAAGGTTTTCACAAAGCCTGACTAAGTGGCTATGAAATGTTAGGGATTTTGGATGAGCTGATCACTAATGCTGGATATAGAAAGCCCCTTGACATTTACTAGTTTAACTCGTGCATTGTGAAGGGGTCTCTGAGCTGATAAACAATAGAGGCTTTCCAGTGTGGCATGACTGCAGACAAAGGCTCTGTGCTGGGACTCTTCATACACACACTTCTGTGTCATCCTCCTCTCTTCTTTCAGATGGAAATCATTTCTACACCACTTTCCATTTCTTACCATTTCTTGCAGGCAGCATTTACTAGGTGCCAGAGACAGTACATATGCAATGCATGTAGTAAGTACATCTCCAATTTGCCACTTCCTGTCATTGCAACTTGTAATGTTTAGAGAGAGAAAACACAGTGCACAGGACCGTGACGGGACGACTTCGGAGTGCTGTAGCCCAAGTTAAATGTCCATGCATGTATCAAAAGAGAGAAAGTGGGGACGCACATTCAATTGCATCCAATGCAAAAAGGTCATTTATTATCACCTTAAAAAGAAACAAAATGTCTACAGTACCATTGCAACTTGTAATGATGCTCACTTCATAGTGAAGCTTGAAAACCCTAGCAGCTCAGGATGACCCAAAACTACTAGGAAAGTATAGAGGACTAAATCAGACCAAAAAGCCCTTTTATTAAACAGCAATGCTCAGTGTAGTTTGTCTTCTTAAAACAGAAGGTATTTGCAATAATTCTGCTTTAAGTGAGTGCGATTGGGTTCTCCCACAATGCATCGCTACTGAATATGTAAATTCTCTTAATGCCAGTGAAGCCCGGCTTACATCCAGAACCGCTGGTTATTAGCAAGCCTATAACTTATACATTTTACAGAGCCACATCAACACAACATGCAGACTTCTGTTTAGGAACTTCAGAGTGAAGGAAAGAGGTCCAAGTTCAGTGACCCCTCCAATATGTGAGCATGATGGATGTTTTTCATTACATTTATGGGTTAATACAGATACTTGCTGTTTTATTGGGTATGCAGAGAGTTTTTAGGATCCAGAATAATTATAAAATAGATTATTAATACCCCTTCTGGTACCTCTTTTTTTTTCATTTCATGTATTTGAAACTTGGAATTGGCGTTCTGGTATTCTAGAGCTTTCCATCCCTTTCCTATAATGTTCTTATCATATGGCGCCAAGGGCGTAATTTGCCTTCACTGATTTGCTTTTAATTAATGGCAGTCCTCGCTATTAGCAGTTTCCTTGTTCTTGAATTCCCACTTATACTGATAGATTTCATTCAGCGAACTGAGCTTGTTCATTGTAAAATCTTTGGTGACCTCAGTGAATGATGTACAAGTAAGAGAATCAGAGAAATATTGCAAGCTTTGTGTAGAAAAATAATAGAATCCGATTTATAGCAGGTACATTAAACTAGAAATAAAGGCCATTCATATTTACTGTGGTAAGTGATAAGCAGAGGATGATATGGGAAGTTGGGTAACTCATGCCATTTGAAATCAGTTTGTGGAATTTATGTGGTTGTGGTTTACTGTATTTTTGCATCGTTACCATGATGAATAAACAGAATTGTGTTGTGCACTGCAGTTCCATAGATATGGAATACAAGCAAAATGGCATCCTCCAGGATGTTGCTCTGTGTCATTTCACATCTCTTTGTATAAATGGGTTATGTATAAAATTAAAAAAAACAGCAGGGCTAGTGCCAAGCACTGGTCTGCCTCTTACCTGTAGGACTGGCAATCTGCCTTAGTGCAGTGGTGTGTGGCCTGCTCCCTGGTACCTGACATTCTTCTGGAAGATAGGACCACATTGTGCTACTGAGATCTGGCCAGTCTTAGGCAGGGCTGTGGAGTAGGAGTTGGAGCAATTTTTGGATACTGGACTAGGAGTAGTAACGAAAATGCACCGACGCCTAATACATTTAAACTGCAATTAAAAGAAAAATATGATAAACTGTTCTGTTTCTCAGATAAGTCATCATAAATAACTTGTATTTACAGGTATAGCAGTGCTTAGTCTAATTTAAAAAAAAACAAGTTGTGCTGCTGCAATACAGCAGTCACAGTATTTTTTAAATCAGATAACTATCTGATTGTGACTATATACTTGATGTGTACACAGGAATCTTTTATATCTAATAAATAACATCTCTGTTGTAAGAATAAAGCTAAGTGAGTAGTTGTACCACTCAGGGCTGTGGAGCCATTACAAAAATCATCCAACTCCTCAGTTTATGAAACCACCGACTCCTACTCCAGGTACCCAAAATGACTCTGACTCCTCGACTCCAACTTCTTAGTCAAATATTTAACAGGGCTGTGGATTTGGTACAAAAATCATCCGACTCCTCAGTTTATGAAACCTCAGACTCCACATCCGACTCCAGGTACCCAAAATTGCTCCGACTCCACAGCCCTGGCGTCACTAAGGGATGGTCAGTTAGATGCAAATAATTCTGTGTTGATGTAGGTTCATGCAAATTTTGTATGCAAATGTATGCAGCTTGAAAATGGACCAATCAATGTTCACCTTTGCAGGAGATGTTGGTCCATCTTTAAGCTGCATACATTCTCATTGAAAATTTGCATACTAATGGACCATCTCAGAATTATTTGTATCTCATTGACCTTCTCTAATCACTATTGTGACATCCAACCTGAGCTATGATGCAAACTGAATTTCATATATCATGCTAATATGTATTTTAGTACTTTACAAAAGAGTAATAATTTTATGTGAGCTGTAATTTGTTTAAACTAGTGAACTTGAGTTAATGTAACACATGTAACTATTGTCAGCTGTCATTGTACACGAACTCCCTTTGCACATGAAATCCGTTAATTTGATATGTTATTACATTGGGGTTGGTGAATACAAATTAAAGGGAATCTGTAGCGAGAAGTACCATATATGAAGGCTGCCATATTTATTTCCTTTCAAAGAGGAGCTGTCAGCTATACCATCTCAGAAAAAACACATATACAGTATACCGTATATACTCGAGTACAAGCCGACCCGAGTATAAGCCGACCCCTCAACTTTTACCTTAAGAATCGTGGACAAATGATTGACTCGTGTATAAGCCGGGGATAGGAAATGCAGCAGCCACTGGTGACTTTTAGAGTGGACGTCTTGCAGTGGATAGAAGGAAAACAGGGAAATGCCTCCCCCTCATCTGTCAGCTGACTGTCAGGGCAGAGCAGCTAATTAGTAAATACAGGATGTTAACAATATGTCTGCTTCCATGAAAGCAGGAAGTAGACACACTGCAGATGTATTGCAGGCTTTGTATTAGCTATAAACAAAGACATATTTTTTCTTTAAGGGTTATTATGTTTTTGCTTAACTTTTAGAGCTGAGATGAAGTTCTGTGTTCATAGTCAAAATAGTATGCTACTACACAAATTGTTAAGGGGCTCGCTAAAGCTCAGGAATACACAGGGTGCCAGGGAAAGGTCATATCTGCTTTGAAGCCAGTTACATACCGGTATACTGTGAATTTACTGATGATAAATTGTAAGTCCCCATGAGCACCCCCACCCACCACAGGAAGAGTGGAGCTTGATTGTAAGCTGCTGTCCCAGCAGAGCAGCATGTATGGTGAGCAGCTTGCAGCGTGTAGTGTTCTGAGGAGGTGAGGTGAGGCTGCATTACTCTCACCTGCTGGCTGCTGCCCGGGCATGTACTGTGCTTCTCCTGCCGGTTCGCTGGTTCTACGCTGCCCTCTCATGCCAATTTCCCCCGCTGTCAGTGGTTCAGAGCTCCGGAACTTGCTACATGGCAACGAGTCCTCTCTAACCTCATCGCTATGGAGCCCTCTCGTGGCGCCTATATGGCATTGCAGGAGTCATAGCAATGCAACTGGGAGGAACAGCAGAGGACTCCTTGCCGTGAAGAAAGTTTCTGGAGCTCCAATTAACTGACTGCGGGGGAAATTGGCGTGAGAGGGCAGCGGAGAACCAGCGGGAGAATCACAGTACATGCCGACCGATGCCTGGGCAGCCCTGCAGCCTCACCTCCTCAGAACACTACATGCTGCAAGCGGCTCACAATACATGCTGCTCTGCTCCAACAGCGGCTTACAATCAAGCTCCACTCTTCCTGTGGTGGGTGGGGGTGCTCGCGGTGGGTTGTATTTTAGTTACTCGAGTATATGATTCGAGTATAAACCGAGACCCCCACTTTTGGGCCACTTTTTTGGGACCAAAAACTTGGTTTATACTCGAGTATATACGGTAAGTAGATAAATACTTGCTCTAATTACATAACATATGTACTGCACTGTCCACATTTTGATTTTAGTGATTTCTCTATAGTAAAAAAAAGAACAAATCCTTGTACATTTGACAGAAATGTCATAAACACCTGATCTGCTGCACACTTGCTCAGGGTCTATGGCTGAAAGAAATAGAGGCAGAGGATCATCAGGATAGCCAGGCAACTGGTATTGCTTAAAAGAAAATAAATATGGCAGCCTCCATATACAGTGCATTGAGAAAGAAATCACTGCCCATCACTTAATTCTCAGAATTGTACACACAACACAGTAGTTCACTCTGTGAGTAGTAGGGACAGAGAAGTTCATCCTGTAATCTTGCAGCTCTGGGTCCAGTAATGTATTCAACTGGGGACCGCTGGATAGTGTACCTTTTGAGGTAAAATTTAAGCCTTTGACCAGGATTCAAATAACATCTCAAGCCAGTGCGTAAAAGTGGTGGCCTGTAGAGAGCGGCCTAAGTGACTGCAACTCTGAAGCACTTTCTTGTCCACCAGGAGAAAAGCGCAGTATAAATGTTATATGTCTTGTCATATATAACCAATATATAATCATATATAACCTAGTCCTCAACACAGCAAAGACTGTTGAACTTGTTGTAGACTTCAGGAGGAACCCTCCTCCCCCCCCCCCCCCCTCCCACCTGTCCTCATTGGAGGAACAGAAGTCTCTACGGTGTCATCGGTTCGGTTCCTCGGCACAACTCTCACTAACAACCTGAAATGGGGGCACACCACCACCAAAATTCAGAAAAAATCCCAGCAGAGGTTGTTCTTCCTGCGCCAACTGAAGAGATTTGGCATGCCACGGGAGCTGCTGGCCAGCTTCTACACTGCCACCATAGAATCCATCCTCTGCTCCTCAGTCATTGTTTGGTACGCGGGCGTAACAGCCAGCGATAAACACAAACTGCAGAGGGTCATAGCTGATGCAGAGAGAATCATTGGGTCTCCTCTTCCACCTCTTGCTCTCCTCCACTCCGCTAGGATGAGGAAGAGGGCCACCATGATCTCCCGTGACCTCTCCCACCCTGGTAGCCACTACTTCAAGCTCCTCATGTTGGGCCGTCGCTACAGGACTATTCCATCCAAAACCACCAGGCGGAAGAACACCTTCTTCCCCCAAGCTGTTCGGTTACTGAACTCCAACCACCCCCTGCCTGGCCTGCATCTCTAACTGCCAGGTCGGGCTGCCGGCCCACGCCGCTGCCTGCCTTGGTTCTTATCCGTAAATTAACTCGGGGCCCTTTACCAGCATCTTTATTTGCCTACTGCATTTCAAATTGTATGTATTGTATGTGTTGTATGTCTGTCTTTACGATGTCTATGCCATGTGAACCACAAATAATTCCGAGTATAGCTCTTGCTGTACTTGGCGAAATAAAACTGATTCTGATGAGTATCTGCCTGGAATTATGTCTGTTATCCACACATTTTGGTATTACGGTGGAAAACTTTTTTGGGTTATTTGTGTTCACCAGGATATATCTTATAAGGTGATGCCAAAACTTGTGAATTTCATAACAAAGTAGGTATAGCTTACAGTAAACTTCAGTTCATCATTGACTCCTTCCTCGAGGGGTATTTTTCAGTTTGTGTGGAAAACGGAACCTAGACTAACACTATATGCACTGCTGTCACACATCTGCCCTCTTTGGGAGATTACAATATGTTCTGGTATGCCAGTGATGAGTTCAAAGGCACCAAAATGTCTCACCTTCCCTCATTAATAATTAGAAACGTTCCCGTTCAGCAATTAAAACAACTAGGCCCTTATTTAATTCACATTTTTCCTACGTTTTCTCCTTGGTGATATTTTCACACCTTATCAATGAAATGCCTTTTAAGCCACCTGCAAGCAAGAAAATACTCCGAATAATTTTGTCAGTACAGGTAGTCCCCAGTTAACGAATGAGATAGGGACTGTAGGTTCGTTCTTAACCTGAATCTGTTCTTAAGTTGGAGCATTGTGCCATCTCTGTGCCTCCAGTGTCCCCCTCTGTGTCACCTCTGCTCTTTGTACCTGTTTATACAAGTTTAAAAGCCATTTTTTCTTATATTTTTTTTTAAATCGATTTTCTCAAAAACTACAAGTCCAAATTGAAAAAAACATTTTTAACTTGTTCCCATGGAAACAGAGAATCCATGCCGTTCGTATCGGCGGGTCGTTCGTAAGACGGGCGTTTGTAAGTCGAGGACTACCTGTACTTCTTCACCTACTTTTTGGTACTTTTTCAGTTGCAGAGTGCTGCAAATGTATTTTAAACAGAAGGTAAGAAATTATCCCCTATGAGAAAACTTAGAAAAAAAAAAGTGAATTGAATAAGGGCCTGATTGCTAACTGTATTCGCTCTAGACTGGAAAGTGCAATTAAAAAATATTAAAAGTGAAGAAATGTACCCATTCATAGCCAGCATAATTCCATTGTGCAGGTACAGCTATATCTTACGCTATGCATATATCGTCCTATTGAGCATTTATTTATACATCTAATTAAATTATGCTAATCCTTATTAACCTTGTTACATTTGGCACAAAACTAAAAAAAACTATCCATTGTTTTAACAGTTGATTTCCAGATCATGACCGATGTCTTCATCTGTGTCAGGTCTGGAAAAAATGAATATTTTTTTCTTCTTCTTTCTGTACCAGTATCAGTTATATTTATCACACATGTTCTAAAGTAATCATTTACACAAGGCACAGTCCTTGGAGCCCTGCTTAGATATACAACAGAAAGGGAGAAGTTTTCATTTTGGAGAAGAGATACTGAACTTCATTAGGTTGTTTTCTTTTAAGGCATGTATTCCAGATGCTGAAATGTTCCGAGAATGTTGAAAGGAAGGGAAGGATTACATCGCTGTAGCAACAGTTCTCTCAATTCGTGGAGTGTTTTCACTTGTTCTGTTAATCCTTGCAGGTCATTGTCCAGTCTGGCCGCCACCCCACCGTTCTTCAGAAACTTTGCCAGCTACCCTTCCAGTATTTTAGTGACTCCCGGCTGGTCCGGCTCCTATTTCCCACACTGATTGCTGCCTGCTACAACAACCCGCAGAACAGACTGATTCTGGAACAGGAGCTGAGCTGTCTGCTGCTGGCCACTTTCATTCAGGTATGGTATGGAGAACAGGAGATAAGCACCTAGCTATGTAGGCAGATGTCTGTGCTAGCAGGACATAAGCTAGTAGAAGAGGAGCTGAGAGTCTGTGGTCACTGCCTTGCCTACCATAAGCTTGGTATGCCTAGAAGTATACATTTTATGAAATTTTATTTAAATTGATTCAGCAAAATGCCCACATTCAGAACCTTAATTTTCTTTAGTGAATTTGCTGCAAAACCTATTAGTGTATAATTTTATTAATCAGATTGTTACACACTGTAGTTTAATTTGCACAATTATGAGAAATGACGTTTCCAACGGAAAAAGCAGGAGTTGTATTATTTCCTGTTAAATACAGTTATTAGTCATTTATGTGTAAGGGATTTCAAAAAACAATAGGTCCTAATGATTTTTATTTATTTATTTCTTTACTTGTCTGTAATTTTAATACATTACAGGCCTTCTTTACTAATTATTTATTTAGTTTTCCCTGACTGAAGGTATAATAACATAAAGGATTCTGGAACCGGACCTGAATTTTCTGAAAATGATCTGCTATTAGGCAACCTTCTCCTGGGTTATATTGGTTATATCAGACCATAGTGAGATTTTCTGAATGGTTAAAGAATCAGTAGTTGTGTGATTGCAGTCACAGGTATAAGATAGACGTTCTCCCTGCCTGAGTGTGCAGTCAGGCAACCGCTCTCACCTTTCAGCAATGCTTTAGGCTTATCAGTTATATCCAGCTAAGGAGACCCATTGTAAACCAGGAACAGGTTTGTATGAAATAGTGTAATTTCATATTCCTAAGTTTGTTTGTATGTAGTGGAAGGACATTTAGTTGGCAAGTGCATACTTAATTGTGACAAGTATATTTCGGATGCATTTACTGTTATATTTAAATGCTGCCAACCATAACCAAATTACAAATTAAAAAAATGTCTTTTCAAAAACAAATATTGTTAAGAACATCTTAGCCCTTATTCAGTTAGCGTTTTCTCCCAAGTGATATTTTCAAAATGCATTTTAAGCCATTAGCAAGAAAGAAAGTACTCAGAATAATTTTTACAGTACTTTTTTCGCCTACTTTTGGTACTTTTTCAATCACAGAGTGCTGGATAATTATTTTAAATAGATAAAGAAAAATGATCTCCTAGGAGAAAACTTAGGAGAAAAAAATGAATTGAATAAGGGCCTTTGCGTAAAAAGTATATGCCATGCAGTGCTTTGTAGAAGAACATATTTGCTTAGAGCATTTTGTACGTATTGAACATCCATTATAGACAATTTATAGCAATGTGACATGTGGGTCTATTTATTTCAGGTTTATGTTTTCTTTCTAAAGTAATTACCAGAGTTCGTATGCCTAGTTTAAATGAATTTTGATTACCGTCTAATCTTTATTTGCGGTATTATTTATGATGTCACCAGATAGTTTTGATGTTCCCTAACATTAATGTATTTGGGAGGCATTTTAGCAGATGTTTCACAGGATTAGAAGAACCCAATTGCTTGGTCTTAAGAATAAATGCTGCACATTTTATTGTAATTATGAATTGAAAGTATTCTTAGTAGCAAACAGAATCCACTGATTTCAACACCAACATATGTTGATTTTTTTATTAATTGAGTGTCTGCTACCATCAACTTTATTATTTAAACCATGCTGAACAGTCAAAGTCTAAAATATAATTTGAGGTCCATCAAGAAAAAAAGTTAGTGTTATTGGCAGAATGGTGAACCAGTGTCAAACTTGACCTTCTCATTGCCAACAGTTACTTCAAATCAGTTTTGCATTTGCGGTATTTTTAAATCTTAATTGAGTGCAATTGTTTTTATGTTTATTATGATACTTCTTTAAATATGCTGATTAATACAGTATTTGAATATAATGCCCATTCAAAGAATAAGTACATTTGTTTTTATTTTATTTTTTTATGTGTTGAAGCCCGTTGGCAAAAATTAATCAGGCCTCAAGGTGAAAACTTCATTATGCACCTTTATCGTGGGAATCTATTTTCTATTAAATCAACATGTAATTTTTTTTTCATTATACTTTGATGTGTTTATCCTTCAAGTCTGTAAACAAATCTTCAGAACTTTGAAACATTTTTTACAACTCTTTATTGATTTTGTACTATATTTTCCTGCCAAACAGCACACACACTAGATGTACTTAGAAGTATGTGTGAAGCTGGCTGACCACTTTTGCTGTTTAGTAGAGTGAAGAGGAATACAAAATCAGAATAATATCAGAATTAATAGTAGTTTGTTTCCTTTTTTACTCTGTCCCCCTGTGCCAGAAATGACAAATTCCTCTCAGAATTTTTCACCACTGCATGGCTAAAATGTTGTATCTCATATTTTTGTTGACACAAATTACATTTTCTACTGTTGTTTAACATAATTTACCTGCATTTTATCTTCAGTCTGTGCCATATCTACAAACCGCAAAAGGTTACCAAGGGCCTAGCATAATTACATTTCAACTGGAACATTAGGCTTGTTAAACATAATTTGTTTTATTACACATTAAATATAACTGACTATCTGGATATATGAGAAGAGAATGAGAGCGAGTTCTAGGAACTAGAGTGGGAAGACTGATACAAGTGCAAGCAGCTGCCTTACTCTTACACACGCGCACACACACGCGCACACACACACACACACACACACACACACACACACACACACACACACACACACACACACACACACACACACACACACGGTTAATTTGATACATTTCAATATTTGTAATTAGCAGTAGATAAATTTAAGTAGTTCATTATTTTTGTACTGTCGCCCTTTTCAACTTGATATTGCACAGTACTTCTAGAGACTATTACAGTGGCGTAATCACAGTACCTCCAGATTTGTATTCTTGAGTATAATAATTAAATAGGTGAAAGTGCTCTGTACACATTGTATGTGCAACTCCCAGAACATATAGCTATTTTATTTATCTGTTCAACTTTTCAACAAGGACATTCGATCAGAACAATATTCCATTTTACAACAGGTACTCAGAATTAGGCATCATTTGATGCTCCAATATATTTTTGACTTTTCAGTTCTTAATTCTGATATTGGATTGTTCCAATTACATACACTATACAGTGTCTCTGTAGACCCTGGCAGTGGATGAGTTAAATTGGAATTCAGTAGAGACAGGAGCTGTGAGCTGTGTAATTCAGTACTCTGCTCAGTTACTTTCTGGCTTCTAATCTTATAACCTATAAACAGTGTGTCACATTTGCTTATTTCTCATTGTGTGGAGGAAGTAGGAGCTTGGATGCTGTGTCTGCTGCACTTCACTCCATCTTGCTACTCTGAGAGATGACTGCACTTCCTCTATTTAGTTTGCAATCCTTCAGCGTACTGTGAATGTTGCACCCACAGATACCAGGCTGGGTTTGATCACATCTTGCCCTGGTGACAGTGTGGCTGCCATGTGCAGAACCCAATTGCTTCATGCACATCAGGGCAAATGTTAAAATAAATTTGCATGTACTTTCATATTGCCCTGTTCCTAGGCAGGCATTGTGCATGTCTGGTCACCCAGACGGACATATTTTCTGTTTATTAAGTAAATGTTCTACAGCCTTGCATTGTGATGCCTGGCGATTAGTTGGGTTATTTTTCCGAAAGCAGTGGACAAATGCACTCTGAAAATTAAGACTTTGGGCAAAAAATGGAAAAGTAGTCTTTTATCTTTAATTTAAAAAAATACAAAATCAAAGTAGCTTCCTCCCGCCCTTTTTGGAATCCTTATTAACCCCTTTGTGAACCATGCAGGTTGTTTGGCCATGAGAGGTTGTGTTTGTGGCCATGGTTTTCCACCCCAGTCATCACAAACTCAAACTGCTTTGTAAAGCACCTGTGTCTCTATGTTGATGTGAAGGAGCTTTTTACTAACTCTGCCTGCCCCAGATTGGTCATCCCGTTAAGAAAGAAATTAACACATAGCCTCCCTACTCTTGTGAAAGAGGTTTTTAAGCAGACCAACCCCTTAGTAATTTACTGTAAGTGTAAAATTGTAGTCCAGATTTAGTGTTGCTAGAAGTATTTATGGTTCTTCTGTGGAACTTCCATCTTCATCCATCACCAGACAGTATGTTGCATTTTCTTCTATGCAGCTTCAAGAATCTTTTTATTTTCTTGCAGCTGGGTTCCTTGGGTGTCTAATCAGCTCCCTTGAAATCTTCATCACATTGACTAAAGTGGCAATGGCAACTGGGTCTGTTCTGTCTGAGCTTTAACTCTCTATGGATGGGATTTCAATGGCCAGAACTATATTTATAGACTCAGATGGATGATGACCTATTGAAGCAATAAGAAATCAGACCCCTGTGATATACTGTATATTCTGGCATATAAGACTACATTTTAACCCTTGAACATCTTCTGAAAAGTCAGGGGTCGTCTTATACGCCAGGTGTCATTGATGCCGGGTGATACGCCCTATCCTGTTACTGCCTCTCAGATCTCGCTGCTGAGGACTGTGGTGAATCTGCGCAGACGCACATGTGTGACATCTGAGAGGCAGAGAAGGAGGTAAATAGGATACAAGGGTGGGCGAGAAGGGTGAAAGAGGCATGATTTATGGGCACAGTGCAATCTATTCTTCCATACCACTCTGGTAAACAGGTAGACAAGGAGAGCTGACCAATCCATTTAGGCAGAGGGAGAGTTGACCAATCCAACCAGTCAATCGCCTATATACTGGGTACCACATACAGTACAGCACCAGTATTTGTTCATACATAGAACCAGTATATGATTTTTATTTTTATTTGGTGTGCATTGGAAGAGGGGTAGTCTTATACAGCCAGTATATCCCAAACTCTATATTTTAACTGGAAGAGTTGGGGGGTCGTCTTATACGCCCAGTCGTCTTATATGCTGGAATATAAGGTTAGCTATAGATTATGAAAGGCTGATCAGTATTTTATATACTGTACATTTCTCTAATACCTTACCAGTTATAAGATTATATACAGAAGTGTGCAGCATTCTCTGGAGATCATTCAGACGATTATAAAAGATTGATTTCATTTTGGAAAATGAAAGTGTCTAAATCTGTCCATAGAAATAGTTTATTGGCTATCATTTCAAAACATTCAAAACATTAAAGAAAACCTAACCTCAGAGAAAATAAAAAAAGTTAGATACTTACCTAAGAAAAGGGACTCTGGATCCTTTAGAGGTTTCCCACAACCTGCTGGATACCACCACCCCTGCTTGGGACCCTCTGAATGATCATGACCACCCTTTGGTGTACAGGTGGCCTCTGGAAACACTTCAACATTTTGTTGAATTTGTTCACTGGGTATGTGTAGCCTTTGTTTAGTGCACATAATATAAGCTTTCACTTTCGTAGACTGTATGATGCAGTATGAACATTTTCTCAGTGATTACAATATTTATTTAGGTAAAAATACCTTTCTAGCCCACCTGATATTATTTCACTTTGACTACTGTCTTATGTTTACTTACAGGGATCTATTCATGAAACATAGAATGTTCTGGTACTGTAAGAGTATTAAGATCTTTGCCACAGGATAAACAACTTTCAGTTTATGGCCATGTTTAATCAGAATAAAGTGTATGAAAATGTCCAAACTGATGTTAAAACCCCTGACGTCACTGATGCTGTAAACTGAGAATTATAGCTGTGTGTAATGTTCGAAGCTGTTTACTGCACTGCTTACCAATGTATTGTGCTATTGTCTTAGGACTGTTTGCAAGGATCAAGTCATCCCATCAGCAGGACAGCTCTACACAAAGGTAAGGCAGCTAAGGTTAGGTGATTGCAGCCATTCAGACACACAACTGTCTATCTTCCTGACCTTCAGAGCAAGGAAATGACTTGTTTTCAGAGGATACCATAGACAGCCTAGCAGCATAATGAGCATGGTGTTAATTCATTGTACATAATAAATACTGAACAGCTTCACAACAAAAGCCTATTGAGAGACAGCTTGTTCTTTTATTGGCAACAAAAGCCAGTTTACTCAAAGACTCTGTCTGCTTTTGAAAATAGTTAGTTACTAAACAGGCTAGCATCTTTAGGAGCAGGTTAAATTACCTTCACATAACAGGCTCACTGCAGGACATGTCAGCGTGGAACACAGTACTTCACATGAGCTGTGAACATGACAGTTTTAAGTTGTCCCTGTAACCTCTGTGGGTGGTCCTTCAGTTCCACCAATGCTGCCCTTGTGAACTTGCACTGGGTAGACAAGTGACAAATCCATAAAGATAACATCACTTGAAGAAGGAAAGCTGAAAACATTTTATTCTATTTGGAAAGTTCTAAGGAAAGTTGGTAGAGGCTAGGCAACATCTCAGGCAAAACCATGGAGATGATAATAGACTTTAGGAGATCTCCCCCCCAGCACCTCCCCTTAACCATAAATGGATCCACAATAACCCAAGTAGAGTCATTCAAGTTTCTTGGGTCCACGATCTCAAACGACTTAAAATGGGACAACAACACTGCCACTATTGTCAAGAAAGCACAACAGAGAATGTACCATCTGCGGCAGCTGAAAAGTTTGGCCTACCTCAAAAGCTAATGGTGCAGTTCTACACTGCAATCATCGAATCCACCATAACATCATCCATGACTGTATGGTTCAGCTCCTGCTCAGCATTAGAAAAGGGGAGGCTGCAGCGCATCATCCGATCAGCGGAAAGGATAATTGGCTGTAGCTTACCTTCCCTGCAGGATCTTTACACTAGCAGGTGCAGAAAGAGAGCGACCAAAATTACCTCTGACCCCTCTCACCCAGCTCACTCCATCTTCCAGCGCATGCCTTCAGGAGTAAGATTCCGGTCAATCGCTACCAAAACCTCCAGACACAGGAACAGTTTTTTTCCTCAAGCGGTAGCCATACTTAATGCTGAACCACGTTAGAGCTGCTAGGACTGAAAGTAATCAGCACAGAACTAAACATGAACAATTCTCACATTGCTTACTGCCACTATACTTATAATGTCCTTAACTTGTAATATTCACACTGTCTGTCCTTGTATTGTTTTTTGTTTGTGTTTGTTAAGCAACTGCCAAGACAAATTCCTTGTAGGTGCAAACTTACTTGGCGAAAATAAATTGATTCTGATTCTGATTCTGATTCTGATCCCAGGTATCAAAGTGTTTCCCAGCTGAACAGCCAGCTACCCCAAGACTTTACCAGTGCTTAATAATAGCAGATTACATTTTTCTGAATAGCCAACCTCTGTGGTACTTTTACTACCATGTAAAATTGCAACTAAGAGAGAAAAGAGGATACAAACAGTGCCTTGATAAAATACAAAAAAAACAAAACATTTCATTATTGTTGTCTAGTTGTATCCCTAGTTATATATTGTGATAGACTGCTAAAACAGTGTGTTTTTATTCTTGTAATGGTTATGTATGCATTGATTAGATTGCTAGAGCAGGTTGGTAACTAGCATGAACAACACCACAAATATATACAGCACCTCCACTGATAGATTCTAGACAGGGCTGGTGCATCCATAGGGTCAAGCTCCTTAGAGGCCCTATAAGTCATAGAGTGTAAAGGTCACAATTTCACTGTCATTACAGTATGAAAATTTAAAGAGACCCACATTATTTTTTGCCTAGGGCCTTCAGCCTATGACAGCGGATTGCTCCTGCGTGTCTCAGGGGGACAGCCGTGTCACACGGCTGTCCCCAGTACAGCACTGCTGTAGATCACAGCGCTGTACTATGTCGCTGTCTAACAGTCTACTAGCAGCGATCACCGCGCACCATCTCCTTCAAATCCCTGCCCCAGGACATTACGCCGATCAACGTTAGGCGGTCCTGGGGCTGCCGCCGCAGTCACACCCATCGGCGTGACGCGGTCGCCTACAGGTTAAACAAGCAGGGCCTGCCTCCTATGCATGTATGAACAATAATAAAGAATTGATCATACGTCCATAACTTGTCGATATTGTTGTTACCTCTGTTACCTCTGGAGTTGTCAATTAGACATTTAAAAAAAAAACAAAAAAACATCTAATTCTCCCAAAAATATTTTTCAGCTGATAACTTTTTAAAAAATACATTTTATAATTCTTATTCATTACTCAGTGTAATGAAACTTAATAAAGTTCCTCTTCAAGTGTCTAATGAAGCCATGGTAAAAAGTTTGTAGTAGCATATTTGCATCTTACACAGTGCTCAGTATTAAAGGGCAATGACACTGACTGTGACCTAGGAGAGCCTGGCTTCCATCTTCTATAACCTCCGAGTGACCTCACTATAGCCACTTTATCTTTGGCTCCTGCAATAGAGCCATTCAGGGGATGGCAGGTCAAAACAAATAAACTAATAAATGGACTACCAATGTCTACTAGAGTTTGTGACTGGGGATATTTCTCACTATTTCTAATGTGTTTAGCAGGAGGATTTGTAAACAGTTGGTGAGTGATTACATCCCCTCTCTCTGTGTAGAAAATCCTGATAACACCAGTCTAGCAGCATCTGATTGCAGCATTGTATATTTGTGTTACGTGTAATGATATTCTGTTTCCATTCTTTCTACAGATTATACTCAGCAGTACCTAGAATTCTCTTGTCGCTTTCCTCATCATTGCTGGGAGCCCTCACGTCAGTTTTTTCTGAAGAAAGACTAAGCTGTGATGATTTCTTTACCAAGTAGTCATTTCTCTCTTAAAGTTTTTTAAGCCCATTTCAGCTTTTTAAAACTCCCCTCCCCTGAGGACAACACAAATACTATTCCCATAGCTTTAAGAAAAAAAATATTTTTAACTTTTACCATGAAGCTGTTTGAGCATGAAGTGGTCTCTCCTTTTCATATAGACCACTTGGCTCCTTTTACTACACACTCCAGGAGCCTGGCAATCTGGGCCACACCCCCCACCTCCAGCGATAGGACTCTGCTGTATGGGAGGGTGAGCAGCAGCCCAACCACGCCCCTCTCATAAAACATTACCGAAGTACAATGCCAGCCTTCTGCAAGGAGGAAAGCCCAGCCGGCTTTCATGCGAGTGTGGGCTAAACACTACAATTTAAGTATATTGATTCATTTTAGGTAAGGGAATCTCGTTCATGTTTGTTTAAGACGTGGGGGAGCAGAGCTGGGAAGTTGGAGAAAAATTGGAAAGTAGCTGTAATATGCACAACTGGTTGTAGATCTGAGCCTCCTTCTACTACCATGTACAGTACAAAAATATTATGTAATTATACTTTGTGTAAAAAATCCTTTATATAGTTAATGTACACTATTTATATGTTCAGCATGTAGATATGTTGTGTTGTGAAGTTTTGTTTGCTTGACCCCGCCAATCCTTTTTATATTTCTCCACTCACTAAAAAAAAAATAAAAAAAAAAAATCTTGACTTGCACATTTAGCAGTGAGTGGTAGATCTGACAATGGTCAATAATTGTATTAATATTAACTTGTCTATATATATCTTGCAATAAAATAACTTATTTTCTTTACTGGGTGATTCTTCGCTTTTTTTTACATTTGCTGATTGAAGTCCTCCAGGCTTCTAGACTTCTTCATACAGATGATAGTGGTAGTGTTTGTTTCTCTGTTTGGCTAACAAATATACTCTTACGGGGAGATGCTTCATAGCACAATGCAGAGGTGACAGTAGAATACTGCAAGCCAATTAAGTTTAATATAAACACGATTATTTTTCCAAGCGCTGTTAGGATTGTCCAAGCCTACATTCTGGCAGACATAAATTCACCATGAGTCAGTTCCTTTAGAAACTCATTGCACAATCATTCGTGTTTAGAGTTAGAAAGCTAGGCCTCATTTATCTCCAGAGCTGTTTTTTTTCATGGTATTGGACATATTGAGGGCCAAGTGTATGGAGAAAATCCTGGTTGCAGACGGAGCTCCACAAATCAGGGCTAAGTTTTAAAGCCATAATTAAAAAATGTAATTAAAGTGGACCCAAATTAAAAATACAAGATTTCAGAAATAAAATCTATGTTCTAACTTATAATAATAATAATAAACAGCAGCCTTTTTTCAGCTGCATGATGACTAATATAAAATATTTTACATTTATTGGAGGAACCTCTCCCTTCCTTTCATATTGTTGGGACAGAATCCAGCAGACTGGTGGAGGAGATAAAAAACAAAAACAATACACAGGTTGCTACTGATGATGTCACAGAGGAGGTGATCTCAGCTTATGTGAGATTTCACATAGACGACGCCCCTGTGAGGGAGGGTAGCGGATGACAAACACGCCCATGATCTAAAACCTCCTACCTAGCTCAGAAGTAATGGCTGCCACCTGTATAACTCTAGTTATGAAAAGAGAAGGGTGAAAAGCATGCACTGAAATGCCCATAGGCTTGGGAGAGTTTATTTATCTTTGTATGTGTCATAGTCTTGCAACTAAATATTTTGAAATAAAAAAATGTTTGGTTTGGGTCCACTTTAAATGTTGCAAGAAACTCTTTTGGTATTTGCTGTTGCACCTTCATCAGGGAGAATATCCTTCACTTCCTTTCCTGACAGGAACTAAGTAGCTGAGTTACAACTTTTGAAAATTGCTACATAAAGTTGTCTACATCAGGGTTCATGTCAAACAGCTAGAGAAAGATGTAAGAAGTGAGGCTCTCACCGTAGGGACACAGACATCAAATTTGCTCTCCCAGGATCCACTAGGGCTTTTAAAGCCATGGAGATCCCAGAGAAGTTTGGAAAACCCTTCCCAGTAGAGACACAGAAGGGTTAGTGTTAGGGGATAGAGGCTAGTACAGTACTCTCAGTTAGGGATAGGCATCATGAAGAGGGTTGCATCTGGTAAGGGGTTACTGTTGACGAGCAGACGCCATTGACATAAAATAAACATGTAGCTGAATATGGCATAGGCTCTCAAATTAAAATACCCTTAGCTTGGGGGTCTTGAATGTATTCTACACTAGTCTGAGGGGCTGTGGTAACAGTTAAAACAATCAGACCACAACTTTTCACCAACAAATTTAATGTAGACATTGTTACCTGCAAAACTTATCAAGGTAGCCACAGCAGTGAAGCAGAAAGAAGGTAGCCACAGCAGTAAGGCAGAAAGAAGGTAGCGACAGCAGTGAAGCAGAATGAATGAAGCCACAGCAGCAAAGGCAGATGAAGGTAGCCACAGCAGTGAAGGCGAATCAAGGTAGTTACAGCAGTTAAGGTGGATCAAGGTAGTTACAGCAGTGAAGGCAGATGAAGGTAGCCGCAGCAGTGAAGGAGGATGAAGTTGTCAGGTATGATCAGAGGTAGCAGGCAGCAAGCCAGGACCATTGCAATACAGGAAAATGCCGCCGGGTGCTGAGCAGAAAGCCACCGCTAGCAAGACCGAGAGAGTGAGTGCTGCTGCCTGCACCATACTATGTGAGGGAGAGACAGAAGTGGAGCAGACCATGGGACATTCTGAATCGGGAGCTCAGCAGCGGTGCCTTATTTGACTCCGGGGGAGGGGGAGCTATAAAATGTTTTGGAAGCTTTCTAGAACCCATGGCAACAGTATTCAGCTTGGTGTTACTCAGAGTTCTTACCTCCTCTATTTGTCTCATCGGGTAATAGGTTTTGCCAAAAATATTGTATTAATATTACATTCAAAATTTGTAGGCTTACTGCTTTCACTTAAAGAGTCACTGTAGTGATATATAGTAGAATGAAGTAAATTATTCAGGATACCCACTTTTATGTTAATTATCCTGGTTTCAGCATCAGAAACACTTCCTATATCTATATATAGCTGTATATTGGTATGCAACCCCACCCATCAATGATGTCACAGCCTAGGTCAGCGGGTGCGAACCTATGGCACGCGTGCCCGAGGTGGCACACAGACCCATCTCTGTGGGCACACATCAGTCGCCACCACTAATGGTCTGCCCTCTGACCTGCATGTGAAGCGCAATGGGCAGGAAGTGTGCGCTCTCTCTTTGCGGTCGCCACAGATCTGAGGTCTGTGAGTACTGCAACCAGCCTCCCACCCAGCGCAGAACCCAGACCAGGCTGCACCCAGAACCCAGACCAGGCAGCACCCAGCCCAGAAGCCTAGCACAACAACCAGTACACAGAGCCAGCACACAGCCATGAGCCAAGCACTCTGGACAGCCAGCACACAGCACCCGGAGCTAGCCCAGCACAACAGTCGGCACCTAACCCAGAGACAGCACAGGAGCCAGCACACCACCCAGCATTGACAGCCCAGAGCCCAGCACCCTGTATAGCAGCCAGCACAGAGCACCACCAGCACACAGACCAGAACCCAGCACAGCCAGCACCCTTGCCCAGGGAAAGCACAACACCCAGCAAACCGCCCAGCACCCTGTATAGCAGCCAGAACACAGCCTTCAGCCCAGCACACAGCACTGTCAAAACACAGACCAGAGCCCAGCACAGCACCCAGAGCCAGCAGCACCCAGCATGTCCAGCCAAGAGCCCAGCACCATGTACAGCAGCCAGCTCACCACCCAGACCAGCGCCCAGCCAGCACCCTGCACAGTTACCAACACACAATACCCAGCCCAAAGACCAGCACATGACCCAACCAACATCCAACCCAAACCACCCAAGCCAGCACCTAGCCCTCCCTCCCACTCTCTCCTTCTATCGCTCCCTCCCGTTCTCCCACCCTCCCTCTCTCCCACCCACCTAAGCCAGCACCACCCACCTACCCCAACCAGTACTTACGATAGGACAGTGAAAAGGAGAATGGGGGGTTATTTTTAGCTACCTAATCTCTCTACCTACCCTCCCTACCAGTTGCAGTTACCTAACTTCCCTACCTACACTGCCTATCCCCCAGATGCAGCTACTTACCCTCCCTACTTATCCTCCCACCCAGCTACCTACCTCCTGAGATCCAAGATAGTTTCAGCCAGGGTGGCATTCATATGGGGGAGGAACTTGTTGCAAGAATGGGGCAATTGCTGCATTTCATTTGGGGGTGATTGATGCATTTTATAGGTGGGAAAAATGCTTTTGTTTCTTTTGTGACAGTGATTGATGCAGTTTAACCACTTGAGGACCCAGCCTTTACCCCCCTTAAGGACCAGCGCTGTTTTTTATGTTATGTGCTGGGTGGGCAGCCCCCAGCACAGATCAGATTGCATGCAGAGCGATCAGATCGCCCCCTTTTTTTCCCCCCTATGGGGATGATGTGCAGGGGGGGTCTGATCGCTCCTGCCGGCTGGCATGTTGCAGGGGGGCACCTCAAAGCGTCTCCCGCGTTTACATTTAGTCTGCGAGCCGCGATCAGCGGCTCGCAGGCTATTCACGGAGACCCGCTCCGTGATCTAACAGGAAACGGCCGCTCACGCGAGCGGCCTTTCCTGATTAATTAGGGAGGCACCTGGCGACGCAGATGTGCGTCGCTGGTCCTCCAGCTACCACTTTGCCGCCGCACGGTATGAGTGTGCGGTCGGCAAGTGGTTAAATGTTAGGTAATCGCTTTATTTCATATGTGAGATGATTGGTGCATTTTAAATGTGCTGCAATTGCTGCTTTCCATATGTGGGGGTAATTGCTGCATTCTATATATGAGGGTAACTTCTGAATTTCATACGTGGGGGTAATTGCTGCATTTTAAATGTAGAGTGGCCTTTAACCTCCCTGGTGGTATGATTATTTCCTGATTATTATTTTTTTTCCAAAAGCGGTGCAATTTTTTCAAAAGCTTTCAGACCCTAAAAATCATCCCACTAGATAGATCTGTAGTAGCCCTGCACATTACACACCTTCCATGGATCCAACTCGGGATTTCCGTCCCAAGATTGACTCTGGGTTACCGCTAAGGAGTTTAATGTATGAGTTGTTTTTTCTTAACTAAAACCGCAGTTTTCAGTACAAATTGCCGCGTTGGCATTCTGTGATAAATAGGTGGATTTTGGGTTGCATTTTGGGCATCAGCCTCAAAGGTTCACCATCACTGGCCTAAGTTGTTTAAATATACATAATTCTTCTCCTACTGCACTCTGGGATATTGCTACTGGCTTTGGAACAAACAGTAAACAAACATTCTGCAGTAAATCAGAGTGAGGAAAGATTTTACAATGGACACAAACTGACTAATTTATAAAGTAATATTGTAAAAAAAAAAAAAAACAATTTTATTTATTGCAATGTATTCAGTACAGATCCTCTTTAATATTTACTTGGGTGGTGTTTAGAACTTTTACATTTGTAGACCTGGGTGGATCTTTCTGTAGAGTTGGCACTGGGGAGAATTTGCCGTATTTTTGCATGCTGGCATACTAACGGTAATGTAGGCATATATGGATATAAACATATTAATTATTGTGCAGACTGGTGGAGACTTAAAGGGAACCTGAGATGGGGGGATAGAAAAAAATTATACATACCTGGGGCTTCCTCCAGCCCCCTCCAGGCTGATCACTCCCTCGCTGTCCTCCTGCGCCTCCTGCCACCCACATTGCGATCCAGAACGCACCTATGGGGGGCAAGCGTGCAGTCAGACTGCGCATTCTCCGACTCTCCCTGCATGAAGGACTTTACGGGCCAAATTGCAGAGGATCCAGGCAGCACAGGAGGATGGTGAGGGAGCGATCAGCCTGGAGGGGGCTGGAGGAAGCCCCAGGTATGTATAATGTATTTTAACCAACCCCTCTCAGGTACAGAACCTATATAGCCAAGCATGTAAGTAAGTTACTGTCCTGCAGAATACTAATAAAATAAGTCGGTAACAAGGCTCTTCTGTGTAATATAAACTTCTTGAAGGAACTGTGGAGTGAGCTTCCTTTTGATTTGTGATCTTGCTGACAATGAAGAAAGACTTATGATGCCACATAGGATTTCCTGCTATAAGTACCAGCAAGAAGATGCAGTGCCCCTCACCGCTGTTACATTCTGTGAGCTCTGGCTATTTACGGCTTTGGGAAGTCTGCCAACCTGGCCATAAATAATGTAGGCAGCACGTCATTAACCCCAAATAGGAGTGGGTTTGTATTTCAATTAAACATCTAATTGAAAAATCCAAGTCACTGTTTCAAATTTTAAACACAAATTTACACCATGACCGCTGTGTCATCCATGCAGCTCTCTCCTTAACCCTTTAGCTGGGGGAGACAGGAAAAATTATTTGCAGGGAAAATATTCTTTGTGTAAAACTTGCACTAATTGCCTGTTATCATAGAATGAAATACACATCTTGTATGCTATTTTATTTATTTATTTTGTAAAATGTTGGCATCATTTCTAATTAACTGGAAGATCTTCCAAATGCTTTTAGGAATAACTATGCAAAGCAAAAACACAGGTTGTACTAAAGTTACACATAATGTACAAACACTTGAAGCTCTGCCACTAATGCCCGGGTGGAACTTCTTGGGAACTCTGTCGCCCAAGTGGTCATGTACTGATCACTGCTGGGTGACAGAGCATTGCCGATGCTGTACAGATACGTCATCGGCCTCCTGGCTAACAGTGCATCTGTTGCTATAGGGTGGGGAGGGGGCAGCATGCAATGGAGCAAATCTTGCTGACAGGGAGTAGGGAGAACAAAGCAAACTTGCTGTGCTCGAGCATTGGATCTGTACTCGAGATGCTGAATCTTTAACTGACGTAGTGCAGCCACCATACACACTTTGGTCTGAATTCTCGGCCATGGCGGTTTTTATCTTCCGCCAGTGCCAAGGTCACACTACTGTATGTACATAGCTTAAGACTTATCCTCTGGCAGATTTATATTTCTCACCTGCACCATGTATGTTGATACGGTATGGTGACACTCTTAGCCAGCAGTGCCGTAATCACATGGGTGCTGGGTACACAGTGAAGGAGTCATGAGCAGCTTTGATTGAATGCTGACTGAACACCATATGACTTTCAAGCAAGTAATGGCACTATGTTGCCAACATTTATACCTGTATCAGAGGCATGAGGGTTTTTTTTTTTGCACTTGGGCCTCGATTCATCAAGATTTACCGAATCAATTACCGACAGCTCGGTAAAATGCCGAACTCAATAATTTGATTTCAGGATTCATCAACGTTATCTACAGCTGTTAGCGAGCATTCTGTAATGATGCGATAAAACGGAAGAAAGTGCAATTCATGAAAATGAAAGGGGGCGTGGTTTAGCGTTAAATTTAGGATTAGTTATCTCCTTCACTGCTCTGTCGTTATTCCTGTCAGATCATTGCTGACAGAGAAGATGGAGCCATTTGAAGTGGTTATGTATCAGCTGAGAGTGATTCAAAGGCGCAGAAGGGCAAGAATAAGGTCTAGAACAGGCATGGGCAAACTTGGCCCTCCAGCTGTTAAGGAACTACAAGTCCCACAATGCATTGCAGGAGTCTGACAGCCACAGTCATGACTCATAAAGACACATGCATTGTGGGACTTGTAGTTCCGTAACAGCTGGAGGGCCGAGTTTGCCCATGCGTGGCCTAGAACCATATCAGTTTGCAAGAGAATGGATTTATTTGCATCGGCATTTCTCTTGAAACATCTTGTAAGAGAACACAGGCAGTGCCAGGGTTAACTAAATTGCTAGCTGCAGTACATTTTTTCAGAAAAGGTTCCTATCAAGCCGTAGCTGGCGAAATTGTGGGATTGTCCCAAGCCACTTCCAGAATCCTGGTCCAGGTGTTAAGCCCTATTCGGAATGTTGCTATGTGGTGTTCAAAGGACTGCCTTTTTACCCACAATTCCATGGGAATCTTGTGGCCTTGTGTTAAATTACCCCTGTAAAATGGAAATATCGACACGTTACCGAATGGTTACCACATTGTTATCGATATTTTATCGAAGTCACACCGAATGAGGCAAAACCTTGATGAATACAACTAGAAATTGATAAACTTCAAATTCGGTAATTTAACGAACTGGAAAAAGTTATCGCAAAGACAATGATGAAACGAGACCATAGCATGTGATTTTTTTATTGCTGACAGTCAGCTACCTGTCGGCTAAAAGTGAGCAGAGATTGCAGATTATTCTGTGGAATAACGCTGCTATTTTCTACAGACTCACTTTTATATTGATGGCTTGCTTTATTTTGCACCTTTTTACTGAGTTGCTTGGAGAGCTTTTTTTTGTTTGTCTTAATGGTTTGGGGTTATTACATGACTCACCAGGAGTTGGACCTTCCAAATACTTGTGTATTTACCTGAACACTCGAACGCCTCTGGCTAACATAGGGGATCTCAATTTATGGAATTATTTAACTCTGGAAGAGTACTGGCTACACCTGTTATGACGAAGGTGGGTGATCTTGAAGGGCATGGATATTTGAAAACACATCAACTTATCAATGGAAAGAGAGTACTTTCTAAAAGACAATGAAAGATATGTCCAGATACAGCACAATAAGGTTGAGAATGACCACTGTTTTTCACTCCCCCAGCTTACTGTACCTATCATATTGGTCTGATCAGAACAGGATCATCCATAAGGCAACCTTGGCTGGGGCCTGGTGGGTGTTTTGACCCCTCTCCAACCTCCACTTACCTGAAAGGCTATAAAGAAAGGAGCCAAAGCCACTATCTTGCCTTGGGCCACTTTTTGTCTTATCTTTCTTTGGGTCTGATGTACAAGGAGCTAAAGTTTGTACATTTTACTTGATTACATAAAAACCTTCTATTGGGGTATTGTTTGAGGGATATCACAAGATTGTGATGAAGTTGTAGTTGATCTTCTGCTGATCACATACTGTAAACCAGTGCATGCATGGACTGTTGTTCCTGCACCTGGTCTAGCATGTGGCAGGGCTCAGCAGGAGGATAGTTCCTGACACATCTGTGAGCTTCCATATAACAATTCATGTGGCAGGTCAGCATACTGCTTTCAATTCTGACACCCTGGGATTGTAAGGCAAGTGTAACCTGTCAAAGTTTGGACTGTCCTTCCTGAGGTATGACCTGCTGATGTAGCACCAGTTCCATCTTTATGTAACAAGATGTTGGACATAGCTGGATGCTTGGCTCCAGCACATGAGATCAAGATGCTAACTGTTATGGCACACATGCAAATTCTATGTAGCTTGGAATTCAATCAATCACAAGTGACTTGCCCAGATCTAATCTGCAGATAAATTGCCTGTAAAATGGAACTACAGTATATGTATCTTATTGACGATCTCTACATGTACATGACCTGTTTCCTGACAATTCCTGTACGCGAGGCTGACTCTGTTCTGACTGCTGGAAGGATGACCTGATAGATGACAGTGATATGTTCTCATGAAATTCCTGCTCATAGTACCCAGAATTTTCATACATGAGGCTCTATATCATCTGTTATGGATGATATTTGTGTAACTCACATGGCTAAGAAGAAGTACTTTTGCCGTGTAGTATTTGTCCAGCTCAGAAAGGAATGAAATTAAGGAGATACATTAGTCCTATCCATTCACACAGATTATCAGATGACCCCTGTTAGGGACAATCAGGTACAGGTTATATATAACTACTGTTTCCCCACATCTACCACCTACCTCCTCTGCTCTTTTGCATCCACTAGGTGCTGCATGTTGGTGGGTTTTTTTTTTTGGACCATAAAACTGATGCTGGCTGACTTGGTGAAAGAAGAAGGGTCCACGCCTGTAAAATTCACTTACGTTTCCCAACATGCAAATCCACATTAGAACTTAAAAGCAATGAAAGTCAGGGGTATAATCCACACTTTCAAGCGAATTTCGCATGCAGGAAAAAAAAAATATCATGCAGCATAATTTTGCACACCATGACTCATATGCAATTCCACTTTTCTCCTGAGTTTTCTCCTAGGAGATAATTTTTCATCTTCTATTTAAAATACCTTTCCAGCACATTTCAACTGAAAAAGTACTGAAAGGTCAGTGCAAAAGTACTATCAAAATTATTCTGAGTATTTTCTTGCTTGCTGGTTGCTTAGCAGGCATTTTATTGACAAATTTAAAAATATCACCTAGGAGAAAACTCAGGTGAAAAAGTGAATTGCATATGGCCCCATGTGTATTTTCTCATTGACAATCATAGAGCTATTGTGGCAAAATGAATGTGTTGCAACACAGACAATCAAAATCCAAAGATTGACAGACGCTCACAGTATCTGAAAAATCACGTAGGAAAATGCATGCTTTTTCCATACTGACCAGTGTGACTTCTGCCTGAATGGACTTTATTGCTGCATACCCAGTCAGCCCTCGTCTGCTAAAAGGGTACCACTCGGCAATGGTCTGTGTGCAGTGACAGGTCACCAGCTTGATATTGGCTAATTTTTGGCCACCTCCATTTAGTTTGTGGACCAACAGATTTTGAATACTATGAACAGATTGTAATCTCTAATACTACAGAGATGAGGTAAAATTGGTCAGTGATTAGCCAATCAAAATTGAAGGTGTGTCCTAGGCTTTAAGGTGGCCACACACGATACAATAAAATGATCCGATTTTACAGCAATTCGATAAAATGATCGGATCTCCCAAAAAAAACAAAGCTTTTTTTTTTCATTCGACTGAACAATCTGATCAGATTTCCTGTTTTTTTTCTACTTTTATCTATCCGGAATGCCAGATATTTTTCTTCAATTTCTCTAAAGATTGTATAGTGTGTGTTAGATTGTCAATGTATTAATATACACACCCAAGCAATTTTCTCAGAGTTTCCAATCATTTTTATCATAATTGGGTAAAAAAAAATTAACATGTATGTGGTACATTGGTCATATTTTTGAAATGTTACAATCAGTCAGAAAAATTGATTGCAATTCTTAAATTGAACAGATATTTAAAAAATTGTATGGTGTGTGGCCACCTTTAGAACTTCCTAGACATGATATCTGCATCTGTAGACTGCTCTTTATTCAAATGTAGCTTAACCATGTCTAGGGAATACAAAGGAAAGCAAACTTGTTTTCCATAGCATTTTAGTAAGAGGGCTTTTTGGTCCATTGTAACCTCTTACACACTCCGAGGAGCTCTGGTTCACCATGAAACCTTGGAAAAATATTTTATAGTGTACAAGGATAGGCTGCACATAAATACATATTTACTATCAGGCATTCACCGCTATATGCTCTAGAAAGGTTTTTTTTCCCCTTTACTAGTGTTGTTCTTTGCCTGCATATATATATATAGGCCTATCGCCACTGCCAGCAGCTTTCTTTCATCTGATTCCTAGCTGTACAAGGAGAATATGTCTTGAGTCCTACTCTCAAGTTGCCATTTGATTTAAGGCTCCTAACTCGGCTTTACAGCTTTTTAACATTCCTCAGGTCTCCTGACTCCAGGTGAGCATAAAACCGTCTGGCATTCACATGGGGCCTGAAAGGATTGTGTGGTTTCAGTTTGTCTAGGGCACTGACCAACGGATGCAGCATTATGGCTCTATGGAAAGTTACCATGAAAACTCCCAGATTAGCCACAGATCTTGTCAAATGCACAGAAATGAATTCTTCTTTGAACAGATTCCTTTTAAGTAC
Source organism: Hyperolius riggenbachi (assembly GCF_040937935.1). Classification (NCBI taxonomy): domain Eukaryota; kingdom Metazoa; phylum Chordata; class Amphibia; order Anura; family Hyperoliidae; genus Hyperolius; species Hyperolius riggenbachi. The sequence continues at coordinate 224,371,915 of NC_090648.1, forward strand.
TCAAAATGCACACTGCTTCTACAAGGCAAACAGGTAGGGATTTATACAGACCATTTTCACCAAGTTATGCAAACAATCAGTTTTCAAGGTTTTTTTTTTCATTTTGTTTTTTGAATCAACTGTTAGGTTATGTTCACAGTGTGTTGGTGCCGTATTGAAATGTGGTTTTCCACACTGCAGTACACCACCTATGCCACAGTCAAAGTGCATCAGGTGTGGTGCGGTTTAACTACTTTAGGACCGCCTCACGGCAATGGGCGCGACCGCGGCGGCAGCCCCAGGACCGCCTAACGCCAATTGGCGTCAAGTCCTGGGGCTGCACTTTGCAGGAGATCGCGCACAGGCTGCGCGCGCATCTCCTGCTTGGGGGGCGGAGCTCCGCCCCCTCTTCAGTCTCCGAGCGGGAGATTGTTAGACAGCGTGATCGCCGCCTACTTACATGTACAGAGCTGCGATCGGCAGCAGCACTGTACTGGGGACAGCCGTGTGACACGGCTGTCCCCTCCTGAGGCTGGGGAGTGATCGACTGTCATAGGCTGAAGCCTATGACAGCTGATCACCCTGATTGGCTGGCAGGGGAAGGGGGGGAGGGAGCAGGGGAAAATAAATTTTAAAAAATAGCAACATTTATTAAAAAATAAATAAATTAAATATTTATAAAAAAATAAATAAACAACTGTGGAGCAATCAGACCCCACCAACAGAGAGCTCTGTTGGTGGGGGGAAAAGGGGGGGGATCACTTGTGTGCTGTTTTGTGCGGCCCTGCAGCTTGGCCTTAAAGCTGCAGTGGCCAATTTAGCAATAATTAGCTTGGTCTTTAGGGGGTTTAACACTGCAGTCCTCAAGTGGTTAATGGCGTGTCTGATCCTAACACACTGATTGCACACGTTAACAGCGACAGCGAAGCATACTTTTCCATTACTATATGCTTCACTGTATGTGACACAAGAAACGAATGAGAATTCTCAGTGGTGAAATTCTGAAAGTATGCATTCAAGAAGTGCAACTTTTTGCTGGACGTGTGTTATTGAAGGATATACAGTGGTAATGAATTGCTTCTGACCACGGGACTGTTTTTACCTTATGGACAACACATATTTCAGTCTAAAATATTGTAATGTTTAAGGTTTTTGTCCCTGTTTTTACCTTGGTTTCACTTGTAGAGAAATGTAACTGTTTCAAGACAATGTTTTAACTTAATCTACGTGTATCCTTTTCATTTAGGTCTGGATCACATTGCTCCTTCCTATATTGTGGGGTGGTGAGTGTATAAACTTTGTTTAAATGATTGTATAAATTACCATCTGTGAATTCAGAGCTGGACAATTGTATTATTTGTATTTTTGTGATCTTATGGCAGATAGCTCAGTTTCTATATCTAAATTATGACCATCTTGTAATATTATTTTGAACCACAAGATGGAGTTTGAGCGCATGATGGAATCCATTGCATTTACACGCATGCTTGTTTTGTCTTATGTAACGTCTGATGCGACTTTATGTACTACTATTGCGGCCTTCTTGCCGCAATAATAGCCTAGGGGCGAACAATCACTCGCGTTCCCATGCCTGTCGGCCGGTGACAGCGAAACCGTAAGTCGTCGCCGGCGCGTCCAGGAGCATCGGAGCGGAGCTGGGAGGGCACTGATCAGCTGCAGGGGGCTGAGGGACGCCCCAGGTGAGTTAAACTCATTTTTTTGGCCAGACTTAAGTATCCCTTTAAGTGATTAAGATGCTAATCCTGCATTCAAAACTTGCAAAACTTTTTCTGCTGTTATGGTTTGTAGTTATCACATACTTTAAGAGCACTGGCCCTAGTGCCAAACAGTGCCAAAGAGTTGAATGCTGGGAGTTATTTTTATCTATAATATATTCCTCCTCTTCCATTTATTTCCCTGCCTAGCTGCTTATCAGAAACACCCTCTGATTACTTGTGTTTACAAGCAAGGCTGAGGTGACTCAGCGATTGGATGTGTAAAAAAAAAAAAGACGCAATTGTTAGTATACACCTAAGTGGGAGTGTCTGAAGACTCTGGGAGGAGGGCAGCTAATGAATACACAATGATCAAGAGAAGGGAGGGGGGAAAACAAGAGTCAGGGAGGATATGATGTCAGCGTTAGCTTGGCAAGATGGCCACTGCCTAGAATATGATTTTCTGCTTTTGCTTTATAAAATTCACAGGAATCATTACGTGGATAGCACAATGCATCTGTTATGTAAGTAGAAGTAGTATTTATCTACAGTGTTTTTTATTTCTAGGTTAGCACGGGTGTCGCTTGTTCTTTAAGAAGAACAGAGTCTCACTTTAATATCTTTGGGATCTGTGTTCAAGCATGGGATTGCAGATCAGGAGACTACACTTTGACCCCTCTGACTTCTGGCTTTCTACAGGTGTGTGACTGAGTCAAACAAGCAACATTCCAGACAGGTAATTTTGAAGCCAAGTTTAAAACAGCAGCTGTCATTTCAGGTTCTATTTAAAGGCAGTATGATCACAGCTTCAGATAGCATCTAATGTATACATACTCTAATGTATGTTAATGTTTAAAAAAAAATGTGTACATTGTGTAACAGCATATGTTCATGTAGTCACCTTTACTGATTACATACACAGGCTGTGCTTTCTGTTCAATAGCATTAAAGGGAACCTGAAGCGAGGAAAATTATTTAAAATAAACACATGACGTAGCTGCAAATGAATATTACATACTAACCTCACCGTCAGTTCCTCTCAGAAGATCCCCATTTTCTTCTTACAGTGATCCCTTCCAGTTCTGACAATATTTTGGCAGAACTGAAATATACCAGTTGCTGTGTCAGTTATATATCAGCAGCTGTCAGTTATAACTGAATGTGCAAGGTAATGTCCATGTTTCCCTATGGCTCAAGTGGGTGATATGACAGTTTAACAGTGTGCTGACCAGGAAGCTGTTAGGGGGTAATGGCCATTTTTAAAATGGAGGACGGAGAAATCCATTGATCACAGTGGACAAATGGGACGCAGGAGAGGAGAAAGAGATTGAGTAGTAGACTACACAGGAGATAAATATGACCTGTGTATGGTTTTTTGACTTTTTATTTTCAGTTCAGGTTCTCTTTAAGCAGCATTCTCCATCCACTCCATCAACCTTTTCAAAGCCATATCAGTCTAGTCATGGGATACCCTCCTTGCTCACTTAAAGGAAACCTAAGACATTTACCAGTGCAGCATTTATACTTACCTGGGTTTCCTCCAGCCCCATGCACGCCGTTTGCTCCCTCGCCATACTCCCGATCTGCTCAGTTGTCCTGCGGTAAGGCCCGGTATATTGGCCAGTCGCGCATGCGCAGCCCTGTCACATTCCTATGGCTGGGAGCATCCTGTGCAGCAGTACTATAGTACTGTCCAAGCATAGAATGCTTCTGGCCACAGGAGCGTGAGAGGCATGCTTGTGACCTGGCCACGCATGTGCAATAGAGCAAGACTGGCCAAGTTACCGGGCCGTACCGCAGGACAATGGAGCAGCCAGGGACAATGGTGAGGGAACCAATGGCGTGCATAGGGCTGGAGGAAACCCAATGTAAGTATAAATGCTGCACTGGTAAACGTCTCCGGTATGCTTTAAGGCTGAATTATTTCAAATACCTTCTGTTTTAAGAAGAAAAATATATATTTAGCATAGCATTTATTTTTAGTAAAGAGCTTTTTGGTCACTTTCAGCCCCTCATACACTCCTAGTGGTTCCTGGTCACTATGAGCTATCCGGGAATTCAGTAGTGGTGCAAGTCCTATCCCATAGATCCATACCAATCCATGCCATGCACTGCATGAGGACCAGAAGCTCTGAAACAGTTGTATGTATAGATTAGTATGACTCTGTAAAATGTATATGCTATAGGTACACTGTATACCAGTGGTTTTAGATGCGTGCCTGTCTTTTGCATGCATAAAAAGATGATTAGCATTTTTAGCAGTGAGGCATTATGGGAGATTTTTCTTGCACCCTTACGGCTGAATTATTATAAATACCTTCTGTTTTAAGAAGGCAATTTTTTTAGTGAGATGGCTTTTTAAGCCTAATAAACTTTCTAGATGGTTCTGAGTCACTCTTCCAAATGGGCAGCTGCAGGGAGTGAATTCAATCCAAATTTCCCTCATTTACCGATATTAACATGGGGAACCCAAACTTCTGCATTTACAGTGACGAAGGCGGCACAGTAATCGTCAGATTTAGGGTGGGGTCAGTTAGGATTAGGCATCAGTGGGGGGATCAGTTAGGGCTAGGTATTGGTGGGTGGGATGTTAGAATTAGACATCGGTGGGTTGGGATCGGTTAGGATTAGGCATCGGTGGGGGGATCAGTTAATGCTAGGTATCGGTGGGTGGGATCAGTTAGGATTAGGCATTGGTGGGGGGATCAGTTAGGGCTAGGTATCGGTGGGTGGGATCAGTTAGGGCTAGGTATCGGTGGGTGGGATCAGTTAGGATTAGGCATCGGTGGGTTGGGATCGGTTAGGATTAGGCATCGGTGGGGAGGGGTTTGGTTAGGCATTGGTAGAGGGAGAGAGGGCTCTGTGTGAGAATAATGTTAGATTTAGCAATATTTTACTATAGGAATAACTACTGTGCAATAGTAGAATATTGATAATTTTACTCATATTCTACAAGTGATTATTTACGGGACCCATTTTGCATGTATGCCTTTGCTCCATGTTGGTCTTGTACAAAGATCCGGCCATTCTGGAGAAAACTACACAGTGGAAGAGGTCTCTGGGTTGATGCTAATGTTCAGTCCTGATGTTTTTCCTCTTGCATAATATACACTTGTCCACCTTTAACTATAACATTCTCCCTCACCTGATAAATGCAGCCCGTGCCCTAATTCCTGCATTAGGGAAGTTCTGATCCAGTCCTTGAATTAAACAATGGATCCAACAAGTAGAGAAGATCAGTGAGCTACTCTAGGTCATTAGGCAGTTTTTCCCATGGACTCCTTACTTGTTAGGCACTGGCTCCAAGTAAGAATTTAATCCTGGTTTTCTTTGTCAAGTGTGGCGCTCTTAACAGCACTGTACACTATTCAGTAAAGTCTCGTTCACATCATTTAGGACAGATGGGCGTACAATTGGCACGCAATGCGTACAATCGCACACCCATCTGCGCTGCTATGAGCGTGCCAGTGAATGGATCAGTGATGCGCTTCTCAAAAATGCATGCAGCAGTGCGATAGCGCATCACACTGCTACGCCGTGCATATGATCTGAACGATAGTAGTGTTGTCTACGCACTTCTGCCTTTCTTGCGTGTCGCAAATCATACGCGCGGCCGAAATGTGCACGGAAGCGTGTATGTTGTGAATAAGGCCTAAGACCAGTTCCCACTCAAAGTTGTATGTTTTCTCCTACGTGATTATTTCACACCTTATTGATAAAATGCCTTTTAAGCCACCAGCAAGCTAGAAAAACCAGTAATTTTCACAGTATTTTTTCACTTACTTTTTGGTACTTTTTGAACTGCAGAATGCTGATAAATTATAGATGAAAAATGATCGGCCAGCAGAAGACTTGGGAGAAAAAGTGAATTGAATAAGACCTATTGGCACTAACTTTCTTTCGCGCTACTCTGCTATGGTCAGATATCAGTTCATGGACTTCTTCACTCTGAACAGGACTTTCAGGGAGGAAAGTCCATTACTCATTACTTTGGTCAGGACTTTCTCCAAACAGCCAAACAGCAGTGATTTAAAGTTTGTAACCACTTTTGATTATATATATATATATATATATATATATATATATATATATATATATATATATATATATATATATATATATATATATCTATCACAGTATAGATATTTTTTTTAGAACTGTTCTTCACACAAGTTCTAAAACTAGACAATGAGATCATAAACAAATGAGTAAAAAGAGCAATGCTGGGCATACACGGAGCGTTTTACGCGCCGAATCGAGCCAGCGGCTCGATGCCGGCACATCCCCGCTCGTCCGCGCGGATCGATTCCCGCTCGTCCCCGCGGGCACTTCCTTATCACCGCTTCGTTTTTGCCCATTGTCCGCCTGCGGGGATCGAGAGGGGTCATTGGACCTGTTGGAAATTATCAATCGAGCCATCAGCGGCTCGATTGATAAGGAAATACACTGCCGTGTATGCCCAGCATTATACCTGTTTGTTTATTGAGGAAAATGATGCAAAGTTACATATCTGTGAGTAACAAAAGTATGGGAACCTCTTGTATTATAAGCTCCATTAAAAGGAAATCAGAGTTAGGGGTTTAAATTAATCGGTTGATAAATTGGGTGTGAGTGGATTTTCCTCATTTAAAGAACAGAGATTCACAGGAGTAGTATAGCCATATAGTTCACACCAAGAACAAGGCTTCATTCATACGTTAGGTAGATCTTAGCAAGAGGTAGCTGACCGGGTCCTTCATTGCCAAGACTCTAGTGTGGGTATGGCAGTCCAATGAGTTGGTGAGAGATTCATCCTGCCAGATCAGCCTACAAGTGCAGGCTGAGGATATTTTTCTCCTCCTTACCCCTTCCATTCCATCGTGTGCTGCACCATCTTCCCTCTGCCCCACTCCTTAGCAACAACACAATGCTAGCCTGTAGGCTAACGATGCATCTGCCCTGAACATATTATTTGGCTAGTTTAGATCATTATTTTAATCAAACTTAAGTATATGTAGACTAGCACTTTAAATCCAAAGAAACCTCATGTTTTGTAGCAGCTGTTTCCACTTGGGCTGATTTACTCCATTTTTTCGAACATGCCTATTGAAATGAATAAGCTACTTCAGAGTCGTGTACAGGGAAAACATTTTTGGGGGATACTGCATGTGAATCCCCATTGACACACATTAGCACGGCAGGGGGATTCAGATGTGGATGTACATCAGTAGGGGGTGCTGCGTCTAGCACTAAGTGGGAATGGAGTCTATAGGTGGCCACACACCATACAATTTTGTTTAAAATGATTTTCAATTAATGAAGTAAAGACAGTTTTTCTGATTGACTGCAACATTTAAAAAATCTGACCAATACATAACACACATTTTCAATTTTTCACCAACTATAAAAAAAATAATAAAAAAAAAAATATTGGAAACTGAAAAAAATTTGCTCTTGTCTATAAATCAAGAAATCCGATGGTACACCATTCAATTTTTATAAAAGTTGATGAGAAAATTCTGCCACTCACGATCTTTTTTTTTATCAAAAAAGAAAATGGGAAATTCAATCTGATTTCTCAAGTGAATAAAAAAAAGCTTTCAATTATTCTGCACAGATGATTATTTTATTGAATCGCTATTATGCAATTAACTTTTTCTCCTAACTTCTCTCCTAGGGGATAATTTTCAATACTCTCTTAAAAATCACTTTTCAGCACTCTGCAATTAAAAAAGTACCAAAAATTAGCTATCAGTATTTTCTTTCCTGCTGGTGGTTAAAAGGGCATTTTATTGACAAGGTTTGAAAATATCACCAGGGAGAAAAGTCAAGAGAAAAAGTGAATTGCATAGGGGCCCAGGAGAATAACTAACATGTTAATGATTTACTGTATCATTTAAATAAAAAAAAATGTTGATTTTCCCATATCTGGTTATTAAGTAATAGCAGCATATTTTATACTGATTCACAGGTATGTTTTTGCATTACCCTTTGGTGTCAGAAGATGGTACTTACAGCAAGCAAAAGGTAAGGGCTTTTTAATGTGTTCCAAATATGGTGATCAGTACAGGGATACTGCGCACAAACCAACCCAGGTTTGAGATTTCAAACCTTTTTTTGTGGTTCAGTCTGTGGATAGAAACCATATCCCAGCATGCATTCTGCCAGCCATTGTGTAAATGCCTAGCGGGTGAATAACAGGACCCTAATCAAATTTTTGTCATTTTGTCTTGAGGCAGCAAATTCTTAATAAAGATGTAAACACAAATACAAAAAATAGCCAGAACACCGGACAACAATTTCAACTGTTTATTGGTCCACCATGCAGTAAATCCAACAATTGTTTCAGGGTTATATGCTGTACCCCTTTGTCAAGGCATATCTCACAGTGTCCTGCAAATGTAATAATTCTGGACTTCTCCTCAGCCCAGAACCCCAAAGGCATTGCTCATCCAGCTCTCTTCCTCAGGCTTAATTCCAAGACTTACCTTTTCTGTGGTTACTATACAGTGCAGCGGAAGTGTTAGGCCTTGTACAGTAGTATTTCTGAAAGCCCACTGTGCTCCTCCATTTTCTATGTCTTGGCAGTGTCTTCAGTCATCATGGGACATCTGGCAATGTAATTCAAAACATTTCATCCAATCCTGGAAGGGTTAATCTAGTGCAGAAATCTTTTTTGTTTTAATAAGTTTTATTGGTTTTAGGAAGTTGTAGTGAAACAAAAAATAACATCACTTTACAGTTGTAACAAAAAGGAATCTTGCATGTATAATTTAGTGTGGGTGAACAAATAACTATGGCTATGGCATGTCTAACAGAACATGTAAAGTGGGTTACCTTTGCTGGGTGAGGCCTATACTGAGGAAGTGACAGCGAGATCTGGACATAAGGCCTTATATGTGAACCACATTGCAACAGTAGTGTAATAAGGTTAGGATCTGAAGAGAGAATATTTACAGCCTTCTTTCTCATATATTGGGGCTAGGAAGTTGGTTAAGTGGAGTTTCCTGAAATGGCTCGTTTGTTGTTGTTTTTAAAAACCAGGGATGTCAAACCAGTCCTTCGAGGGCCGGGGTCATCACACATTTTTGACACAGCTCAAATGAATTGATGGGTCTGAATCAGGAAAGGTGTGGTCCATCAGGTAGAACACATTCCTCCATTTCTCTGTCCATCCTAAACACTGGCATGGATCTGGCTCTCCAGGCCTGGAGTTCGACACCTGTGTTATAAACTTTTTATAAAACTTAGTTGAAACCAATAGGTTTGTACGTCTGCACAAAGCTGGACGTAGCATTTATTGCTCTAATCCCAGCCCTACAATTTGCCTTAGGCACTGCAATGACATATTTATTCAACAGGGTTGAGGCATCTTTACAACCTAATGTATTTTAACATGTACACAACAGTTGGGTGTAATCTCTCTCATGTCTAGATTGTAAGCTTGCAAGAGCAAGGACCTCCTCCTATTTTTTCCTTTTTCTGTAAATTATCATATGAACACGTACCAATTGTAGCGATATCTCAATCCATATATTAACTACTATGTATGCATTTGTACTTGTATTGCTGGATGTCATGAATGTACAGTGTCTTGAACTTCTCATGTATGTATGTTTACCAATATTTGTGTTGTACTATGTACAGTACTACGGAAGATGTTGGCACTATATCAATTAAGATAATAATGTCTGTAACAGCTGAGCCATGCAAGGCAGATTTTTCATTGACTCACTGTGAAGCTTATGGAGAGAGCTGTGTGCAGACAGCCTACCTAGCACCTGGGAGGATTCTCATTGGTCCACCATGGACCAGAAAGAATTTTACTGTTGCAGAAGGATCCCCATTGGTTCTTTTGCAAACCAATGGGGTGCCTCTTGCTTCTGCTGGGGGGCGTAGATGCCCTGCAGTGGACCGAATGGCAGCGGTTGAATCGAAAATCCACTGGACAGGTGAGCAATTTTCTTGTGGCAAGAAGTGTGAACAGACACCTTCCGTTCCCATAGGCTTACATGGCGTCTGATTTGTGGCATGTGTTCACGATATGGCTACAGAAGGTTGGGACTTTGCATTTGCGGTCCAGTGATTGCACCCTGAATTTGCGTTCCGTTTGAAAGTGTAAACACATCCTATAAATAACATAGCATGCATTTACCATGCATTTTTGTGTTTAATTGTGTTCCAGTAAGCACAGTGTTTTTTGCTGCCATGTGAATGGGCCTTAAAACCACATAGAAAAAAAGTGTACAAAAAAAGTTACTAATCTGGTATCTCACATATCATAAACACAAGCGTAGACTCTTAGGTTTATTTGGGCAATTGCTATAACAAATTATTTTTTTATTCTCAATGTTTTCAACATGTTTCTCAGAGAAATAGATTCAAATATTAACTTCAAATGTTTTTAACTAGCCCCCCCCCCCCCCCACACACACCACCACCACCAACAAAAAATAAAAACCCTAAAAAACCTCCAAGATAAATGAAAAATAGGAGTGTACAGATGGGTGTATAATATTCTAGTGCCACAAATTTGAACGCCATTTCATTTGGGTCTAGAGTGTCAAATCGGGAAAAAACTGTGCTGGGTTTAGAGCAGTGCTTTTCAACCTTTTCAGAAATTGTAACACTTTTATCGCATGAAAATTTTCAAGTACCACCAGTGATTTCATAAAATGTCAACAACCCAATAAGTGAAAAAAAAGGATAAAGTATGTACTATTATTATTAATTGTATTTTTAAAGCGCCAACATATTACGCAGGGCTGGCCAATAATTAAGGATACCAATATTACATTTGTGTCTGTGCTTACTTAAGGGGCCTATACACTCAGCTCAGTTTATCGGCCGATCGATCGTGCGTCGATAGCAGTGTTCGAATGTCCGATGACCGTCGCTAGTGGCAATACATTGCCACTGATCCGGCCGCCGCGTATCCCCTCTGTCCCCGCTGCTCTTTCTCCGCTGGGCTTCGGCAGGCTTCACTTTTCCCTGTCCCGACAGGAAGTTTAAACAGTAGAGTGCCCTCTACTGTTTAAACTTCCCCGGACAGAAAGTAAAGTGAAGCTGGAGTCCTGGAGCCGACAGCGGAGACCGGGGGACTAGCGCCGGCCGGATCAGGTAACGTATGCAGGGGGGGAGGGGGGGCGCAGCTTCACAGATGGTGAATCGATTTCATGCTGTCTTACAAAAACAAAAGGCACTGAACCTACCCTAAATCACTTTTATCTTTGATCTCCCTGAAGCCCACAGACACTTCCTTTTCATCTCCCCAGAGCGTACCACCTGGCCAGACACAACGTACCACTGATGGTACACGTACCATGGGTTAAAAAGCACTGGCGTAGAGGACTCCTCCATTGGCCATAATGTGAATTATGGAATAGTGGAGCTCAGTCAGTCATTTGGGTGCCATCAAAAAACAGAGCCCAAATTACAATAAAAACACTGTAATTCGGCCACCAGCAATAGTTGGAAGTCAAATTGTGTCTTGCCCCAGAGTCAATGGTGGCCTGGAGGGGAAATAGTCATTTTTCAGGACTTTTGCAGGAGCCGGGTAAGCCATTTTTCAGCTTTACCTTATGCCCAAATTTCCCATCACCTTGATTACATGTATGCCTGAGTGTTGCTATACGATCGAAAGCCTTGGTGCCAACCAAGGCCAGATTTACCATAAAACACCATAGGCATGTGCCTACAGTGCCTACAGTGCCTCCTCTAGTGCCTCCCTGCTTCCCTGTGCAGAGTCCCAAATGGAGTGTAAATGAGAGGTTACTCACGCAGCTCTTGGCATTCCACTGGGGGGGAGGGGGGGCACCATATGCTACTTAATACTGAGGGTACCTATGGCTACCTAATGCTAAGGGACACCTGTAGCTGCCTATGATGGATAAGGGAAGTAAGGGTGAAGTGGCAACGGGGCCAGCCAGCACATTTGTGGTGTAGTTTCAGCGGGGTTGTAGGTTTATGGAGGGCAAAGTCTAGGGTGCTGGATATCTGTGCCTATAGGCTCCTGTGATGTAAATCTGGGCCTGGTGCCAACAGTGATGCATACAGTACAATGACAATGCCGTAAGCCACCCTAACCTCTTACTTTCTGCTACCTTCTCAACCACCTAATACCCATAATTTTAATGATGATTAATCTCATGAACTCACCCATCTTTTGTAACTCTTACATCAACCCTTTAAATGATGCTTAATCCTATTGTAATTGAGATTAATAGGAGTGTTCATTTCACAGCATTTACCAGGGCTGGATTTACCATAAGGCTCTCTAGGCATGTGCCTACAGGCGCCTGATTATGGAAAGGTGGCTCACACCCCTACCCAAGTGCCTCCCTCCTGCCTTACCTATGCAAAGTCCAAAGCAGAGCATAAAAGAAAGTTTACTCACACGGGTCTCGGCATTCCACTGACCAGATCTCCCTTCAGTCAGGGACACCTCTAGAAACCTAATACTTGGGGAGCACCTCTAGCTACTTAATACTGAGGATAGCTCTGGCTACCTAATGCTAAGGGGCACCTGTAGATATCTATGACAGTCAAGGGAAGTAAGGGAGAAGTCTGTCATCACACTTGTGATGTGGTTCAGCGGGTGTTTGTAGGTTCATAAAGGGCAAAGTCTAGGGTTCCAGAACATCTGTGCCTATAGGCTCCTGTGATGTAAATCCAGGCCTGGCATTTATCGTTATTTAGTTATTTGGCGTGGTCTACTGAGTTTTCCTGGATGCTACATGCAGCTGCTGGGAGTCGGCTGTTTTACAGTTCCACTATTCTCCTCTAGGGCTCGTGACGACAAATGACACCAAACGACATCAAATGCTTGCTGAACCGGCTCTTAGGGATGCATAGCTAGAAATGCACTGTAGAAAGTGAGGTAGGTTAATGTGATAAGTTACAATGCAGATATGTGGACACACCCATACAATAGTATGGGCATCACTATCACATGTAGCAACACAGCACGCAGCAACAACAGCTCCCTGATGTCAAGAATTTTATAGGTCCGCATACTCCAACAGTTCAGATAAGGCTGTTTTTTTTTCTTATCAGTGCCAGATGTCCATTCAGATCAACCAATGTAACGTTTCGGGGCCACGCCAGGTCCCCTTTATCAAGGCATATACAGAATGGTAACGTTAACATGACCTTTAAAATTCTTTACTGCCTTACCTGTCCTGCGCCTCACAATCCTGTTTGGTGTGTGATTCTCTCAGAATTTCCACTGTGATGTCAGATTGCACCCTACAAGGTTAGGGGCTCATGGGCCTACAGGCCACCTCAGGTAAGTCTTCTCCAGGCTTTTTATCCTATATCAGACATATGTCCAATCATGGATTTAGCCACTGTATGTGTAGGATGCGGATGCATCCACCGTTAGCATAGGGACGCCTCTAGGAGCTTGGCCTTGAAGCCAGCAGAGAGGCTTAACCCACATGCCTGTTGGATACGTGACACTAACTATTTCCTTTATTTTGGGATGTTGTGTTAGCTGCTGGCTATCTGTGAGCCCAGGTCCCTTTAAATGTTGCTCTTTAAGCTCATCGCTTCTGATAAGCAAAAGGCAAAAAGATTCCACAATAAAAAGTGTGCGTATTTTCCCAATTTTAATATTCACTGATCAGAGCCATGTAAATTCACATTCCCGGCATCACTGAATTGCAAATCATCTTGTAATGCATAAATGAAGTCCTACTCTTATTTATTACCACAGGTTTCTGAAATCAAGGTGAACATTGCATACTAATTGTGCAGTCAGGATGAACAGGCACTGTAGAATGCTATGGGGCTGGCTGCCTGGGAAAGGTGACAGACTCGGCTAAACACGCCGTATGTTGTGTGACAGGTTCTATGGCAGTGGTGGCTTGTCTGTCACTAAAATGAACATAGATGTCATTGTTGTATACTAATCTCATTATGGTGAACATGTTTTCGGCAGACAGAAGTAGACTGCCCAGGGAATATAAGCATGTGGTACTGGAGGGCAACCAGCATCAGTATCACAGTACATGAATGAACAGAGTGCAGCAGTCCATAAATAAATAGTCTCACATAGAGCAGCACAGAGGAGAATGCAGAACGTTCAGTGCAGTGAAAGCTCTTCAGTATGGTTGCAGCATATAGGGTGAACTGTGGAGGAAGAGACTGCGAGCAGGAGGTTATGAAATAACTGTGCCTGAGTCTTAGGTTTCCTTTACATTCAGTATCTGTCTTTATTTCCTGGAACCTCATTCATTCCGAGGGCTACAAATGTCCCAGCAGCTGACCTGGGCATTTTGTAACCTGGGGCCAAGATCCCTTCCCCCTTGCACAACACTGTTATTACTCCTGGGAAAGGAAAATAAACCAGGACACGCCAGACTGGTTTTGGGAGATGGGCTGGACCCCAGAGCAGACCAAAGCAGGGACTTTGCAGTGTATCATTTCCAGGTGATGCCAGAGGGAGATAACAAGCTGCCGGCTGTCTAGACAAGTAATAGGACCAAGCTCAATGTTGGAGGAGGCAGGCTGGAGTATCCAGGGTGGTATTTCTCACCATTGCAATGCTGTTCCTATTGTAGATCTACACACCACTGTGATATGGATTGCGTTTGATTTCTCATTTAAAGTGATTTCTCTAAAAGGTCATTATTCAGTATCAGCGAGCCGCAATTATCCCCCTCGGCAAAAAGCTCACAGGAGATATGATATTTAACTCAATAAACATTAAAATGGCAATAAGATATCTTCCACTCATTTAAAGACTGATTACTTATTTAACCCATTAAATCGGTATACCAGAAACAGCACGCTTTCCACGCCATATTTCTTCATTAAACATCTGGTCTGTGAATATCCATATCATGCGACCCTGATTAAATAGCTACTCCCAGACATCCAATGGTGGATGGATGATCACATGATCCACATATGTAAGATTCTGCGAAGCATTATTCCACGTATATGCCTGGCCATGTCTGCTGATGTCTGAGGTGGGGGAGCAAAAAGGTATTTCTGATACTGGTTTATCTCAGAATAAACTAATAGTGGTCAAGCTGGAAAATCTAACTTGGCCAAATGACTCCTCCAGTAAGGAAACCAGCAAGGTGGCTTCTGGAGACTTTAGGGAGAGCCCATCAAAATATGTTGTGTCTCAGTCCAATATGTAGCAAATAACCCCTCTCCCCTAATTACAATGTTTTCTAACAGAGCACTTCATCATTGATCTCTTTGTAGCACACGATGAACCGAGGCTTTGGATGTATACACACGTACAATTTTGATTAGCCAGTGAATGGCCAATTTTAGCAATTCCATTTAATATGGGTGCTTACCTACACAACCCGTTCATGGTATTCAACATCTATTGGCCCTCATACTACATAGAGGTGGTAAAATTGGCCAATCAGCATTGGATTTGTGTACACAACCGAAGGCCCTGGTTTAATTAACTTTTCTCCAGCGTTTTCTTACAGGAGATGTTTTCATACCGTATCGGTAAAATACCTATTGCCATCCATGTCTCCAGCAATAAATAAAGTGTCTGATTGTTTATTCCAGCTGGGTACAGACATAAGGTGGGATAAAACATCTGTCTAACATGGAAAGCATGCTCTAATGATCATCTTCGTAAGTCGGTTTGAGATTGAGCCAATAAGCTTAGCTAGGCTTACATATTACTACAGAAGGGGGAGGAGGGTGGCAGCAAATACCATAGCGATTTAGTCGTTTTTACATGCATAGCAAACAGTCATAGTAGACGTGATCTGTCTGATATATGTACTGTATGTAGCTTTAGGACATGATCTAATTCACTTTTCTTTAATGGTGAACAAAAGTCACATGTTTAACCCAACTGGTTTCATATATGTATCAGACTTTCCAGTGTTTTTACCTTTACATATTCATAATGTATTTGATATCAAGCTGGAAGAGAATGGAATATTCATACAGGCCCAGTGTCGGACTTGGATGTGGTAAAGCTGAGGAAGCAGCCTTGCTGGCCAAGCAGCAGTAATCATGCATTGCTGCTCACAGTGAAGACTTGCTACAGGTTTCTATTGGGAGTGATAACACTGGGTTTCTGCTGCTTGGCCAACAGGTGGATTTCCTCAGCTTTTCCATCCTACAGTCCGACACTGTACAAGCCTAGTATTCGGAGTAAAGTCACAAATAGGAATGGTCATTGAGATGAAAATAATTCCAAGTTGATGAAGAACTTTACAGTTTTTATGCAGATTGCAAATCAACCAACTGAATAACAATTGAACAAGGCTTCAATTGATTGATTCATTTTCATAATACTGCATCAATAATTATTTTCTTATCTCCATCCAATAGTCATAAACTAATGCAGTGAAAATATTGAGTTGTTTTTTTTTTTTTTTTTTTTTTTTTTTACCTATGAGAGTTTTTTTTATAGTGTCTGGTGACTCAACTGACCACTATGTGCCAAAAAACAAATATCAGAGTTGTTATTTAATATATACATAGTTACAGTTTTGTGGGTTAAAAAAACAAACGTTTATTAAGGTCATCACATTAGATTAATGTTAAGATGTGAGGCAGATGTTGAATTTAGTAATGCCCAAAATGTGTGATTTGATAAAGGTATCCCTGACCTGCAGAGCTACACGACACAGTATAGGTTCCCAAGGCCAGCAGGCTGCATAATCTATAACATATGTCTAGACTAGAGCTTACATGTTTAACTCTAGCCCATGGGCCACATTTGTCCCTCAGTGGTGTCCCCACTTTGAATTATGTTTAGCCCACTGTAGACCACCAGGAATGCTATACTGAAGGTGAAGCCCTAAATCGCCAGGGAAGCCACATGTGGAGGAAGGGGGAAAGCAACAATGACCTTCATAGGGAAGAAGAGGGGGGGGGGGGGGTCATGAGACACCAGGAACTGTTTAAGGGTGAGAAGGGAACCCATGAAACTGTACTTGGTGGGGGTGGGGGGCACTAGACCCCTTAGAACTGTATAGGGTAGGAGGAGGCCACTAGATACTAGGGAACTGTAAAGGGGAAGGAAGGAGGACCACTAGACACCAGGGAACTGTATGGAGGTGGTAGAAAGCATTAGACAACATGGAACTCTATAGGGGAGCATTGAGGGCCACTAGACACCAAGGAGCTGTATAGGGGAAGGTGAAAGAGGGGCCATTAGACACCAGGGAACTTTATAAGGGAGGGAGGTGGCCACTAGACATTCAGGTTGGCACAAGACTTTGCCCCAGTGTTCAGTTTCACCCCACTTTGTATTTGACATCCCTGATCTAGCAATACCAGTATAGAGCTCTCATTAAGATAGCATTTATCATAGTCAATAAGTGCGTTCTATCCCGTACATGAAGGCAAGCATTCTACATGAGGTCTCAGATAGGCATCAACATACTTGCTGAGATGTTCGGTGAAGCATCTATGCCCTGTCACAATCGTTCTATTGGGAGATCACTTAGGGCTTGATTCACTAAGACAAACGGCACGCCTTATCAGAGTTAACATACCTTATCAGAGTAGCATAGCAAACTTATGCCTGCTAATTGGCAATGACGAGTGCTCCACTCGTCCTGCCCTGAGCCCCTGCCGGTCCAATCATTTTAACCACTTGAGGACCGCAGTGTTAAACCCCCATAAAGACCAGGCCATTTTTCATTAAATTGGCCACTGCAGCTTTAAGGCCAAGCTGCAGGGCCACTTAACACAGCACACAAGTGATTTCCCCCCCCCCCCCCCTTTTCTCCCCACCAACAGAGCTCTCTGTTGGTGGGGTCTGATCGCCCCACCCCAATGTTTGTTTATTTGTTTGTTTATTTGTTTGGGTTTTTTTTAAATAAAAATGTGTTGTTGTTTTTTTAAACTACTGTAACCTCCCTCCCTCCCCCCGCCAGCCAATCCCCGTGATCAGCTTCAGCCTATGACAGCCGATCACCTCTGTGCCTCAGGAAGGGACAGCGGTGTCACACAGCTGTCCCCAGTACAGCGCTGCTGCAGATCGCAGCGCTGTATGTGTAATTAGACGGCGATTACGCCGTCTAACAGAGACTGAAGGCGGAGCTCTGCTCCCCCCACCAAGCAGGAGATGCACGTGCACCCTGCATGCGATCTCCTGAAAAACAGAGCCCCAGGACTTTACGCCAATCGGCGTTAGGCAGTCCTGGGGCTGCCACCGTGGCCATGCCCATCTGCGTAACGCAGTCGGCTAGTAGTTAAACATTATAAGGACTTTATTCCCACACTTTGATTGGCCCAATAGGCTGCCTGTCACTTGACAGGAAACTTGACAGGCAGCCTATCGAGCCAATTAAAGTGCGGGGATAATGTCCTTTAAAGTGATTGGACCCGCAGGGGCTCAGGGCAGGAAGAGTGGAGCTCTCGTCATTGCCAATTAGCAGGCATAAGTTCGTAGTACTTGCTGTGTTAACTCTGATAAGGCATATTAACTCTGATAAGGCATGCTATTTGTCTTAGTGAATCAAGCCCATAATGTTTTGTGTGCCTTGGGAATACAGTAAAAGGTGGGGCTGCATGAATTATTAATCTTCAAACACCTGACCGTCTTTTGATTTATTATCAAAATCAATTACACACACAAACACACGAATCATCTCCAAGATTCATCCCCAATATCTACCTCCTCTAACGCTCACATCCAAGACTTCTCACATGTGTCACTTCACCTTTGTAACTCTCTCCCACAGAGTGTGGGAGAGAGTTACAAAGGTGAAGTGACACATGTGAGTGTCCGTCATGCTCATAAACATAACCTCAAGACACACCTATACAGATAAGTTTATCATTTTCTATAGCTAGTATTTAAAGCTCAATGCCTCATCTGCTAACCCCATTGTCCACTCCTCCCGTGTCTCCACCCCAGTACCCTCTAGATTGTAAGCTTCCAAGGGCAGGGACCTACCCCTTGTGTTTCTTGTTTCTGTTCATTTTTTCAAAATGAACATTATCAGTATTGGTGATGTTTTTCAAACTTAACATCAATTATATGTATCAGTACTTGTATCACTGGTTGTCCTGATTGTACAGTGTGTTGAACTGCTCATGTATCTATGCTCCCCATTGTTGTACGTTTTTGTAGGTTGTACAGTGCTACGAAAAATGTTGGTAAAAAATAATAATAATAAAACATTGACACTTCATTGACTACTTATACACATCAATGCTGGAAGTACTTCAGATGCTGGTGAAAAATAACAGTTACAAGGACCTTCACTACAAGATGTGATGCTGCTTCTCGTGAGGCAGAGGAGGCAGTTGGGATGTGCCACTCCTTCTTCCTCACAGGTCTGTCAGCTACAGGTACATTTAAAGAGAACCTGTACTGAGTCAAAATATTTAAAATAAACACATGAGGTAACTTCAAATGAATATTACATAGTTACCTTGCCATCAGTTCCTCTCAGAGGCTCCCCATTTTCTTCTGACAATAATCACTTCCAGTTCTGACAATATTTTGTCAGATCTGAAATATATCAGTTGCTGTCAGTAAAATATCAGTTGCTGTCAGTTATAGCTGAGAGGAAAACTGATGTACCAGGTAATGTCCATGTTTCCCTATGGCTCAAGTGGGCAATGTTACAGTTTAACTGTGTGCTGACCAGAAAGCTGTTATGGGTAATAGCCATTTTCAAAATGGAGGACGGAAAATTCCCTTGATCACAGTGAACAAACAGGACGCAGGAGAGGAGAAAGACACTGAGGAGTAGACTACATGGAAGGCAAGTATGACTTGTGTATGCTTATTTTGACTTTTATTTTCAGTTCAGGTTTTCTTTAAAGACAAAAGGTTGCACAGCAGTAAGAACCCCCTGTGAGGGAATGTTTTGATCCAAACCCCGTCAGTATAGCTACATGGCGTCAGTTTAATGTAAAGAATAGTACATTTCAGAATTGGAAACTAGAAACTTTTTCAGTTGCATATAGTACTGTGTATACAGCATGCACTTTAATAATGTATAGGTAAATGTGCGTATACACTTAGTTTTTTTCATTATAGTGCCAATTTAAATCCAAATTTAGCAATTGCAGTTCCCACATTTCAGTCCTCATGTTTTTGTTGTAAAACAAGTATAAAACATTCCATTGCTTTTAAGCAGACATGACATTCACAGTATAGAGTATTCTATACTGTTCAGTAGTAAAAGCTGCAGCCCCTATGGGTCATGTTCTTTCTCACACTTACTGGTAGTGGAACTGCATGCTTGCAACCTATGATATCATCCTCCAGCATCTGCGCCAAAGTTCTGTCAGAAGTGTCTAGGGATTCGGCCCAAATTGCCAAACCCCTCTTTGACCCCGTTCTATCAGGAAACTGCCAAACATGGCCAGTTTGTTTTAAAAAGGCCAACATTCTAAAATGGAAGACAGGGAGATAATTGGTAAACTTATTTGATTTTTGTATCTGAGTTAAGGTACACTTTTAATTCTTCATGTTGTTCAACTCATTAGTGTTTTGATGTTAATATGACAAACCACCAGACCTTTACACTAGTATTTTTTATTAAGATTTCATATTAATCAATGTAATTCCAATTTTGACAATAAATATTAATAACTTACTTTTGTTCGATAATAAAGTCCTCGATCCACAAGATAAATTACCATATTCACCAAACGTCTCAGCATTTGATATTTTATAAATATTCCTATATCCCTTGACTTCAGGTAAGAAGACAGAGTCTCAGCCATTTGAATACTGAAAGCAGACGATCGCATTCTAGCTGTGGGCCAAACTCTGGCCGAATAAAAGTCACCTTCGTCTGAGATGAGCTGTGGGTGAGACTAGTTCAAAAAAGAACTATAAATTCCTGTTTTCTTCCCAAATCCCAGTAAAAGTCAGAGTCGTGCAGGTTCCAGACTGATGCACGGCCCCGGTGATGGGGAGTATGACCTGCAGTATGAGTGCTTGGGGTTTGTTCACTGTTTAAAGTGTAAAGGGGGTTCATGCGGGGTCCATGCTGCTCAGTCCCACACTGAAGACCTCACGTTTCCACTGGACTGGGGACCATGCTGTTTGGGGTATCGGGGAGCTGGGAGGACAAGGAAGTGACATCACTGCCTGAAGAATTACCAAGAGATCCTGATTCCGAGAACGATACCTGCAACACATTTAGAGAGTCAACATGAGATAAAGACAGTTACCTGGACAACACCCATACCACTAAGTAAACAAAGAGACACCCCAATGGTTACTTCATGCAGATGGTATAGATGGAGTTATTCCACTACCACTTTACTCTGCGTTAACTGCTGAAACTAACTGCTTACACTTTTATGTGGTCACAGAATTCATACAGCAATCATACTGAACTCAACAAGGTCCTCACAGTGTACTGCGGCAGCAAAGCCAATTCACTGCCCCTGAGAAGCAGCGTGGAATAATTTTCAAGAAAACTACTCTGATTCAGCTATCTGTGCATAATACAGTATGTACTGATTGTTGTTCACTTAAAGAGCTGCTAAGCAGCCACACTCTTCAACTGTCTGTGTGTGTGGATAAAGCCCTAACTGAAGACACAAAGGGCAAGCAGACAACACAAGATTAATTCAAGACAGGGCAGTTAAATAACTTCAAATGTAAACAGCAGAGGGCACTGCTAAATAGACTGAAAGGGAGCAGAAGACAATAGAGAGAATGGCTGTAAAATTAGAAGGAAAAATTACAAGGCAATAAAGTTAAAGCTAAAAACACTGAAAGAAAAGACAATAAAAGTGCAAAACAGGGTAAAGTAGAAAGCAAACATCTGATTAAAGGACATGAAAGCGAACAAACAGAAATGAAAGGAGCATTTTAGTGATCTCCATCCTGGGGGGATCATATATATTTATGGCTGTGACAGTGTGAGTGGAGATGTGTACACAGCACATAAACAGGCACGGTTACCCCACATGTATATCAGGGCTGTTACAGTCACTGCTTTTACTGACACAGTCACTGTTATCTTATATGCCAATAAAACCTCTGAATTTACATTGACGTTCCTCTACTTCCCACGTTATAAAAGTTTTTACATTACATATACAATTCCTATAGACGCACTAAGTCCATATAAGAAATTTAGCAGAATCTTTGGCAAGTTTCAGTAACTTTTGCCATAAAATGATTATCTGTAATGATCTGCAGTATGGTGGATAGCACACTTGCCTTGCAAGAGCCTTAGGACAAGAGTCATCTGACCACATTGGTTCTTTAATGTGCATATTAGAGTGACAACACCTTACATGAGAACCCTACAAAGTGTAATTAGAGTGTACATTTAGTATGAATAATACATGATATTTATACCTTTTTAAAACATATTTGGTCTTGAAAAGTTTTAACATTTCTTAAGCTTCACTTTTATCAAGCTGTCTGACACATGATATTTGCATGAGCCTGAGAGGTAAGCAGAAACGCAGAGAGAGAAAGATGAGAGAGTAACCTTTAGGCCGGTTTCGCACTTGTGTGGTGCAATTCTCCTGCCACGGGAGAGGCAGCTGCAGGATAATTGCACCGCTCTAAAACTCCTTTTATATTACCCTGCGGCAAACATTGTCGACATGGTTTTATGCCGCACAGTAAGTACATCACCGGGATTCCCGTCGGTCCGTGTATGCACTTACTGCATTGCCATAGACTTGCATTACTGTATAATACACTTAGCGGCCGCTTACAGTAAAATTGCTTACCGCAACGCCATAATGTGAAAAGACCCTTAAAGAGTAACTGTCAGGCTGCAGAAGCTAATTTAAACCTCTATTCTCCTGTGTTAAACAGTTTAGAAGGAAGCTCAAAAGCCATTAGTGAAGATAAAAATCTCAGTTACCTTTGATGTGTGCTTATCAGCAAGTCTGTTATAGACCCATAAAGACGCAAGCCGCATACTAAACTGCAAAGCATTCTGGGGCCCTCCCCTCGGCTGCTAATGAGACGTTACAGAAGCTTGTAATCAGTCCAGCGTGTAGCACTGATAAATCTCGGGGCAGAGTACTCTGCAGGAGTCAGCTATTGTTCCTAGCCACATGGCTCATTAATATTCACTGCACACTGTGTTGTTCAAGTAGGAGCTTATCTGTGATCAGGAAGCAGGCAGGACATGACGACACATTTGACAGAAAAACATGGAGCCTGCCATGAGCTGTCAGGAGCATCAATCTCTGCATATACTATATAAAAATTCTGTGAAATCCAAACGTGGACAGTGAAATGCATATGTAATGTAAGTACAGCCAATCTTTAGCTACTGATATATGTGTTTATTTTCTCTGAGACCTTATACCTAACAGCTCCTCTTTAAATACAATAGAATGGCTAAACTCAAGTCCTGACTAGCACGGTTTACACAAGCTAAAACGCCTATACTAGCAGTGTTTTAAAGCATATTTAAAATGAGAGAAATATATCAAAATGAGTTGCAATGTGTGATATTACTAAGGGAATAGTTTTATCATGTTGGAGTTCTCTGTTAAAGTGAACCTAAGGTCAAAATGCAGTCTTTCTCAATAGCTCTCCTACACTGCTAATTTAACTTCTAAGATGCCCATTTTTTTTTATTCTAATGTTAATACTGTATAATTTTACTGTAAAAAAAAACCTACATATAGCCCCTGGTATCATCATTTTAAGCTGGTATTGCTTTTCAATGCCTGTAATAAAATGGGGATCTTTCCCTGTTTACTATTCTACTCCCAAGCTCCGCATTTAACCACTTGCGGACCGCGCACCCATAACGCGCGTCGGCAAAGTGGTAGCTGCAGGACCACCGGCTGCAGGCTAATTATTCAGGAAACAGCCGCTTGCGCGAGCGGCTGCTTCCTGTCAATTCACGGCGGGGGGCTCCGTGAATAGCCTGCGGCCGCCGATCGCGGCTCGCAGGCTAAATGTAAACACAAGCGGAAATAATCCGCTTTGTTTACATTTTTACAACGCTGCTAACAGTAGCAGCGTTGTACTAGATCAGCGATCCCCGGCCAATCAGCGGCCGGGGATCGCTGTCACATGACAGGCAGGAGCCTGTTAGAGGCTGCACAGGACAGATCCGTTCCTGTGCAGCCTCCGATCTCCGGGGAAGGGAGGGAGGAGAGGGAGGAATCCTGCGGTGGATGGGGCTTTGACGTGCCCCCCCCCGCCAGCCACACGCAGGCAGGAGCGATCAGACCCCCCCCCCAGCACATCATCCCCCTAGTGGGGAAAAAAGGGGAGCGATCTGGTCGCTCTGCCTAATGTTTGATCTGTGCTGGGGGCTGTAGAGCCCACCCAGCACAGATCTCTGTAATAAGCGCTGGTCCTTAAGGGGGGGGTAAAGGCTGGGTCCTCAAGTGGTTAATGACATCATTAAAACTGAACTGATTGCTGCTACATGGTATCACTGTGGAAGTGAACAGGGCATGTTGTGATCAGAATCAATTTTATTTCGGCAAGTAAGTTTGCACCTACAAGGAATTTGTCTTGGCAGTTGCTTAACAAACACAAACAAAAACAACAAGGACAGACAGTGTGTATATTACAAGTCAAGGACATTATGCAAGTACAGTGGCAGTAAGTGGCAGCTTATCGAGGGAGAAGGTCCTCTCATCATCTCTATAGAAAGCAACACAGAACATAACAACGCTTATGTGAACATAGGATGCTGTCCTGGTAAACTTGGCAACCTCACTGAAATAAGCCTTCTAAATTATTGCATCACAGAAAGACTAACTGCGGATGAATAATTACAGACGATCTATCCGACATGCCAGTATTTTTTAAACAAGTTGATCATGTCCATGTTCTTCACTATAGCTTTTCCTTTTATCCATTTTGGGCTTGGCTTAAAGACAAAACTTTAACCAAGGATTGAACTTGATCCCAATCAGTACCTAATACCCTTATCGCTCGAGAAATATTTACATTTCCTCAGATAAATCATTAGGGGGTCTGTATGGCTGATATTGTGGTGAAACCCCTCCCACAGTGTGATGTCAAGATCAAGGTACTGACAGTTTGCTTTCTGTGAACCTTATTGCATTGTGAGAAATAACGTCTGTTTCCCACTGCCAAGCAAGCAATTTCTCCCTCTGTGCATATAACTCTCAGTATTGAACATTCTGTACAGATCACCTGGCAGAACGAAGGATAAAACCACCAGTGATAAATTTTAGATTATTAATCTGGGGGAGGAAAGATTTTAAAATGGGCAAGCACTGCGTAAATAATGTATAAATTAATATTGTAAAAACTAAGCAAGTGTATTCATTATGTTATTTTCACTACAGTTAACTCTTTAAAACAAATAAGTACATACAAATTAGGTGTCATGCCATCACATTGTCACCTAATCCCAAATCGTGTGTTTTATTTGAGTGCCATGATGCTTTTACTAAATGTGTCACCCAAGTTATATCAGTTGCTGAAATAGATTTTTGCATACTCAAAGAAAATGATTGCAGCGCTGATTGACATGTAAATGGCAAGGCTGCACGGAGAAATGGGATAGTGTTCAGATACCCATCAAAAGTGAAAAAACAATAGAAATAAAATCCTGCGCCTCAGCAAATTAGCATAAATTAGTTGATTTTTAATCTTATTAATGAACACAGCTAAAAATAGATATAATCATACAAATGTAATCGTGTAGCTTACTGCTCAATACACCAAACCCGATGTCCTGAATGAGGAGACCTGTGCAGTTTAAGCCCGCCTTACTTAGCAAGCGGCCGTGTGCACATGGCCTAATCAATAACCTGATCGATGGTAAAGTGTGTATGAGCCCAATAAAAACATCAAACATACATACGTTCTAAATAAAACTCAAATACATATAAAAATTCCTATAAAATTGCCTAGAGGATCTCCTGTAGTGAAAAAAGCACCTATGAAGCTTGACTTATGTACCAAGATCTTTGTGCAAATGTCACAGTTCCAAAAATGATTTCTATTAATTAGTAAAGTTGATATGCCTTTATGCAATAAAGTTCTTATCGGTATAGCAAAGCAATTAGCCTCAAAGCAGTGTTGATCCGTATACTCACGCTACCACAGCATGTATTCCTTCTTGCTGATGGTTGGTATTATTCCTGTACAAACAGACATGTAAGCAGCAGCGGGGGGAGGAAAATTCCGTTCCGGTAAAGTAACTTGATCCTGTATTGCCTTTATGCAATAAGAACTTTATTGCATAAAGGCATATCAACTTTACTAATTAATAGAAATCATTTTTGGAACTGTGACATTTGCACAAAGATCTTGGTACATAAGTCAAGCTTCATAGGTGCTTTTTTCACTACAGGAGGTCCTCTAGGCAATTTTATAGGAATTTTACGATTACATTTGTATGATTATATCTATTTTTAGCTGTGTTCATTAATAAGATTAAAAATCAACTAATTTATGCTAATTTGCTGAGGCGCAGGATTTTATTTCTTTAGATTTTTGCATACCTTTTTAAATTTCTTATAATTTGCTTTTAAATATCAGTGAAAACAGTGTTAGCTTCTTTGCTATAGAGTTACATCCTTGCTTCCTGTGCTTTGTACAGGCTTGTGGGACTCGGCAAGGCATGCCCACTTTGCTTTTTTTTTTTCTTTGGTTATTAGATGTGGCTATTGTATTTTGAGCTGTCAATCAATAGGCTAGTCAAATTGAAGCAGATACTTTGGGCGCCGGGAGGTGCCACAGTATTTTGGGCACTAGGGAGATGGAAATAATTTCAATTTGATGCAGCATTATGCAAATTTTGTATGCAAATTTATGTAGCTTGTACATGAACCAATCATATCTTGCTGAGGTAAAATTTGATTGGTCCATTTTCAAGCTGTATAAATTTGCATACAACATGTCATAATCCTGTATCAACTTGAAATTATTTGCATCTCATTGCCCATCCCTATTGTGTACCACCATAATGGCTCCTATGTGTCCATGTTAACAGCTGTGATTAGGGTCTATAAGTGGTCATTTGGGCACCAGAGGCGCCTGATATTTGTAGCCACACTTTCATTAGGGTTAGGTATTGCTTGGGGGGATCAGTTAGCCTTAGGTATTACTGATATTTTACTATCATAATTACATAGAAGAATATCAGTAATTTTATCAAATATTGGTAATTTTACCAATATTCCACTAGCAGCTATTTTGGTGCCCAAATTACTGTGGTGTACTGACTAGAAAGATATTCTGGGAATATGAAAGACATCTGCAGAGAAACATTGTAAAAAGGTATAAATTACCAATGTTATTCTCCATCAGTGCCCAATCCAATGACATGCCATATAATTCTTCCTTAATGACATACTAGATGGAATATAGAATGTATGGAGTGAGATAATACGCCTATATTACACACATTGCTTCCTCACCAGTTGCTGAAAGGCCGGTTGCTCTAAGTCACTCTGCAATGCAAAATCACTGAGGGCTTTCCAGGGAGGCTGGTATGTCTGTACCTCTACAGCATTGCCTTGTAAAGCACTGTCATGGCGGATAGGGCTGCCGGCTACCAATGGTGTTCCTGTTAACCCTTGAAGACTCTAAAAGAACAAGAACACGTGTTAGCAATGGAGGAAATACAAATAATTTACAAGGATGTCAGTTATTATTTAGATATGTCATTTTTTGTTCATTATTTACCCCTTAAACCTCTGGCCAAGTTGCACTCCTTACTAGATAACCTAAAAAAAAACATTGCCTTTAGATATGCATATTGTATAATACCCCACCTCTTGTTTCCTGTATGGGCAGTGAGTTAACATGCAGAATTATTCTGCAGTACAACAGACCACTGTGAACAGGCCTAAAACTAGATTTAAAACACAAACTGAAACTAAGCTGAATTTAAAAAATGTAATGTAATAGCAACCAGTCGGATTTCTTATACCAGTAAAAAGCTGTGCATAAGCAGCTCAGTGCTTCTGCATATGCATGGGCTGTCATTGTGCCTGCACAGTGCAGCTGTGTTCATACACGGATGAAAGCGCAGCCATGCGCTGTGGTATTTTCCTGACTTGTTTTGGGGGTTTTTTTCGAACAGGCTTTGATGAATTGAAGATCATGTGTTTGACTCCAATAGACACATGTTTACTGGGGGACAGATACTTTTTAGAATTATATAGTCAAAAAGTCAACGTGACATCCAGACAAGTAGCACTTTTAAGAAGAGGTGAACAGTAGCAGCCTGCATACATCTATTAGTACAGGCACTATTGTTATTAGTGTGTTCAATCACAGCTGGCCAGATGAAGCCCTACATATTTACCCTTATTTAGGTCTGCATAAAACAGCTTCCTGGCAAGAAAAATATGATTTTGTATTACAGAGATGATCAACATGCCACTTCTGGATCAATGAGCTTTTAGCAATCCCAGGGCACAACAACAACATAAAAATACCACTGACACCTCATAAACAGTATTGACCATAAGAGTATATTACCGTCTTGTCGCTGAGTTGTTGCTGTTGCTGTAACTGTTTCATAAAGATGGATTTCTTTTTGTCTTTACAGCGCTTGTTCTGAAACCAGACCCTGATCACCCTTGGGCTTAGTCCAGTCATCTCTACAAGCTGTTCCTTCATCAAGGCATCTGGTCGGGGGTTGGCTGCGTAGCACGTTCGGAGTGTGTGTAACTGCTTCTCATTCAGGACTGTCCGAACTCTTGTCGTCTTCTCAGTCTGCTTGTGGATATGAGACCTAAGTGATGAGGACCTGCCAGTGTCTGAGGCCAACATTGATAAAAGGAAGAATAGGGGCATTAGATGCATGGGTAGAGGTCAGCTACTCCGCAAGTTTAGCAAAGTTTTCTACTAATATTACAGTATGGGTTACAGCCATGACAGTAAAAGAATAACTCTTTAGAAAATGTCATCAGTTACAAAAGATAATTTTGCATTAACAAGGAAACACCACTTACTGCCATGTTTAAGGGGTTGAAATGACAGTTCCCAAGAGGCATTCATTTCACAAGGAAAGATTTACCACATTGTTGAACTTCCTATACAATTTACCACATGATAGAACTAAGTTGTATTAGGTTAGTGTTGGGGTGGATTTAAAGGGCTAAAGTTCGGAGTAAAAATATTTAAAAATTAGACCTAAAATATAAAAATTAGGCAAGAAAAGAAATTTTTCATCTCTAGCAATAAGGTTAGGTATGGTTAGAGTTAGGATCATGGAAAATAGTGCATACATACGAAGTCACCGCCAGGAGACTTGGGCGCAGGATACAGCTGGTATATGGCTTATCCTGCTGCTGCACAAGTTCCCGGCGGCGTTAATTACTATTCCCCCTCTAGGTCCACGTGGATGGTGGGGAATGATGTAATTCAGCTTTCAGCTATGCTGGAGGCTGAATCACAGTGATTTAAAAGTAACTTCAGCTCTGTCTTCTGACGGCCCAAAGTTACTCACTGAGCGCTGCTATGGCCGTAATTCCTATTGTGGTCTATGGTGGCGACCGCTGCACCCAAATCTCCTGCGTTGTTATTACAGTGCTCAAAAATATTATCGATCCAAATCGCCATGTCCAAAATAATGACACTGAATCTGGACTAAACTGTGGCCATTTTTTTAACCACTTGCCGACCGCGCACTCATAACGCGCGTTGGCAAAGTGGTAGCTGCAGGACCAGCGACGCAAATCTGCATCGCTGGCTGCAGGCTAATTAATCAGGAAACAGCCGCTCGTGCGAGCAGCTGCTTCTTGTCAATTCACGGCGGGGGGCTCCGTGAATAGCCTGCGGGCCGCCGATCGCGGCTCGCAGGCTAAATGTAAACACAAGCGGAAATAATCCGCTTTGTTTACATTTTTACAACGCTGCTATGGCAGCAGCGTTGTACTAGATCAGCGATCCCCGGCCAATCAGCGGCCGGGGATCGCTGTCACATGACAGATCGGTTCCTGTGCAGCCTTCGATCTCTGGGGAAGGGAGGGAGGAGAGGGAGAGGGGGAATCCTGCGGTGGAGGGGGCTTTGAGGTGCCCCCCCCCGCCAGCCACACGCAGGCAGAAGAGATCAGACCCCCCCAGCACATCATCCCCCTAGTGGGGAAAAAAGGGGGGCGATCTGGTCGCTCTGCCTGCTATTTGATCTGTGCTGGGGGCTGTAGAGCCCACCCAGCACAGATCTTCTAAATCAGCGCTGGTCCTTAAGGGGGGGGTAAAGGCTGAGTCCTGAAGTGGTTAATGAATTTGGGGTATTTCCTTGTTCTCTTATTGGTCACTACATATTATGTAAACAAAATCACATAAATCTGAGTGACTAACTGCAGAGCATAGGTCCACCTGTAGCCAGCAGTGATGATGCATGTGTATATCAGCTGCACATGCCAGTATGTGTATGGAACAAATCGATCAAGCTTCCCTTTGTAAAAAGATGCACTGGGCAGAAAAGTGAAAGAGGGCAATTTGTTAAGTAAGCCCATCAATATCTGCATGTCTGAAGGCACCCTTTTAAAAGTGACACTGAAGCTGAAAAAAAAACCTTATGATATAATGAATTGTATGTATAGTATAGATAATTAATAGAACATTTGTAGCAAAAAAAAATAAAAAAGAAAAAGTCTCATATTTTTATTTTCAGAAACATAGCTTTTTTTTTTTTTTTTTTTTTTTTTTTTTTTTACCATTCCATCATTCTCTAATATTTGCTGTTTACAAACTATTTTAAACTATGAAATAGGGCAGAGCTAATGACCCTTTGAACTTTACTGCAGTAAAAACTTAAACAAACAAGAAACAGTAAGAGAGGTTGAGATAAGTGCTTCAGTAAACAGCACTGTAGCTCAGAGAAGCTCTTTTGCATAGATAACAACTCTAGTTTCTTAACTCTTCCTGTACTGGAAACGATATGAGACTCATATCTGTGCTGCTAATGTTTTATTTCTTAGCTGTACTATACATGCAATTAATTATATCATACGTTTATTTTCACTTCAGATTCCCTTTAAAGGGGAACTGAAGTAAGAGGTATACAAAGGCTGCCATATTTATTTCCTTTTATTCAATACCAGTTGCCTGGCAGCCCTGCTGGTCTATTTCTCTGCAGTAGTATCTGAATAACACCAGAAACAAGCATGCAGCTAGTCTTGTCAGACCTGACTTTAAAGTCTAAAACACCGGATCTGCTGCATGCTTGTTCAGGGGCTATGGCTAATAGTATTAGAGGCAGAGGATCAGCAGGGCTGCCAGGCAACTTGTATTGCTTAAAAGGAAATAAACATGGCAGCCTCCATATACCTCTCTCTTCAGTTCCCCTTTAACACTAAAACCAAATGGAAGGAGCACTATATGCCTAGCTTGTCAGTAAGGCACGGGAAAGTCCTGGTTTTCAGTGTACAACAAATGGTGATTTGATTGCTGTTTTCAGCTTTTAAGATTGTTTAAAAGTCCACACACAGGATACAAATTATAATCATGAGATAGCAAGGCATTATCTCTTATCTGAATAAAAAAAAAAACCTCTTTAATACTAATTTAAAAAATACATATACATCAATTATTATTACAAAAAATTACACATTCTAATTAAGCGACTGCTGCCTATATAGGTAGGAAGCTAATATGGTGCTTCCTTGTAGATGCACAATTCTGTACAATAAACCAGAAACATATGTTTGTAAATATAAACACATCATGGTTCTTAAATCTCTCAGTGAACGCAAACCAGAGATAAATCTTTGTGGCCATTTTGCAAGATTACATTATGTAATAAAATTCATGTATGTTTGTATGGGATATACTGTATACAGTATATTATTATGCTTCTGGTTAATCCAACTGATCTGCTATTAACAATAAGCTGTGTGAATATGATGTCATGTTTACAGTTGCCCACTAAGGTTCAAATCCTTTTTTTGTCCAATATTACCACCTCTGTGCAATATGAGGAACTATCTAAAGAATCTGCCCAGAGTATATTCACTCAGTTTACCCTTCTACCACATAGATTGGTGAGACTGGACAAAAAAAGATTGGATCATTTGTTGGCACCGTAATACAATATGCTTCACTCAACATTTTTACAAATATTGGGCAATGTCATATCACCAGTTACTTCTCCATACCTGGAATGTTATGGTCTGCCCCACACAATAATTCCTGGTCTCGGAGGCTGATCTCCTCACCCGGAAGAAGCCGCCGGCTACAGACAGAACACCGGAAACAATCTGTGTGATAGACTCGCTCCCCAACCCTCATAACCAGTTCTGAGCGAGGTAAGGTGCCCTGGCATCGGGGACATCGAGTACTAAATAACCTGACCAAAAAGCAGAGAAGATAAGTATATTAGTAACGTCATCAGCCTTAAAGCACCCTGAAGTCATGATATAAAAACTGTGCTCTCTTTACATGAGTCTTGGCCAGTCACTAGATGTGGACACGTGTATCCAATCATCAGATGGGGACACATGTGTGGCCAACTATTAGCTGTGGGAAGGTGTGTGTGTGTGTTGGAATATGAAGCATGAGGGTCTGTACTGGCTGAGAATATTCCAACAGGCAAATAACAGATTTGAAAAATAGGCAATGTTTATACTGTATGGCAAATAGAAATTTTAGAGTCCCTGTAATAAACTTTCATCATGATTATTCTTAACTTAATAACTAAATAATACCTTTTTCAGCACTAAGAGAGCACAAAAAGGACTTAAAACACATTGGTGAAATTTAAGGTCAAACTCAAAGTGTTGGCTTACAATGGTACTATTTCGTTTGGTAGTGTTCTTCAACACAAATCAAAAAAATATGTTCATTAAATGTAGCTCAAGTGATTATGTATGTGAAATAGAAGCTTTGCGTGTCACAATCGGTACGATAAAGTCACAGATGTGAGGAGGCCCTGCCAATACAAAACCCTGTACTGTTTTGGTTGTATGTCACATCTGAGAGCCACTTCAGAATCAGTTATTAACATTCAGCATCCTACAGAGCTAAAAGTAAATCAAAATATCTCACACCCTGAATAAGTCCTTTAGTAGTGATGGTCATATCTAGGAGAACTCAGTTTGGTCAGGTGATAGATATGTAATGCTGGGAATACACAATGAGATTTCTCAGTCGATTTACTGTCCGATCTAATTTCTGATCAATTTTCTTATCTTTTCTTATCAATTTCCATTCACTTCTATGAGAAATCAATCAAGAAAACGATCGAAAATAAAATTGAACATGTCAGAAAGTATCTATCGAACCATCTATCTAACACAAAATCTAATGGTGTATTCCCAGCATAAGTCTCTGATTTGCTTGTCATGATCATGTGCTAAACCAGGATGTGATCAAAGCAAATCAGAACTTTGCAGATCTACCAGCTGACCAAACATATCACATGCTTCTCTATGAGATCTCCTAGACATGACCATCACTATCCTTTAATATAAAAATGCATTATACAATACTTTTCAAAGTAAATTCTCCATTTTCCCACTAGATTTATAAAGGACAGAGCAGAGATATTTTCATTGGCAAATTAGTCTGGAAAGCCAAGAACAGAAACTCCATAAATATCCTGAAATGGATAAAAGAACTGGTATTCATGGAAGATAAAAAAAAAAGGTAAGCAAAGTATAAAGGTGGGGAACAGAAGCCTGCCGACTTTTACTGCAGTCCCTAAATAGGTCTTACATTTTGCATATCTACTTTCTACACAATGTTCTTCTCATATAGACACATAGGGGTATAGTCACTAAACCAATTCAAGTTAACATGCGCAGGCAGTGCACGTTAAGCTTACAGGGGCTTATGAAAATCACATAAGTTATTTACTTTGCATAACTCACATTATATACGCAACACCTACGTAACATGCAGTGTAGCTGTTGCACGTATGATGCCAGTTAGGTAAATCCCTTGCCTGTACACCTTTATTTCAACAGGGCTTCACAAATATACCTCATAGTTTCTACTGTAATGCAGCGATTCTGGGAAATGTAGTTAGGCATCTATTGCTCTTCCTGCTTTGTATGTCACATTGGCCCTGATTCACCATGCAACAGTAAAGGTGGCCACTAATGATCCAATTTCTAGCGAAAAATCGTTTGAGCGATCAGAAATTCTGATCGGAAGTGAAATATTGTAATACATCGTTCACTACACCATCAACAAACCAATCTTTGCTTCCTATCTATTACAACCAACAAGAAAATCCAAATTTTGGTTCGACGACAATTTATTCGGACGACATTTTTTTCACTTATTCATAATCGATTGTGTCCATCAATGGAGGTTATTTACAACCAATCCAATCAGAATTTCTGATCGCTCAAACGATTTTTCGCTAGAAATTGGACAGTTAGTGGCCACCTTAAGGCAGATTGCAGGCAATGCATAGTGAATCAGGGCCATGGTCACTGACCCACTCAGCTGCAGAAGCCAAAGAGGAAAGATAGTAGGTTGCAGTCCCAAACACATCTCACCCATGAAAAGGGCATTCTATGCAGCAGTTGCTTTTATACACTGTTTATATTTGCTTATCCTGATTGTGAATGGAAGTTGCCTTGGTCAAGTTTGGGTTTATGTGTTTTTTAAAGTGGAAATCCTGGCAAAATATTTAAAAGTTGGCATAGAGGGAAAAGATTAAAACTACTGGCAAATCTTTCTTTCTAGCAATCAAAGAAAATTGTAATAAGAAGCTGCTGCATTTGTTAAAGAGACACTGAAGTGAGAATAATTCTCGCTTCAGAGCTCATAGTTAGCCCCTGCTAAAACGCTGATGTCCCGCGGCTAAACGGGGGTCCCTTCACACCCACCCCCCCCCCCCCCCCGCAAAATCAACGACCAAATTGGTCGTAGATTTTGCTGCTCCTAGAGGCAGGGCTAACGGCTGCAGCCCTGCCTCTAGTCGCGTCTATCAGCATATGCCCCTGCTAACTATGAGCTCTGAAGCGAGATTTATTCTCGCTTCAGAGTCTCTTTAAGTAATTGTAACACATATTAAAACAATTGGCCAACCTCATAAGTGATAGAATGAGAAAGAGAACAGAAATATTAAAGAGAATCCGAGGTGGGGATCTTAGAGTTAAATCTATACACAGAGGCTGGGTCTGGCTATAGTGCCCAGCCTCTGTTGCTAGTTGAATATTCCCTAAATCCCCCCCCTGCGCTCTGCACGAGCCCATCAATTACAGCCGCGCTGGCGACACTGAGCGTGTCGCAGCGGGCTCTGTTTACCATTCTAGTGCCACTCACGCCGCTCCCCCGCCTCCTGCAGAGTGCCGATCCCCGCCCACGTCCCTTCCCTCGCAGCTGATTAGAGAGAAGGGACCTAGGCAGGGACCAGCGCTCTGCAGGAGGCGGGGGGGGGGAGCGGCGTGAGTGACACTAGAAAGGTAAACAGAGCCAGACAGCGCGGCTGTAATTGATGGGCTCGTGCAGAGCGCAGGGGGGATTTAGGGAATATTCAACTAGCAACAGAGGCTGGGCACTATAGCCAGACCCAGCCTCTGTGTATAGATTTAACTCTAAGATCCCCACCTCGGGTTCTCTTTAATAAAATACAGAAATACAAGAAACTCTATGAATAACATAAAAATCACAGTAGGTCGTAAAAGTCACTAAAAGCATGTGTTTGCTCCAAGTATATGGTACATTCACACATCCCCCGTGTACCAAAGCCCATTAGGCCAGATTTATACTTGCTCCATACCTAGGTCAACTTTCTAGTGTCTCCCAGTTCAAGTGCACTAGTCCCCCTCCCATTCCATGTGCATCCCTCTTTCTTTCATGTACATGCAGTTCGAGATAGATAAATATATATTAGGGAAAACTATGTTAGACTACTACTCTAACTCTTATACTTAGCAATAGGTACCAGATTGTCAGACGGAGTTCAGTTCCTTTTATAAGAGAAAATAAGCCCCTATGGGGTACTTACCTCAGAAGGGGAAAGCCTCTGGGTCCTAATGAGGCTTCCACCGTCCTCCTCCATCCCTCCATTCCAGCACTGTCGGTCATTGAAAATCCACTGACAAGCTTGTTGGCGGTGCTGGGCTCCAGGATCATGACAATCCTGTGTGAGCCTTTAACAGTAGTAGCAGTAGTGGTTTTCCTTCGGGCTCAGGTGGATATAGCCGAGCCCAATCTGATCCGCTCAACTGCGCAGGTGAAAAGTGTCTGCACCTACGCAGTTAAGTGGTTCCAATCAAGTTCAGCTATTTCCACCGAGGCTCACACAGGATTGTTATGATCCTGGAGCCCCGACGGATGTTTGGTGGGTAACAGCGCTGGAACGGAGGAGGATGGAGCCTCGTTAGGATCCAGAGGCTTCCCCCTCCTGAGGTAAATACCCCATTGTGGCACTATTTTTGTTTTACAGATCTGCTTTAAGCCAAAATGTTCTACTTTGGCTTCATCCATCTACTAAATATTCTTTCAGTATCCTTCTGGCTTGTAAACATGTTGATGATGATCTATAGAAAATTATATCAAAACAATCAGCAATATTTTAGGCTAGAGCAGTGGCTTTCTCCACGCTACCCTGCTGTACACACCATTGCTGTCCATTGTTCTCCTGACAGGGAACTCCTGAACATCAATATTCACCAGTGTAAGACAGACCTTCAGTTGCTGAGGTTAAGTCTCTTTGTAACCTCTTAGACTATTACAAACCTTGCATTTGGAGTTATCTTTAACCACTTGCCGACCGCGCACTCATACCGCGCGTCGGCAAAGTGGCAGCTGCAGGACCAGCGACGCAGTTCTGCGTCGCTGGCTGCAGGCTAATTAATCAGGAAGCAGCCGCTCGCGCGAGCGGCTGCTTCCTGTCAATTCACGGCGGGGGGCTCCGTGAATAGCCTGCCCGCCGCCGATCGCGGCTCGCAGGCTAAATGTAAACACATGCGGAAATAATTCGCTTTGTTTACATTGTACGGCGCTGCTGCGCAGCAGCGCCGTAAGGCAGATCGGCGATCCCCGGCCAATCAGCGGCCGGGGATCGCCGCCATGTGACAGGGGACGTCCTGTCACAGGCTGCACAGGACGGATAGCGTCCTGTGCAGCCCCGATCACCAGGGGGCCAGGTAGGAGAGGGGAAGCGGAATTTCGCCGCGGAGGGGGGCTTTGAGGTGCCCCCCCCCCCCGCCAGCCACACGCAGGCAGGAGAGATCGGACCCCCCCAGCACATCATCCCCCTAGTGGGGAAAAAAGGGGGGTGATCTGATCTCTCTGCCTGGTGTTTGATCTGTGCTGGGGGCTGTAGAGCCCACCCAGCACAGATCACAGAATTCAACGCTGGTCCTTAAGGGGGGGGGGTAAAGGGTGCGTCCTCAAGTGGTTAATAGTCAACCACTTTTGGGTAGCATAACAATAGTCTTTAATTTGTACACAATTTGTCTGACAGTTTATCGGTGGGATCCAAACTCTTTAGAGATGGTCTTGTAATCTTTTCCAGGTTTAAGAGTATCAAAAACTTTTTTTTTCTGAGGTCCTCAGACACCTTTTTATTTGAGCCATGATACACATCCACAGATGTATGTGTGATCAGGCTTTGCTACATCCTCATTCTTTAAAGAGGAACT
This sequence comes from Hyperolius riggenbachi, assembly GCF_040937935.1. Classification (NCBI taxonomy): domain Eukaryota; kingdom Metazoa; phylum Chordata; class Amphibia; order Anura; family Hyperoliidae; genus Hyperolius; species Hyperolius riggenbachi. The sequence continues at coordinate 224,409,048 of NC_090648.1, forward strand.
TTCAGCCATACTATCTCAGAAAAAAACCACAACACATACAGTATATAAGTAGATAAATACTTGCTCTACTTACATAACGTACTGTATGTATTGCACTGCCCACATTTTGATTTTAGTGATTTTTCTATAGTAAAAGAAGAGAAAATCCTTCTTGAGATTCTCCATTTTAATTGTCTATATAGAAGCCAATCCTGATGTAATTTCCTCCCTTACTCTCCTCTACCTGATTGTGTATGCATTGCCCGCCCTCCTCCCAGTCTTTACGCACCCCCCCCCCCTCCCTCCAGCTCTGCAATAGAAAGTCCCTTGTCTCAGCATGATAAATATTGGCCAATCAAAGAAGAGTTGGAGGGAAAAACAGGAGGGAAAGAGGCTTCAGTCAATCAGGCTGCATTAGTTAAATCTTGAGGGGAAAGTAAAGAAGCAAAAAAAAGACAACCCAGCATGCCCTGCAACTTCCTTTGTGTGGCAATGTACTAAATAAGAGTCAGGTAAACTGAGGAATGCTCATATATCAACAAGAAAAGTAGTAGTGATTTTTAACTTTTGGATTTCCTGGTTAGCATCCTTATTACTTGTTTACCAGATAAAAATAAAGAATTGATTTTTGATATTATGTCCGACTGTTACACTTTAACCTCCTTAGCGGTAACCCCGTGTGTGACACGGGGTAAGCCGCCGGAGGGTGCCGCTCAGGCCCTGCTGGGCCGATTTACATAATTTTTTTTTGCTGCGCCAGCACCCCGATCGCCGCCGCCCCGCACCCGATCGCTGCTATCCGGTGCGGCGTGCGCCCCCCCCAGACCCCGTGCGCTGCCTGGCCAATCAGTGCCAGGCAGCGCCGAGGGGTGGATCGGGACTCCCAATGACGTCCCGACGTCGCTGACGTCGGTGATGTCATCCCGCCCCGTCGCCATGGCGACGGGGGAAGCCCTCCAGGAAATCCCGTTCTTTGAACGGGATTTCCTGATCGGAGATCGCCGAAGGCGATCGAAGAGGGCGGGGGGATGCCGCTGAGCAGCGGCTATCATGTAGCGAGCCCTGGGCCCGCTACATGATTTAAACAAAAAAAAAATTTAAAAAAACTGTTGCGCTTCCCCCTGGAGGAATGTTTCATACCGCCAAAGGGGTTAAATAAAACTCTTCATCCAGATTGTAAACTTGCAAGGGCAGGGATCTCACCCTAGTGTTTCTTATTTCTATTGTACTTTACAAAAAGAACATGTACCAGTATTGGTGATGTTTCAAACTCCACATCAACTATGTATGTATTTGTACTTGAGTTGCTGAATGTCCTGATTGTACAATGTGTTGAACTACTCATGTATCTATGCTCCCCAATATTGTCTGTTTTATACCATGTACAGCACAATGGATGATGTTGGCGCTATATGAATAAATAATAATAAAAAAGGAACTCACACCTGAATGCTATCCTATTGATTGAAAACCTCATACTAATTTCTTCTTCAAATGTTATATTATCTGCTACAAACAGATATGTTATTGGGCCATTACTTTTATTTTCAATACATTTATGACCAAATTTAATATGTTATGTTTCATTTCTTTAACAAGGTTTACTTCGCCTACTTTTAGGACTTGTTTAAAAATCAGATGAAATTTTAGGTCACATTCATATAAAAATATAGAGAACTTTAAAGGGCTTACAAACTTTATGTCCTCTTTATTAAGCCCCTTGACAAAAAGGAATTTCTGGAAAAAACATAAATAAAAAAACAATAATTAAAAAAATAAAACCTAAAACCACTTCTAAGTAATACATAGATGATACATAAGGGAGCAGTATTACAGACTAGACACTCATCTGTCCTCTGTTGCACTGGTAGGATTTGGAGCGGTGCTGATGGTATCACAGGCACAGCAACTGAACTGGAAGAAAAGCATTTAGGTTCATTAGATCCCAGCTGGTTGTTGTTGCTTAGACACTATTTTTGTGCAAAATATAAAGTAATTACAGTAGAGTCTCGATAAATCAGCACAGAAGGGGATGGTGGATAAGTGTGCTTTCTGGTTGCTTGAGACTCAATTGTTAAAAAAAAAGGTCTAGCTAATACAGTACTATACCCCACTCTAAACACACACCACGAACTATGTATTAAATGTTAAAATACATAAACAGAAATAGAATTATACTTTCTATTTCTGTATTTCTTAAGGGAGCCAAGGAACCCAGTCTTTAAAGGGACTCAGAGTGTGTTTAACCTCCTTGCCGGTTATCCCGAGCTCAGCTCGGGGTAACCTGCGTAGGAGTATTTCTCAGGCCCCGCTGGGCCGATTTTCACAATTTTTTTTTCCTGCATGCAGCTAGTACTTTGCTAGCTGCGTGCAGTTTCCGATCGCCGCCGATTCGCCGCTACCCACCGCACCGCCCCCCCCCCTCCTCCAGACCCCTTGCGCAGCCTGGCCAATCAGTGCCAGGCAGCGCTGAGGGGTGGATCGGGATTCCCTCTGACATCCATGATGTCGGGGACGTCGTCCCGCCCGGTCGCCATGGCGGGACGACGGGATTTCCTGCTTACTCTGATCCCCAAAGGTGATCAGAGTGGATAGGGAGATGCCGCTTGTCAGCGGCTATCATGTAGTGAGCCCTCGGCTCGCTACATGATTTTAAAAAAAAAAGTGCTGCGCTGCCCCCTTGCCGCCAGAATTGTAACGGCAAGGGGGTTAAATAAAAAGATTTGGGGCTTCTTCCAGCCCCATTCGCTCCGATTGCTCACAGTACCAGGTCCCCGCACTTCCGTCAGTCGACTCTAGTCTACGCAGGAGAAGTGCACTCTTTGCGTATCTCTCCAGCAGCTGTTGGAGAGATATGTAGAGGGCACACTTCTCTTACGCCAGACTGGCTCCGACTGACGGAAGTGCGGGGACCCGGTTCCCAGCGCTGCAGAAGACTGAGGATGGCGGCGTGGGAGCAATCGGAGCGGATGGGACTGGAGCAAGCCTCAGGTATCTACAGTGGTGTGAAAAACGATGTGCCCCCTTCCTGATTTTTTTATTCTTTTGCATGTTTGTCACACTTAAATGTTTCTGCTCTTCAAAAACCATTAACTATTAGTCAAAGATAACATAATTGAACACAAAATGCAGTTTTAAATGATGGTTTTTATTATTTAGTGAGAAAAAAAACTCCAAATCTACATGGCCCTGTGTGAAAAAGTGTTTGCCCCCCCTTGTTAAAAAATAACTTAACTGTGGTTTATCACACCTGAGTTCAATTTCTATAGTCACCCCCAGGCCTGATTACTGCCACACCTGTTTCAATCAAGAAATCACTTAAATAGGAGCTATCTGACACAGAAGTAGATCAAAAGCACCTCAAAAGCTAGACATCATGCCAAGATCCAAAGAAATTCAGGAACAAATGAGAACAAAAGTACTGTAATTGAGATCTATCGGTCTGGTAAAGGTTATAAAGCCATTTCTAAAGCTTTGGGACTCCAGCGAACCACAGTGAGAGCCATTATCCACAAATGGCAAAAACATGGAACAGTGATGAACCTTCCCAGGAGTGGCCGGCCGACCAAAATTACCCCAAAAGCACAGAGAAAACTCATCCGAGAGGCCACAAAAGACCCCAGGACAACATCTAAAGAACTGCAGGCCTCACTTGCCTCAATTAAGGTCAGTGTTCACGACTCCACCATAAGAAAGAGACTGGGCAAAAACGGCCTGCATGGCAGATATCCAAGGCGCAAACCACTTCTAAGCAAAAACAACATTAAGGCTCGTCTCAATTTTGCTAAAAAACATCTCAACGATTGCCAAGACTTTTGGGACTTTACCTTGTGGACCGACGAGACAAAAGTTGAACTTTTTGGAAGGTGCGTGCAGGGCCGGGCCGAGGCATAGGCTGGAGACTGAGAGGCTCCAGCCTCAGGGTGCAGTGTAGGAGGGGGCGCACAATTCATTCAGCTGTCATTCCTAATTGTGTATGAAGCAGAAAGAAATAAGAAAAGGGGGTACATGGCAGTGACTGCAAGCCAGATAACTATATATTAAGGTGTTGGGGAGGTTGTGGGACCTGTGGCCCTCTTAGTCTAATAGCAATCCGTGTGTGACGGCTGGGTTGGCAGGGATGGAGGGGTGCACTTTGGTGTCTCAGCCTTGGGTGCTGGAGGACCTTGTCCCTGCTCTGGGTGCGTGTCCCGTTACATCTGGCGTAGAAGTAACACAGCATTTCAGCAAAAGAACATCAAACCAACAGTAAAATATGGTGGTGGTAGTGTGATGGTCTGGGGTTGTTTCGCTGCTTCAGGACCTGGAAGGCTTGCTGTGATAGATGGAACCATGAATTCTACTGTCTACCAAAAAATCCTGAAGGAGAATGTAGGGCCATCTGTTCGTCAACTCAAGCTGAAGCGATCTTGGGTGCTGCAGCAGGACAATGACCCAAAATACACCAGCAAATCCACCTCTGAATGGCTAAAGAAAAACAAAATGAAGACTTTGCAGCAGCCTAGTCAAAGTCCTGACCTGAATCCTATTAAGATGTTGTGGCATGACCATAAAAAGGTGGTTCATGCTAGAAAACCCTCAAATAAAGCTGAATTACAACAAATCTGCAAAGATGAGTGGGCCAAAATTCCTCCAGAGCGCTGTAAAAGACTTGTTGCAAGTTATCGCAAACGCTTGATTGCAGTTATTGCTGCTAAGGGTGGCCCAACCAGTTATTAGGTTCAGGGGGCAATTTCTTTTTCACACAGGGCCATGTAGGTTTTGAGTTTTTTTTCTCACTAAATAATAAAAACCATCATTTAAAACTGCATTTTGTGTACAATTATGTTATCTTTGACTAATAGTTAACGGTTTTTGATGAGCAGAAACATTTAAGTGTGACAAACATGCAAAAGAATAAGAAATCAGGAAGGGGTCAAATAGTTTTTCACACCACTGTATAAAATGTTTTTATTTAAACGAGCTCTGGTACACTTTAAGACCTCATTTACAGTGGGACGGTGCGTTTGATGCGACGTTAAGGTTGCATAACTTGTCCCTAATGCAACGCATTAAAAGACTATAACTTGGACGTTACAGTACGTTCTTTAGCCCTGCGTTTGGTGCACCGTTTTCGTTGCACAGTAATGAAATGAAAACGGTGTATGCATTACAATGAGAAAAAAAACATTACTGAGCATGTGCAACACACACAACGCAGCAGATTTATTGCTAAACACACAGCATGCAGCACTTTCTAAATATTGCTACATGTTACACACAACGCAACGTGTGCACTGTGAATGTTGCACAGACTTAATATTGCTGTGCGTTAGTCTGCGTTAAAACATTTTCTAACGTGCGACCTTAACGTTGCACTGTGAAAGAGGCCTTAAAGGAATCGTCAGGCAAAAAAAAAAATTTGTTTCACTTACCTGGGGCTTCTACCAGCCCCATGCAGCCACCCTGTGCCCTCGGAGTCACTCACTGCTGCTCCAGTCCCCCGCTGGCAGCTAGCATTTCCGCTGGTGCAGGAACATGAACACATACATTTTTACGCATTGCACCACTAACGTGTAAAAATGTATGTGTTAATGTTCCTGCACCAGCGAGAATGCGTAAAAATGTACTCTGACCTCGCGGTCGGCAAACACGAAACTAGCTGCCAGCGGGGGACTGGAGCAGCAGTGAGTGACTACGAGGGCACAGGATGGCTGCATGGGGCTGGTAAAAGCCCCAGGTAAGTGAAACTCAATTTTTTTTTTTTGCCTGACGATTCCTTTAAGGACAACTGAAGTGAGAAGAATATGGTGGCTGCCATAGCTATTGTCTGGCAGTTGCCTAGTTGCCTGGCAGCCCTGCTGATCTATTAGTAATGTCTGAATAACACCAGAAATAAGCATGCAGCTAATCATGTCAGAAACACCAGATCTGCATATACTTTTTCCGGGTCTATGGCTAAAAGTATAAGAGGCAGAGGATCAGCAAGGCAGCCAGGCAACTGGTATTGCTTAAAAGGAAATAAATATGTCAGCCTTCATATCCCTCTCACTTCAGTTCTTTAAATAGCCCACAAACAGCCTAAGGGCCAGCTAATCGCCTCAATAATAAGTATGTACAAGTGATCTCACTGCCGCGATTGCTGCCGATCACAGGTGATTCGCAATTGGCGGCAAATCCAAACGCATTACCTGCAGCATGTTTTGGCGATTCGGGAGCGATCACGATCAGCATGCTATAGAAGCAATTGTTTCAAGAACGCGTACGTGTCCAGTGATTTTTCTGCATGAAATCGCAGAAAAAAATCACCCGCGCAAAACGGTAGCGCTAAGTGCTAACATTTTACACTTTTAAGTGTGAATGGGCCCTAAGAAGTGGGCCTTCACCACTGCGAGTACTGCTGGTGATTTGTGCTGGTTGGTTGAGATTGGTTAGTTGAGTTCCGGATAACCAGGACATAATGACCCTTTCAAGTGTGTTTCTGTATATGCTTTATGCTAGTAACTTTGGCATAACGATCCTTCTAATAATTCATTTGCGCTGTAAATTACAGCTGTGTATTTAAACCGGATGGAAGTAAAATAAACAATAAACATATAGATTTAAATGCCTATGTCATTAATTGTATTCTGTTTGCAAGCAATATGACAAATAGTGTGCGTCTCCTGGCCTGAGAGGAAAGTCTATCTCTATTTCACACACACTCTCATCTGTAAATAGCAGGGGCCTAGCAATAGCCATAGCAACTGCTATGGGACCCTGCAGCATAAGGGGCCCAGGTGGTACTTAGCAGCTACGTCCAAAAGGCTTAAGTAGTTAAGTCCAAAAGGCTGCCCCTGCTGCAGCTCTCTGCCGCAGGCGATCGCACGCGCTACCGCAGCCGTCCGTAAGCCTGGAGATCAATGAATGGGACACAGTTCCTATTCATTGATCTAAGTCCCTGTTAGAAAGACCAATGGCTTATATGAGAAGCCACTATCGTTCTATGTAACACATCCCCTCTTCACTTCCTGTAAGCATACTATACGCTTACAGGATGCCTAAAAGAAAAAAAGACTGAGGCCATCTTGTTGCCAAATAGTAAAATTACACCTACATACATTTTTTAATAAACATTACCACACTTACATGTATAATTAACTAATTACTTCCCACACTCTCCTAAAAATACCCCAATAAAACTTTAAAAAAAAAAATTACAATTAAAAAAACCCAGAAATGGTTACCTTGGGGGTCTGAATTTTTTTAATATGCATGTCAAGAGGGTATATTACTATTATTTTTTAAATTATGAGCTTGTAAATAGTGATGGACGCAGAACAGAAAAAATGCACCTTTATTTCTAAATAACATATTGGCGCCATACATTGTGATAGAGACAAAATGTAAATGGTGTAATAAGCGGGATAAATGGGCAAATAAAATACATGGGTTTTAATTATGGTAGCATGTATGGTATGGTAGCACTATAATGGCCAAAATCTGAGAAATAATTATATTTTCCCATTTTTTTCATAATATTCCCATTAAAATGCATTTAGAAAAAAAACAAAAAACATTCTTAGCAAAATGTACCACCCAAAGAAAACCTAATTGGTGGCAGAAAAAAACAAGATATAGATCATTTCAGTGTGATAAGTAGTGATAATGTTATTGGCGAATGAATGGGAGGTGAAAGTTGCTCGGATGCATAAAGGTGAAAAAACACTGAAGGCTGAAGTGGTTAATGTATTCACCATAAATTTTTTTGTGTTTCTCCACCATCTGACTTTGTCTCAGTGCCCATGAACTATGTGTAGTGATGATTGCATGACAATGTATATTGCCCAATTAACTCCTATCCATAAGGTAGGGGCAGGTGGTATTGCTTGAGAGTGCCTACATCTGAGGGCCCCATGATCTCTAACTACGCCACTGGTAAATAGCTGAGTAACCATAGCCTAACAACTAACTCCTTATAGTCTGCTAATTGTCATTTCTGTGGACTGCAAAAGGTTATCTCATCTGAACAGCCCCTGACAGATGTAAGCTTCGCCCCTGAGGAGTGGATGAGGATCCAGCCATGTAGGGGCTTTCTAGAGGTAATAATGAGCACTTTCTATTGTTGCAAGTGCTTGTTGCTGCACATAATCATTTTCCAATTTGTAGAAAAAGAAAGCATCAGCCTACAGTTTCTGCATATAATTAAGCACAGGCAAATGCCTCCCTGCCTCAATGAGACGTTTCCCTGCTGGAGGTTTTCTGTCTTTATGTAGACATAGGAATGTCACATGGGAAGGGAAAATGCATTGTAACTCTTTATACTACAAATCTTTACTAATCAATGTAAAGTATCGCTCAGATTGTAGTGCTGTGCTGAAAGAATGGCTTTGCTGCAATTCCTTACTCCAATCTAATGCCACCCACCGTCCCATCATGCTGTCCCTCTAAGCACACTTTCTCTCTACAGAAATATTCGCTTAACTTGAATACTTGGCACAATGGTGACTTTCAGCACTGCAGAAATGCAAATGCATATGTTATATGTTAACAGGCTCAGACAAGAACACACCACAGAGAGAAGCATTTCCTGGACATTAGAGTCAGGCAAGCCACACATTCTTTGATTACAGCTGGTGATGTGACCAGTTCCAGTAACAACTGGGCACTTACGAGCTTCATCTGGTTAAATTTATATTATTTATATTTATATAGCATGCCCTTACACCCAATACTAGGCCATTTGCTTTTCTATTGCTTGGTGGCTTTAGCTTTATATGTGATACATTTATCTATTCACAGAGATGGAAGGGTGTGCTGGTATCTACAGCTAAGAAAACATTGGTGCATTGGTTCAGAATTACTTCAGCTAGCTTACTTGTTTTTATGCACAGTACATATAAAACATAAGAATTCCACGGTGTGATAGGAGGGTCAGAGCTGCCAGTCAGGAGTGCAGGTGTTGAAAATAAGTAACAATGGGTGCTGCTCTGTATAGCTGATTGCTCCAACAGCGAAGTGGAAATTTGTAGGCAATTTGCAGTCTAAACCAAATAATTCCATGGTAAGTTCTCTAACAGCAAAGTACAACGTTTGCAGCTCCCTAGAGAGCAGGTCATGAGAACCCTCCCCTCCCTAGATTCACCTGGATAACCTGCTAGATGGGATACATCCCTTCAGCTGAGTGATAAGTCTGAGCTGACTTTACCTCACCTGTCCAGGGACGCCCGAATACATGAAGCTTAAAAGGCTGGGGGAGGTTATCAGGGACACTACCAATAAGCTTAGCCTAAGGTACAGGCACAAGGACCGCAAGACCAGTGTTTTGGGATTGGGTTCTTTGGCATTAATTTGTTGCACAAAGATGGGCTATTTACCTTGTGCAGATGATGGGGAGCAGGTAGGCACAGCAACTTAGAAGCTACCCATATAGTTTAAATTACAAAAAGACTCATTCATTAGTTTCTGTTAATGGCAATTTCCTAACAAAAGTAATATTTTGTTATAAAACAATAGATGCCTACATCTTGTGACCACAACCATACTTATATGCTGGATAGCAGAGCCACTGAAGACATACTCTGACTTTAATCATTCCCTGGATAGCCCATTGATGACTTATGAGGCCAGTCAGCTCTCCCTGAAAATTAAAAGGCTAGAAAAAAGGCATGTAAGGGAATAACTTTTAAATGATGTTGGGAAAGTAATCTGTACTCTCATCATACCGTCCTTTCTGTTTTAGGTTCAAAACTTGGATATGATAATATCTGTAAGGAGTTGGTATACGCTCTCCGTGTTTCCATGGGTTTCCACTGGTTTGCAGTGATTAACAAAATATACCAGTAGATTGGTTGGCACACCCCCAAATTGGACTTAGTAGAGACATTAGACTGTGAACTCCTCTGCCGAAAAGTTCTTGGCATGAATTGTTCATGTTCAATCTACTCTGTAAACCACTGTGGAATGTGTGTCTGTATGATATAAATGCAATATTATAAATCATGTTCATATTTTAAAATTATAAAGCCTTCCAGCATAGTTTCAGGACATTCACACGACAAGAGAAAACAATTAGAGAAATAAGGAAAGTGAAGCTTCTTCCATTTGTTTATTATTACTAGTCCAAAGTCTCGGAAGTAACATCATAGAAGGGAGAGATATTTGTAACACTACTTGAATTGTAAACATCATGTAAAGAATAAGGAGTATTTCTTGGATTGGTTATTCCTAAACACACAATTCCTCATTTTCCTCCCATTCATGTGTAACTAAATAAAGGTGATTTAAAAAAAAAGCAATGGACATGTTGGAATTGGCCATTCTTACACAATATGGAACTGTCTAGTTTAATGTTACCATGGGCCTGACTTCCTTGAGCTCTCAAGGACAGAAGAAAGTAAGAGATCCTACAAACCTGGTTACCTAGTTACTTACAAAAAAAACAACAACAAAAAAACACATTGCTTGCAAAAGTTGGCAACCCCTGCCAGACCCTACGAACCATAGCAGACAATGGCAAGAATTACTAAATTATTTGCGAATTTGTAATGCACATTTGTAATAAATGGAGATTGTCCTAGATTTCTTACAAGAAGTTCTCACTACTACTGTTAATGTACAACTGGTATTTAATTGACTAATCCTCATTATGGTCTGCTATAACACAAGTGCAAACTTTTGCAAACTAATAGCAGTCCATTTATAATACATTGAGGCCAAAGTTGCTGGATTGGAAGGTAACAGGCGGCACCATTGTCTATTGATCTACGATTGACCATTACATGCGCGCTAATCTTCCGCGGTTCCCTGTTTATGGGCCCCATATGTGAGGTATCGTTTTTATATCTACTGCCTTTTAAAGAAATTTTATCTAAATAAACGGGTTACGCTTAGATATTGCCGTTTTTTGTTTTCCTATATAAATTCCTGAAACTTTACCTCCATACGGATGTCCACTGGATCTTCACGACGTCTGATGTTCCCTGGACGTTACCTGTGACCTGAGCCATTTTACAACCTTATAATGTGGGTTGTTGGGAGCTGGTAAGCCTTTTCTAGTTTTGATGTTTGGCGGATATCTACCTCTGAGCATTTGATATATTGTGGTGAAGAATTTACCATTCCCTACATCCAATGAATTTCTAAACCTGCGCTGACCTTTGATGTAAGGTTGCTGGATTGCATATGTGTGCTGGAGTTCCTGAACCCAGGAGCACAGGGCCGGGCCGAGGCATAGGCTGGAGAGGCTCCAGCCTCAGGGCGCAGTGTAGGAGGGGGCGCAGAATTCATTCAGCTGTCATTCCTAATGTTATTTGAAGCAGAAAGAAATAAGAGAAGGGGATACATGGCAGTGACTGCAAGCCAGATAACTAGATATTAAGGTGTTGGGGAGGTTGTGGGCCCTGTGGAGCCTCTTAGTCTAATAGCAATCAGTGTGTGACGACTGGGGTGGGAGGGATGGAGGGGCGCACTTTGGTGTCTCAGCCTTGGGTGCTGAAGGACCTTGTCCCGGCTCTGCAGGAGCACCTTAGTAAAACAGGCTCAACATCTCACTAAAATCACTCCGCTTTCAATTATCTCCCAGAGCTCTGACTCTGCTGCAGATAATAAGCTGCTTTCTGCAAGGTGTGGAAAATTCAGAGATATTTTGCCATCTATAAATGAATTCTCTGACATACAGCAATGAGTGAGTATCACAGGGTGAACTCACCTGGCATGTTCCAGGCTCATCACAGCACATATTTAGTTGACTAAAACTATAAGTGAGTTTTTACCCCCAGATTTTTGGATTGCTTTTCTGTCGTTGGCGATGTTTATAACATTTCCCCAGTCACATTAGTGGCTTTTGTGTTTTATTTGGTTTAATATACACACACTCCTCCTGGTTTGTACTTAGTGATATGGATTATTTACATTCCTATACTACAACTACTATACTAGGACTGTATGCCAGCTATATGTCCTGTTGTTGCCTCAGCTTTTCATGAACTTTCATGTTGATGAAGAAAGAAGCCAGCATCAGTCACTTCCCCACTATTTATGACAGGGGAAAAAGTTGATGTGGACTTTGCTTTACAAGTCTGCATGTCTGCCAGCTGAAGTTGGCAGAATTCAGTATTCTGATGCGAAGAAAAGCCAAGTGCCAAAAACAAAAGCCACAAGAATGTCCTTTTGGGGACCCCAGCATTATAGCCACACATTTTCTTTTGGACAACCTTCACAGTTTCACTTTACCAGCTATTTCTTTCTTGTAAACATGAAAAATTCTCCCACCAAACAAGATCTTAGCTAAGAAACAACAGACCAGCTGGTTTGGTAACTTATGTGATTTATTTAGGAGTGACCCAAACCCACAAACATGAAGACTGAAAAATGATATAATAATAACACTGATAGGCTCAGCTAATTACAATATGAACTAGATTCATACAATAGTATTAGTATAATATGTGTTATATTAATATGATCTTGTAGTGTAATCTATTAATAGTTGCAAAATCCCCTGCATGGCTATGCATCACTTGAGGAGGCATACATAAAACTATCTGCTGCTATTAGTGTTATAACAGTTGTTAGCAATAATTGTACTACTCACATACTGACAGTGTAGCTAAGCAGTGATCACCCTCCTCTGGAAACTGGTGCTTACACAATCATCTCTGCACACTTGTATGTGTGTACACAGGGATGATTATTACCACTGTGCTCTATAACCCGTCTCTAAGGGGGGAAAAAAAGTGATATTTGTAGGTTGTCGCTGCTGATGCCCTCCTTTGGGCACACTCGACTTTGCAGTGTTTTCCAATGGCATTCAAATCACAAAGTGCAAGGACATTAATTATTCTTTAGTATTCATATAGCACCAACATCTTCTGCAGCACTTTACAGAGTACGTAGTCTTGTCTCTGACTGTCCCTCAGAAGGGCTCACAATCTAATTCCTACCATAGTCATATGTTCATTGTAGTCTAGGGCCAATTTCTTTTTTTTTTTTTTTTTTTTTTTTTTTTTGTAGTGGGACGTAAATTAACTTATCAATATATATTTTTGGCATGTGGGAGAAAACCATAGTGCCTGGAGGAAACCCACAGAGACACGGGGAGAACATACAAACTCCATGAACATACAAAATCACATAAAAAATGCAGCAGGCATGATGATTGCAATAGGGAAAAATTGCATTGCAAATGCAGTACACTAATGGAGACATGACTGCTCGGTTTCCATTAGAAAACCGAGTACCTAACATTTTGCAATTGTAACGCGATCGGATCACAAAATGCACTCCGTGGAAAATAGCCCTATGCTAGGTACACACCATACAATTTTCTGTTAGATTTACCTGCCAGATAGATAATTTCCAACATGTTGGAAATAATCTATCTAACCATCTATCTGCCGAGCAATTAGGCATTGTTCTACTCAGCAGGAGATAACCAGAAGACAATGCACCAGAGATAATGACCAGTCTCTACAGAAAATAATCTAACAGAAAATCTAACAGAAAATTGTATGGTGTGTACTAGGCAATATGCTGCATTCCTATCTACTACTTCAGTACTTGCAGAGATACTGAGCTGGACCAATATGTAGATCTGACTCAACAGGCTGCTCCAAGAAAGGCAATCACACACATTTCCACACACATTTTTCATCCAGACTGTGAAAAAATGTGCCCTCGTTTGTCCATAGGCACACAACGTACCAAACCAAAAGAGTGCACTCAAGTATCTGAAAAAAATGCTGCAGGCTCTCATAATGTAAACTGTGAGGCAGGGGTCACACTTGACCTTCAGTTTTCTGTGCATGTTTTTTTTTTCTGCACACTATGTGCGTTTGTATGCAAAAGAAAAAGTGTTTTTTTGTTTTTTGCTGTTTTCTTCATATATAGGCTGGAGGCTGGATAGGGTAATGGTTAAGTGCTCTGCCTCTGACACAGGAGACCTGGGTTTGAATCTCGTCTCTGCCTGTTCAGTAAGCCAGCACCTATTCAGTAGGAGACCTCCCTAACACTGCTACTGCCTATAGAGCGCGTCCCAGTGGCTGCAACTCTGGTGCTTTGAGTCCGCCAGGAGAAGAGCGCGATATAAGTGTTCTGTGTTTGTCTGTGTTTGATAGAGAAAACTGACAAAATGTGCAGAATTATTTTTTCTGCATGCAAGTGATTAACATGAGTTCTCAGTTGTGCAGAAAACATGCAAGAAAGCTGACAAGTGTGACCCCTGCCTCATGATCCACACTGGGTGTACATTGGCTCGCGTTTAACAATATGGGAAAATGCATGTGAAATTCAACATGTGTGAACCCTGCCTCAGTGATTTAATGATACTGAACTAAGAGACGCCCAAGCAGCTCTCAGAACAAGTAAATAAACATCACGGTTATTTCATTGTATTCACATTCACTTTCTAAAACATTTTATTCACTTTTAAAGCAACCGCCACGGAGTTGAAAATCAATGCTGCACACTTATCTTCTTACATCTTATTGAAGTTACCTTCTAGAGTAGCTACAGAAAGTGTGCAGGGCAGAAAGTGCAGATATTGTAATAATGAGACCTTTTAATCGCAAATGGCAAAAACTTTCCTAATATGAGGTATGATTTTCATTCATCCTTCCAAACTGAAAATATGTCTGAAGAAGGAGACAAGCTCTTAGAAAGTTCTCATTATGAGACTTTTTCTTTTCTGTTTTAGTTAGCCACTAAAATGTCTTGTTTTTACAGTCTCTTGTTGTTCCTACCTCTCATGGCTAACATGGTACAAACCATTTTGTATTACAGAAAGCAAAATCTAACATTCATCAAGATACCTTTTACTCATTCATGCAAAACTGCCTTTTATCATTTTTAATTGTTTATATATTTTAACTTTGACAGAGTTGATAGTTGTACATAGGATTGTTAATATCGTGTAGTTACAAAATAGCAGCATGTTACACAGCACTGTACATGTAATCAATAATTAGGGGCAGATAGACCTGCATGTATAAGTACCAACTCTGACACTGAAGGAGAACAAGACTCTGCCAAATGGCGTTTATAATCTGTTTGATGAGATGTGTATTGCACTACATGCATTAAGATTATTTTTATTTATTATCATAATTAATAAACTCCTTAAATTGTGGTGTCACTAGTTTATAGTTTATAGCAGAAGGATGAAAAGAATATGTAATTCTTTAAAGGAGAAGTAGAGCCAGAAAAAGAAAAAAAAGTTCAGTATGTAGCAACATTTCAAGTTTAAGAATTTGTTGTAACACTATCATGTAGATTTTGTTAATAAATGTGTTTCTTAAACATGTTCATTACAGGGGTTAGTGACCAATATTTGAAGTGTTTAAATGGTGCAGTCTTAGCTTCACCACTATTGTTTCTCAGAGCCCATAATATAACTGCTTTTTATGTGCTGTGTGCATACAGTAACCCTCCCCCACTCTGCTTTGGTATAAAATGATTCAAATTCAAATTTAGATGCTGGTCAACACAGACAACACTCACTAACCTTGGGCCATATCTGTAAAAGAGTATACTATTAAGATTTGAAATATAATTGTTGCTACTACTACAATATTGCTGTATTCTGGACTTTGTGTGACTTTAGTGTCTTTGATTGTAAGCGCTTTTGGTCAGGTCTACACCTGTGTCATGTTTATGTGATTGTTTATCTCAAGTTTGTAATCTACGCCCCTTATTGAATGTACTGTCATCGAATAGGTGCTTTGCTGCACTAACATTGCGCAAATTATTCTTTTCTACCCAAAGTCATAATTCCAAACTCACAGTGGTCTGATTGTGAGCTTTCTATTTTTTACTGCATGCATATTGTCATACTGGCTGCATGTGTAGTGGCAGGATAATGTGAGGGCAAGAGTTAAGGAATCTTCCTATTCAGTAAGCCAGTCCCTATTCAGTAAGGAGTCCTTGGGCAAGACATCTTAACACTGCAGGGTGGCCTATTTAGCACACCCTCAGTGCCTGCAGCTCTCAAGTGCTTTGAGTCCAACAGGAGCAAAGTGCTGTACAATTATTGGTGTGTGTGTGTGTGTGTATTAATAAATAATGGAGGTAAAATCAGTCCAATGCGCCACAGTATGTGAAGGTGCACAAGCAAAGCCTGAAAAAGTTCATGGGCCCCTGTAAATCCTAAGATTGCGTCAGTTGTTAATTACACCTGTATACATTTTTTGTTGTTGAATGTTCATCTTATAAAACTTGCATTATTCGGTATGTCTAGTCAATCTCCTGTTTAATCTAGCCAAGATTTAAGAAAAAAAAGAAAGAAAGAAATATTTGCTACAAATAGATTTTAACAAATGAATGTAATGTTTTTATAAAGAAAAAAGTACCCACACAGGAAATGAAATGTTAGCACAACATAAAGAGGCCTTATTGAATAGAAATGACAGGGATGCCTACACTTTGCTGTGGGATACTTGTTGTGTACCATTGTAAGCATTAAGCAGAGAGAATCATTGCTGAACAATAACGCAAGGGGAAACTCGCTGTGCCACTAAATATGGGTATTAAATAATCAATGAATGCAGAATTATTATTATGCTTTATTTATGAAATCACCACATATAAGACAGCTCTACACAATAAACAAGTGGTGCAGATGACAAACCTGCATATACAACAAGTACAAACTATGACACAGAAGGAGGAGGAGAGGACCTGCTCAATCTACCTTACAAGATAAAGGTGCCATGTGTGATAGGCTTTAAAAAATAATAATAATAAAAATTCAAATTTAAAAATTCAATACATTTTCTCTATCGTTTGTATAATATTGCTTAAGGGGTTGAACCAATCCACCCATACACTATTCAATTTTCATGCAAATCAATCTGAATTTTTCACCCTGGCATATCGCAAATCAATCATTTTTTCTAATAATTATAAATAATAATAAAAATAAACCTTAAAAGGATGTAAGGTTTTTTTGTTTGTTTTTTTAACCACAAACAGATGTTTTATTGAGTAAACAGGAAAATGGAATGATTTGATATCATGTATGGCCACCTTTTGATACAGAAATAACAACAACAACAACAAATAACATTTGTACAGGGCTTTTCTCCCGTAGGAGCATAAGCAGAGAAGAAGAATATTTTGCTGCACAAGGAATGCAGAACTTTTTATTTTTTAAGAATCAGGAATGTGTTAAAAACTATGATATAATAACATTAAACACCAAATAAGGTTGCAAATAAATAAAAGCACAATTTATAATTTCCAGTATGTAACAATGAATATATTGCTAAATTCCCACCGTTCATATGCACATGAGGCTTTATACTTTGAAGAAGTAGAACACAAGTATTGCTAGCAAAGGTGCAAGTATGGAATCATGTGGTGTAAACATAAGCCATGACATGACTGGATGATTGCATGTGCATGCTTGCTG
The DNA here is from genome assembly GCF_040937935.1 of Hyperolius riggenbachi. NCBI lineage: Eukaryota > Metazoa > Chordata > Amphibia > Anura > Hyperoliidae > Hyperolius > Hyperolius riggenbachi. Next base: position 224,426,392 of record NC_090648.1, read on the forward strand.
GCCGGATGTGACATCACCATGCAAACTCCTCTGTGCACACAGTTAGCCACAATGCTCATCCCCCCCATTTATTTAATTTTAAAAGTATATTTAATATGAAGAAAAATGTACACAATGTACAAAGGAAGCAGATATTATTCCCCCGGTGGAGATGGATGATTAGCAGGGCATTACATAACTGATTTCAGACATGCACAAATATATCAGATTTTAGAAGTGCTGAAGTTATTATAAAAACAGTGATTTATTTTACTAAGTGGAATAGTAGCATAGATTAATGATAATAAATTGGACATGTAAATGCTTATTTAAATTGATCCTATCCTAGTGACACGTCACTAAGAATAAATGATTTACATTTAAATAAAAAATCCTTAATATAATTAAAACATTAAACAAATGAATTATAGTATTCTGATCGCTTTAGCTTATAGGTGAAAGGGTGGTATGTCTGGAGATTGGATCCTTCAAGCTTGGCATTATTATTATATAACTGATACCCCCCCCCCCTTTAGAGGCAGGTAAAATTGTATATAAGCAGAATAAATAAACATTTTCCAGCATGAGTGCAGCTATATGCATCGGGCTTTGTCATACAAATGTACGCGAGACTACTTGATGCACTCCTAGCAATGGGCATCATCACTCAATGATACTATATGTACATCCATTCCGTTCGCTTCACCACTTGCCCTCTTGGTAACGCAGGGTTTAGATAGGGAGAGGATAGGAGAGGGAGGGGGGCTACTGACAGAGATGTGGAGTGGATGGCAGTGTTACATATATAGGAATTGTGTATAGTGGGATTCCTGTTTTGATTTGTCCCGGTTTCTTCCCTGCCTGGATATTGTGCTGATTATCTGCCTGATCACTGATCTAGAATTACTATGCCCATCCATCACAGTCTGCATGTCATCTACTGACACTCACTGATCACCATAGCAGCCAGGTAACTAGCATAGAAAAGAGGAGACCTCACTGACAGCCTCGCTGCTGCTACTTTGTGACAGTGCACAGTGCATGTGCCGCGTGATATTAAGCATGTTTCGGAATCGGAATACTTGTATGAATGCGACTAGTCTGTATGGTGGTGACAGTCAGACACGGACTGACAGCGCCGACTGCCCCCCCCCCCCCCAAACTGCAGCCAGTGTTGCCTCTGTCTTACTACTAATAACTGTCGTACTACTGCCCATACTACAGCCAGTCGTGTCATCTACAATACACAGGCCTGTCCCTGGCGCCATAAACTCTACTAAATCTAACAGCCCATACACATGGCATAGAGATACACGTGTGCCCGCCTGTACTGCATATATAGACTGGGCCAAGCACCTCTAGGAGGACTGTACTTCTTATGTACAACACATTCTACATGAATCCTACTTATTTGGACATTCATTATGTTGGTCAGTTTTACTAATTTATGAGAAAAATAGAAATAAATAATAAAATAAATTGTACGCGCATCACTGTCACTGAGTATATGAGAAAGAAAGAAAGAAAGAAAGAAAGAAAGAAAGAAAGAAAGAAAGAAAGAAAGAAAGAAAGAAGCAAACGAACGCACGGACGTTAATTATTATTATTCGGCTATAACTATATTTAGACGGATCGGTTGTCGGCAGTGAATTGGCTTTTCAGAAGATTCGGCTATTTCCCGAGAGCAGCTTATGTGAGCGCCCAGTAATAACATCGGCAGATCGGCCAGCCAGGATATGCCCTCATCACATGCCTGGTGCCAGTATATGCGGCATAATCATAACATCTACATGCAGGCCACATCCACCACTGCATTATACTACAAATGATACTACAAGATCTGTGTATGCAGCGGCTGGCCGAGCTGTCCCTGCAGACTCCTCTCTCTGTATGGCCAGCACTCCATACATCCAAACCAGTCACATCACCATCAACAACAACTAACTGCAAACGGGCCACACCGATCATAACTCTCCACAATGTCAAAATCCCAACCATAATAAACCACAATTTTTATAATATAGTATAGTATAATAAAAACAATAATTATATAGCTCTGCTCATTTTATAAACAATCAATAATAGTTGTACACTACATCATCACCTTCATTCATAGTATACGCAAACAGCATAGATGTAACGAGTGTCGTCTATATATGAAGGAATAACAAAAATCCATATACAAAACCTGAACGATTAAAAAACACAAGATTTATTATTATTTTATTTTTCCATACAGCCAGCTAAAGACGTTTGCTGTTTGTCAATAAGTGACATGTACCGGTAACATAATAATAATAATAATAATGCGAGTAATAAAGAAAATACTACTGGCTACTGCAGGTGTAAAACTAGTAGTAATGGCAATCCATCTGTTTTGAATAATAATAATAACAACACCCTGGCTGTGCTGACTGGTAGCGGCATTAAGCACAGTAGTAGTGACAGTAGTACAACAGTGCTGCTCAGAGGGCAGACAGCAGAGGTGGGTAAGTTGTGTAGCAGCAAGCAGCAAGTAGTGAGTGACAGGGGACAATGAATGACAAGGGGCAGTGAGTGGCAGGGGACAGTGAATGACAAGGGGCAGTGAGTGACAGGGGACAATGAATGACAAGGGGCAGTGAGTGGCAGGGGACAGTGAATGACAAGGAGCAGTGAGTGGCAGGTGGCAGTGAGTGACAGGGGACAGTGAATGACAAGGAGCAGTGAGTGGCAGGGGGCAATGAATGACAAGGGGTAGTGACGAGTGACAGGGGACAGTGAATGACAGGGGGGCAGTAAGGAGGGTACAGCACTCACCTGATGTAATCTCTCTTGCAGTAGGTCTTCCCATCCCGCACAAAGCAGGTACAGTTCTCATCCAGGTACTGGCTGCACTCGGCACACTTGAGGCAGGCAGCATGCCACTCCAGGTCTGGGGACACCCGCAGGATGTACTGGTCCAGGATGTGACTCCCGCAGCCCACACACACTGCCATGCCAGGCTTCTCTGCCAGGAACAGGACAGGAGCACATGTCACATGGATGTCACTTACAACACCTAGCTGTGCCATGTGTAGGCTTGGCACTACCCTATACATAGATACACAGGACCATCAGCTTGTTCCTCACTAGTCACTGACTCTTGTGTTCTGAAATCCCAATATAATCTACATACAGCTAAGTAAACTATATCCAACACACACCATAACAGCACAACATCTCATTATATACAACAATCCAAAGCTGGATCTCAAAGAAAAAAATAGATTTCTAACAAGCAATTAAATGGTAATCTGACTGGCATAAAAAATCAAATAAAAATAGCACGGTAAAAAGTAATATTCGCTATTGTCACTAAAGCACAAAACCACTTGGCAGTCTTTTCATCTCTCGTTTATTCCAAGCAGCCATTCAGCCTTTCAATTCAGCTCTTGTGTGTACTATAGCCAGCAATAGGAAAACACTACATCGCCCAGAGCTGCCAGTGCAACAGTCACACTTAACAGTCACTGTAGCAAATCCTGTTTATTAGCGCTTAGTGAAACGGGACAATACTTGTGTGTTGGGATCAAATTCAAAGGCAGCCAGCTAGAAGTACAACTCCTGGGATGACTTCAATGGCACCGGGTAACCCGACACTGCTGGCTGACATCCTCTCTGCCTTCACTAAATATATATATATATATATATATATATATATATATATATATATATATATATATATATATATATATATATATATATATATATATATATATATATATATATTACATTATCTGCCATTATACTCTAAAAACCATTTCTCTACTGGTCTGTATATCCATCCATGTAGCTGTATAATCTACTATCACAGAGAAGAGAGAATATGTGACCGCTATTGAAAAGAACTGTCTGGTCTTGATAGAATACACATTACATTTACTACATAGTTTAACTATGCGCTGCTCTAATCAGGCAGTTAGTACAGTTACATTGCAATGCTATAAAGTATGAGCTGGGATACTGGGTGTTCTCTGCAGAGCTGTGTACACCATAAAGTGAGAAAGATCCATGCAGAGGATGGTTGGCAGGCAGCAGCAGCAGCTATAATAGGTGGAAGGGAAAAGTTAGGAGCAGCCTTCTGCTGGTGTTGCTGGGGTGGCACATCGTCCCCGCATGATTATTCTGCTGGGTGACAGGCAGAGAAGTTGGTGACAAGCCTAGAAGAAAAATGCTGGAGAGAACTTACTTTTGGCATGATCTCCCATAGCAGCCAGCAAGGGATAGGGGAGGATGAGATCCACCATACAGCTGCAGTGTGATGCTGGAGGCAGCACAGGGAGCCAGAGCTGCAGGATCCTGCTCACAGCTCCCAGCACTGGAGCCTGCACTGGAGACTGGAGTGTCCCACGCACGCTGCATGACGTCACGCCGCACAGCACAGGGGCTCAGCCCTAGGCATCAGAAATGACATGGTAGGCGTGTCCGCGGAATTCTTGCCGCTGATTGGGCGGGAGTTTAAATGGGCAGCTTTTTAAAAGAAGTGCCAGATGTTCAATCATGGTTTCTTAATATAAGGCATAATTCGGGTGATTTGGATAATTTGTGCCAGTAAAATGACTTTAAATATACATCCTTCATTATAATGACTTTAAAACAGCTTGGAGCCTTTTATGTGCATGTATATCAGTTTGCAACCTAGATAGTAGAATTATATTTATTTAAGTAATTTTATAGAGTAAATGCTGATAGCTATATATTTTATACAAATCATACTTTCACGTTATTGGAAATAATGGGCAAAAAAAGCTTATAGCTTGGAGTGTTTTACCTCGTGTTTTCTATTACTTAGCCATTAAACTGTAAGCTTGAGTGTTTCCAATACTGCTGTTTATATAGGTATTTATCTCCCCCTATGTTTGTGCAACTGTATACACCATATACTGTACACTGTCCAGTGCCACAGAAGCTGTTATAAAATAATACAAATGGTTGTTGTTATTATTATCTTATTATACAAATGCAATGCAGCAGCCAAAACACAGTGCAGGAGAACATGGTAATAAGTTGTCACATCTGTCCCCATAGGTGCAGATTTACCCTACACCTGCCTGCCTCGGTCCAAACAACCAGAGTATATATACAAATCGCTGCTGTTTTCAGTGGGAGGCCTGGAACCCACTACAAATTGCTATCGCTAGCGTTTTGTATGAGCGTTTTGTAAGCGATTTCATGAGCGTTTTTGGAAGCGATTTTAAAAAGTGTAAGCATTTTGCCAGCGATTGTGTAGCGATTAGCGGTTTTTAATTGTGATTGGTCCTTTCAATTAATTAAAAACATTTTTACAGTGTGCAGTAACTTCAAAACGCTAGCAAAATCGCTCTGTGCAGGTTTTGATGAGCGATTAGGCCAGCGTTTACATACTTTACATTGCAGAAACGCTAATGCTAAACGCGAAAAATGCAGCATGTCCTGCGTTTTGTGATTTGGTAATCGCAATCGCTCAAGTGGAATTTGGCCCATTAACAATAGCCGAGCATTGAATCGCTCCCTAAACGGTCAGAAAATCGCTCTAGTGGGTTCCAGCCTGGAGACCTGTACATTTTAGGAGAGGGACAAGCAGTAAATGGCACAGGGTGATGTGGGGCTGGAGTATGGGGGTGGAAATAATTACATTTTTTAACAATGCAGCTTTAGAGTTTTTCACCCATAATGTTTCACCTGACAAGTAGGGCTGGATGGACGTGTGTCAGTTCTAAGTAACTTCCGTTGCTTCCCTGCAGACACTGCCAGCCCAGTACAGGCAGTGGGGGGAGCTTGTGGTAAAACCATCATTAGACCAAAGGTGGAGCATGGAAATTACAACCTCATCAGCAATGTTTAGGTCAGATTTGTAGGAAGCTATGTAGTGGACTGTGATCATTTTAACCTATTTAAAGATAGCTCCACATGATTCAATACTCAATAGCAGCCTGATCCGGTAAGCAATTGATCACAAAGACAGTGGCTGAAATCTGGTAAAGAATGAATATATCCTGCTATATGTTACTGTCCAAAACTGACTAGAAGTTCATTGATCAGTCATTTTGCATTCAATAGATCACTGACTGATTCAGTCATTGACCTATGTATGGTCATCTTTATAGACTCTACAATATAGAGTGCAGGGGCGTAACAATAAACCCTGCAAGGGATGCCTCCGCAAGGGGGCCCAGAAGCCACAGGGGGCCCCATGGGGGAAAAGTTTGAGAGACTGACAAGCAACTAAGGGCATGGAGAGAAAACATATTCTATTCTCCTACCATTGTTATGTTGACTGCATGTGTCTACCACTCAGATAAGGAATCATACACACTTTGGAATTTGTACACTGTCCCTGCTCCTTAGGGTTCGTAAAAAAAAATCTGTCTCACACTGCAGCAGTTCTGATGACTTCATGTACAACATTACAAACAAAGGAGTCACAGTTGGAAAAAAAAGTTGTAGACCTTCCCTCAGAAGAGATTCCTAATTTCCTAGTTTCTTATCACACACAGGCTAATGACTTTATGGTGTCTGATTACTGGACACAGTGAAATGGGAAAGATTGATGTCTGACTGTTGCTGCCTCATTGAGAGCTTTTTGTCTCATACTGAGTCCCAGATCCTGTAATGAGAGTATCAATCAGTAACATTCTGAATGTTTTGACAAAGTTACAGTGAATACTATATCTTCTGTTCAGCATGTCATTGTTATTCCTCCATATAGCATGTGCTCTCATGTAGTAAAATAATATGACTGTGTGTGTATGTATATACTGGGAACAGAGCTGCGGCAAGTCCTTGTCGGCTGCAAGGGGCTGGAGGAAGCCCCGGGTAAGTAGATCTGGGGGTAGCATAGAATGCCTAACATTTCCTTTAAAGGGAACCTAAACTGAGAGGGATATGGATGTTTCCTTTTACACAATATCAGTTGCCTGGCAGTAGTGGTTGAATCACACACCTGAAACAAGCATGCAGCTAACCCAGTCTGACTTCAGTTAGAGCACCTGATCTGCATGCTTGTTCAGGGGCTGTGGCTAAAAATATTAGAGACACAGGATTAGCAGGAGAGCAAGGCAACTGGTATTATTTTAAAAGGAAAAATCCATATCCTTCTCAGTTTAGGTTCCCTTTAAGTCTAAGTGTTTTTCTCTGCGTGGGGAAAACACATTGATCCTCAGTATTCCTGTGCAGAAAGCGCTTCCAAATTTTCGCAGGGGGGCCCAGTGATGTCTAGTTACGCCCCTGATAGAGTGTTCAAAATATTAATTTGTTTAAATAGCTTCATGAAAGGCTAGCATTACTTTTGCAATACATGGGTTAATGGTGGTCTGATCAGACAAATGATGATGGATGATGGAATGGACAATAGGCACTGAAGTCAGAATCGACAGCAAAAGGTGAGGTAAGGGTTATAGTACTGTTGTCTGCAGGAATGAGGACTCAATCAGTAGCGTAGCTAAGGAGCTTTGGGCAAGTTTTACATTGGGCCCCCCAAGCATTGAATACATAACAATTCATATGGTGCAACACCTGTCAAGGACATCCACCGTATGAGAGGTGTAAGCAGAGGAGGGGAGCACATTGATAATGATTACCACTATTCAAAATGTATATAGAAGTGATCATTAGCAGCATACCACCATTGACGAGCTAATACTGCACTTGAGGAAGGGCCCCTAGTAGGCCCCCCTGGTCTAAGGGCCCCATTGCATTCCCAACCTCTGCATCCCCTATTGCTATGCTACTGGACTCAAACCTTCAGGCCATAGATGTGTACCAAGGCTATAGCCGCATGACACATTCTGTGGCGGGACGATAGTGAAGCACTCCATAGAGCAGCTTTGAGTAGGAGGGGTGAGGAGGAGAGCAATGTGGTCGGCTGAGGTGATCCATCACTCTGTATCACTTAGTGACACATTAGGAAGGCTGTACATACACTAGAGATTCTTGCCAGAGATGGTCAATTCTGGCTGTCTGCCTTGGCAAATAACTTATCTTGCGTTATAAGTTATAAGTAAATAACGTATCCAGCTTTATGCTGAGAATACACAATGAGATTTTTCAGGAGATTTACCATCCAATTGACTTTCCAATCAATTTTTTGATCGTTTTTCTGATCAATTTCTATTCACTTCTATGAGAAATCGATCAGAAAAACTATCCATCAGATCGGAACTGTTGAAAATTGTCTATTGGACTATCTATCTGGCAAAAAAAAATCTCATGGTGTATTCCCAGCATTAGGTATGGGAGGTAAGATGTACATGTAGATAACAATGGTTAAAGTGTATCAGAACTGACTTAAACTAAAAGATTTATACATACCTGGGGCTTCCTCCAGTACCATCCGTACAGATCGCTCCCACGCCGCCGTCTGCAGTCTTCTCTGTTGCCAGTACTGGGTCCCGTAACTTCCTCCAGTTGCGGCCAGTCTGCACAAAAGAAGTACATATCTCTCCGGTGGCTGACGGAGAGATACGTAAAGAGCGCACTTCTCTTGCGTCTGACTGGCCGTGACTGGCTGAAGTTAAGAGACCTAGTACTGGAGCTGGAAAAGGTGGAGGATGGCGGTGTGGGAGCGATCCGTGTGGATGGGACTGGAGTAAGCCCCAGGTATGTATAAATCGTTTAGTTTAAGTCAGTTGTGGTACACTTTAACTATTGTTATCTACATGTAAATCTTACCTTCCGAAAAAGATATTTCCTGAAACTGCAAACAAGGAGCATGCAGCATTTATTTTTATTTTTAGATTTTTGGATCGATCGAGTTTCATTGTTAAATAATCGCTCCAGAACTGCTTTCCCATACAGTGAAAATTTGCAGGAAAATGGCTTAATAAACCTCTTCGGATTTTAGTGTTTTGTGAGTCCCAGCGTGAATGAGACTTTACACTGTACTAGTGCTTTGCCAATCACCAGCTAATCCACACAATCAGCTAGCCTCCTGAAAGAGCCACAAGTGTAAACCAGCCATGATTGGCCAGATAGGTTAAATTAGGCACTTGCTGTCCATGTAGCGCTGCTTAGAGGGCAGTAAGGAAGATGGATTGCTACAATCATTCCAATTCCAGAGGATTGGTTCTAGGCCAGCATAAGGCCTGGAACCCACTGAAATCCGCAAACGCAAAACGCAACCGCTAGCGTTTTGCATGAGCGGTTTGCAAGCGGATTCATGCGAGTTTTCGGTCGCGTTTTGCAACAGTGTATTTTTTTCCTTAGCGGTTGTGTAGCGTTTTGCGTTTTTATCCTGATTGGTCCTGTGAATTATTTTTAATTTTGTTACAGTGTGCTGAACCGCAAAACGCTAGCAAAACCGCTCAGTTTAGGTTTTGCTGAGCGTTTCTGCTAGCGTTTCAATACTTTACATTGAAGCGCTAACGCTCCCAAAATGCTGCAGGTCCTGCGTTTGCGTTTCTGGGAAACGCAAACGCTCCTGTGGAAGTTGTCCCATCCATTAACATCAGCTGCGAGCATGCTCTAAATATAAGCCCTGCCCCCGAAGTGAGCTCTAGCGGCAGTTAGGGGAAAAAGTACAGCAACTTGTTTTTCTACTGGAGTCCATGGTCTTGCAGGAAGGTCCATGGCTCCATCACTGCTGGGCCAATCACTGTACTAGCAGCTTATCAGTGAGTGCAGTGATTGGCCCAATAATGAAGCCATGGTCCCGCCTGTGAGAGCGTTGGCTCCAGTAGAAACACAAGTTGTCATACTTCTTCCCCATAGGGTGAAGCATGGGGACATAGCGGCATGGAGCTGGGAGAAAGAAGGGGATGCAGGGGGACATTCAAGGACACAGGGGACAGGGTGGCATGGATCTGGGGGTTAGAGTAGGATGCAGGGGAACATCAGAGGACATGGGGATAGCATAGCAGGAGACACTGAGAACGTAGTGGGACACAGGAGGACAGGAGGACACAGCCAGTACAGAAGGGTGCACCAGGACTCGGAGGACACTAAAGCGGGACATAGGTGCACACAAGAGGTGTCTCCAGCAGTGGAAGAGATGGCACAGTGGGGAAGGCAGGAGGACACACAGCACAGGAACCTGTGCGTTCATAGAAATATAAGACATCCCCTAAAAATAAGGGTTAGCACATCTTTTGCTGCAAAAAGGAGAGGGGTGTCACTAACATGCATTTCAATTTTCTGAAAGCTGAGATTTCTTTTCACGAGATTTTCTGATTCCATTCATTATGTTGTGTAAAAAATCTGGGTAGGTTCCTCTCTTTATAACTTATGTCATATATAGGCATTATTGTTATAAATAGGCATGTATGAATGACTCTGCTTTCACACGAGTAAAGTAGCTGCTGGTTCATTGTATGTCTTTTAAGTTTATTTATTTTTTTGCGTAGTTTCCGCATTGTACAGAAACAGAAACAATGAAAAAAAGGTACTGTACATTTCAAGGCTGTATTTATGTACAGGTGTAGGCTGAATCTGCTCTATACCCATATTTCTCAGCAGGAAAATGATTTTGATGCTTTTCCGTTCTGCTATATGTCAGTTAGCATTAGTGCTTTTACATCTCAGGATTCCTTCACTCAATAAGAACAAATACTGTAAGCACGAGGACACTTTCTGTACGTTCTGTCACGCTTCTATTTTCCCCGTACGCGTTGTTCTTGCTAGAGAGAGCCATCTACTGGTCATAAATGGGTATAGAACATGGGAAATAATAGCCACGCATTTTGCAGATGAATTATTACGGTATCAACCAAAGCCTGTTTTGGATCGGCTTAGCAGAGGGAAAAAAAAAAATCACAACTTTGGTTTGAGTCCTTTAAAGTAATCACAAGGGAAAATAAGACATTACAGTAGTCACACACATTTGAGATTGTTGAGTGATCTATTTTTAACCATCACTGATATATTGTAATTTATTGAAAGCAATCTTAAAGGCTTAGTTCAGCATCCTTAAACATATATGATAATAAAATTAGCCTTTAGCAATGCAAATAAGGTTTGTGTATTGCAGGTTTGTGCTTTTTGCAATAAACATATTAATTAGTTCCCCTGCCTGTTGAACTAGTAGTGCAAATCTTATTGGAGAGACAGCTTTTCAAACTCCTCCCCTTATCCTATCATTATCCCCAGATGCAGCTGCATAGTGGGTGCCTATCCACAGCCCATGCCAGATGCTAGCAAGCCCCCGGCTAATGGATGGGAGCAGATGACAAAATCTTTACATATACACTGTACACATATAAAAACATTACAACTCACCATTGGATGATGAGGGTCAGTGATAGCCATAAAAATATATATCAATAATGTAAGTTACTGTCAAAAAATCAACTCCTAGCTACTAGCCCCTCTAAGAAGCAGAGGTTCATGTGCGCCATACATCTAGTTTGTATAACATCCACCCAACATTGCCTAAAGATCTAGTATGCCGGATCCTTAGGAACCACCAATGCCCAAACAGCCTCAGATAGCATTGTTCTCACTGCTCCTCTCTGCCTGTTGGAAACTTCTCCATCTTGTGCACTTGTTGTCCCTAACCTCCCCATCCATAGCAAGAGGTGCGTCGCTAGCCTAGAGGCTAGCAATGGGTTTGTATGGACCTTAGCTACAAACCGTCCTTGAGGGATCAAGCCCCTGCTGGGTGACAGAAATGGAAAATATGTTCTTAGCTTTACTCATGGAAGCATGGAAGAGGTAAGCACCAGCAAGTTATTCAGAGTCCAAGACCAGATATAACACACACACACACACACACGCACGCACGCACGCACGCACGCACGCACGCACGCACACACACACACACACACACACACACACACACCTTTAACGTACTAACAAAGACAATCAAATTCAGAAGTGACTTATTCTGCACCTTCAAGCCCCACCAGACACACCTATTATTTTGGTGGTTCCCTCCCCATTCCATTATTCGTTCAAGATTCGTTTATAATGTAAAATAAACATATTTTTTAGATACAAACAGCACATGTAGTCCATCTCCCTGGAGTTTAATGTAGAATAAATAAAGTGGACTATAACCCTGCATTTCAACTTTGCTCTAAAACATTATTTACAGTATATTATATGCAACCAGCATTTTTTTTACTAGACCAGCATTGGAAGGGTTACACACAGAGCTTTAAAGTTCCTGGAGAGAAATGGAGACGCATCCGAAGCTTACATAGATACATTTTGTTTACTTAAATGTATCTAAGTGTGGAATGTGACTCACTCTCTCTGACTGTGCAGGAGCTGGAGGACAGCCAAAGAGTGTGTAACATTTCTCACTTGTTACATTCTATTTAGTTAAATGTATCTATCTGAACTTCGGATGCGTCTGCATATCTCTCCATGGAACTTTAAACCTCTGTGTGTAACCCTTCCAATGCTGGTCTAGTAAAAAAAATGCTGGTTGCATATAATATGCTGTAAATAATGTTTTAGAGCAAAGTTGAAATGCAGGGTTATATTCCGCTCTTTAAAATCAGGTCATGAGAGGGAGAGTAGCTCAACCTCAACCTCCCTGGTTTAGGATGGAGAGTTGGAGACTATTTAGAGTCTGTGAAAAAGAGCCTGCTGTGCAACCTCTGGTAAGTTAATGAATATGAGCAGAGTGTAACTATACTACCAGATACTTTTGAACATATGTTCTCTGTGGCCAGGGTCGTATTAAACATTATTATTTTCCATTTACTGCTGAAAAAAGAGAGATGGATCCCACACAACATGGTAAAAGAACAGATACGTTTGGTGCACAGAGCTCCAGAGAAACAAGCCACACAGGCCTAGGCACTAAGGCTGTTTTCCTGAGGGATAGAGACATAACTAGAAATCATGTGGCCCCCATAGCAAAATTTGGTTGCTGCCCCTCCCCCCTTAACCCCCCCAAAAAGATAAAACACCTTTGTACCTTCTTACACACCAATTTTAGCTAGCCAGATGTACTCCTCAGTATTAAGAAGGCCCTCCCCCCGTTTCAATAGCCAAAGGTACCCAATATAGGTATCCAAAGGTAGACCCAAAGTATTGGTAGTCTCCTCAGTATAGGTAGACAGAGGAGTCCCGAGTATAGGAAGCCAGAAGTAGCCTCCCTCCAGTATAGGTAGCCTGAAGTGACCCCCATGCAGAGTAGTGCAAGTGGAGAAAAGGAGTCAGGTCGCATTCATAGTGCCACGTTGCGGAGCTGCGCTATAGAGTCTTTTAACACAGATTACCGCACTGCAATGATAATCCTTTGGGCCGCTCACATTGCGACGTTACAGTCTCGTTAAAAAAATGTTGCATTGTGGTACCTCACTACTTACAGTGCATTACCTCTTAACGTTGCATTAAACCGCAACATCCCACTAAGAAATCACTTCTCCAGGCTCCTTCCTGATCACTGGTGGAGCCTGGAGAAGCGGGTCCTCTCTCCGCTCCACTCCCACTACTCTATACCTCAAGAGGCCAGGCGATGACCCCCTTAATGCCACCAGTCATGACACCAAGCCCCCTTTGGCTACAAGTCCCATAGCAGCTGCTATTGCTGCTTTGGTGATCTCCACACCACTGTTGTAGGAATATTTGCATTCGCTGTTCCCTTTGTCATGTATCACTTTGTGAGCATTTTAGTAAATGTACCACAAACCATAAACACTGTGATCTTCAGTAACCAATGTGTAGTCAGGGAAAACCCTGGCCTGACGTGAGACAAGACAAATCAGCCAATCTTTTATGGAGAGACTAGCTGATTGCCCGGTGTTGCCCAGGTACGTATTTAGCTGGTGTTGGCTCTGCCCACATTTTTCTAACCCTAACACACAATTACTCAATTCCTCAGTGACCTCGTTTGTGAGCTTTCTTTGGCATCAATAATTTGCATTGAAATTAAACAAATCTGATTGGCTGTGGCTCCACCCCCTTTTCTGAATTTGAACCCCAGTCACCCAATGACTAACTGTACCAGGTTTGAGGCTTGTGCCAGAATGGCAGTAATTAAATATTCCCCTTGAAAATCAATAGGTGAATTTTGATTGGCTTTTGTAGGCTCCACTCACTTTTCTGAATATTAATCCCAATCACCCTGTGACCAACTGTACAAAGTTTGAGAAACCTTCCATATACAGTGTAAGAATGGCTGCAGTTTACATTTTCCCAGTGAAATTTGTATTTGTCTCCACCTACTTTTTGGTTATGGGGATAAAAAGTATCATGTACAGTATGTTATTCCAGGTAATGTACTATGTTTTTGCCAAATATCATTGAAATCTGTTCAGTCATTGTTGCGTGATTGAGCAACAAACATCCAAACTTTTGCATTTATAATATTAGTGAGATTACAGGTAGTGCTGGATCATCCATAAGGCATATGCATAATGCTGGGTACACACGATTAATTTTTCCTCTCAATCGATAGATTCGATAGATAATTCCCGTCATGTCCGATATTACTTCCGATCGATTCTGTGCTCGATTTCTCATAGAAGTAAATGGAAAAAAATAAGAAAAACGAGTGGAAGATAAGAGAATCAAGTGCAGAATTGAGTGCAGAATTGAGTGCAGAATCGAGCAGAAAAAAATGATCGGGTGGAAAAACATATCGTGTGCACCCAGCATTAGATTAGCTCCAGGCAGCCGCCACTTCCGCATCATCTGACGGCATTCCTTGCTTCCCTACCGCTGTGAGCCAGTACAGCGCTTCCAGCCATCCCTCTGGGCGAGCGAGCACGGCTCGAGACAGCTTTTATAGGCTAAGGAAACAGGTGTGAGGCTGGTCAGCTGACACAGTGATCAGCTGACACTCGGGAAGCCTCTGATTGGCTGGGAGTTCGGGGGTGTGCTTGCACGTTACCCCAGTATATAAGACTTGGCGTGTCATTTTCACGGTGTCCGTTATAGCTATCAGTTATCTGAGCGCTGGACCTTGCTATACTACTGAGTCTAGTTAGTGATCCTCAGAGCTATATATATATTGCATACCCTGCTGATATATATGTACTCTAGTTAGTTTAGTATTGTATATTGTATTCTTGATTGTTATTCTGTGTATGACCCGGCGTGCCCTCCACTTCGATTAAAGTCTCATCCCTCTGTACTATAGTCATCTGATTCTCGATATAGACCTCAGCTAGCCTAACGACCCTTTCTCTGTCTCATTCCGTTTGTACCTCAAAACATCTGATCCTATGTGTATGACCTCAGCCTGTATAACGACTTAGCACCTGTTTCAGCCCATTTGTACTTTAGCCATCTGATTACCAGTGTATGAATTTAGCCTGTTAATTGACCTAGCTCTGTCTTAGTCCTTTTGTACCGCATATTCTGACTTCACGTGTATGACCCCAGGTGACGATCTGACTTCGATTTGTTGTATTCTCAGTGTACACTTACAGCCAGTGCTACAGTTAAGGATTTGTTGTAATTTTAAATTTGGTAAAACTTGTTTAAGACAAAAAAGGGGGCGGACTAGCATCATCTAATCAACATAAGTATAAATCAACCCTGGAATGTGCAGCATAACCAGAAATAACATGATACAATAACAAAATTAGGAGAAAGTAGTAAAAGAGCCGAACCAAACCAAAAGATTGATCATAATAAAGATACGTTTATTGTCAACATGATTAAAAACCGCTAAAAACACACAATATCCACAGTGGGGTCCAGAATAAATAATCAAATGCAAAGTATTGCACAATAATATTGCACATACCCAAGTAATGATATCAATATATTTCAAGCCTATAGAAACAGGTAAGAAAAAAGTGCAAATGCTGATAGTGCTAATGATGGGAAACCAATATTGCCAGCAAAAAGTGCCAGGAAGATAATGCAACGCTGAAGAAATAAACCACAACCCATAGGAAATAGGAAAATAAGTGTCCTGTGTCCCAACACCCAAGTGTGTAAGAAGGAGCGAATTTAGATCAATCATACCACTGGATAGACAAGAAGGATGTGTACCACCCGGGTCCCCCACTGTCCCTATATGAATATGTCATGCACACATCAGATTAGAGTAAATTAGATCATTTCATCAAAAAGACTGATTAGCTACATATATTTGAGACCATACTAGGCAATGGATATAGTTATTAAGCTCTCTCACTTTTTGTTGTGCCAAGCTGTTGGCAGAATGAGGTTGTCCTTGCTCGACAGAACAAGCAAAATAACTGTTTTAGTATGGCTTGCATCATAATGGTGAGTGCACTTTCTATGGTCCAGCTTCCATTTATTATTCAACTTTTGTGCATGTACTTCTAATTGTCTGAACATAGCCATTAGCGGAACTAAATAAGTAATAGCACTCAGGCAGTACCTGGGCATAAAGCATTCATACAACATTTCACACAATTTCCTTTTAGAAATAGATGGAGAAATGCTCAATGAAGGATATACTGTATGAGCAATATTTCCAAAGCATTGCACCCATACCTTGTAATGACCAAAACTGTTAGTTTTGGTTTGCCTGAATTTTTTTTTACAAAAAAACCTAAACAAAACAAAAACAAGAGTTTCCCAAAAAACACAAGATTAGCAGAAAATGCTTGAAGTCTACAGAGAAGCAAAACTAGGACGATGTTGAGCATTTTTGTAGCAGTGTAACAGGCTTAACCACTTGAGGACCACAGTGGTAAACCCCCCTAAAGACCAGGCTGCTTTTTACTTAATTGGCCACTGCAGCTTTAAGGCCAAGCTGCAGGGCCGCACAACACAACAGCACACAAGTGATTCCCCCCCCCCCCCCTTTCTACCCACCAACAGAGCTCCCTGTTGGTGGGGTCTGATCGCCCCCCTTGTGTTAATTTTTTTTTAAATAAATATTTGTTGTTGTTTTTGTAATTTTTTTTTCCTAGTCCTCTTTTTTTGTGTTATTCCTAATCCCCTCCCTCCCCCCAGCCGGCCAATCACGGCGATCGGCTGTCATAGGCTTCTGCCTATGAGAGACGATCGTTCTCTTGTCCCCAGTGCAGAGCTGCTGCTGATCGCAGCGCTGCACTGTGTAAATAGACGGCAATCACGCCGTCTAACAGTCTCCCGAGCGGCAATCGCCGCTCGGAGACTGAAGTCGGGGCGGAGCTCCGCCCCCGAGCAGGAGATGCGATCTCCTGCAAATCCCAGCCCCAGGACTTGACGCCAATTGGCGTTAAGCGGTCCTGGGGCTGCCACCGCGACCACGCCCATTGGCGTGGGGCGGTTTTTAAGTAGTTAAAGCACACCTGAAGTGAGAGGGATATAGAGGCTGCAATATTTATATCCTTTTAAACAAAGCAGATTGCCTAGCTGTCTTGTAATCATCTGTCTCTAATACTTTTAGCCACAGACCCTGAAAAAGCATGCAGATCAGGTGTTTGACTTCATTTGCCGCATACTTGTTTCAGGTGTGTGATTCACGCTACTGATCCATGAAAGATCAGCAGGATGCCGGGCAACTGGTATTGTTTAAAATAAAATAAATATGGATGCCTCTATATACAGTGCTGCCCATAATTATTCATATCCCTGGCAAATTGTGATTACAAGTTACTTTTATTCAACCAGCAAGTAATTTTTTGATGGGAAATGACATAGGTGTCTCCCAAAAGATAACAAGACGATGTACAAGAGGCATTAATGTGGGGGAAAAAATCAGTTTTTATTTAAATTTAAGCAAAAGGTGTCTAGTCCAAAATTATTCATACCGTTCACAGTCTGTGGGAAAATCCAAAGTTCTATACTATTCCAAATAGTCCAAGCCGTTCTAAAGCATCCTAATTACCCTGATTAATTGTGAACAGCTGTTTTAATCAACTCAACAGGTGAAACACAGCAGCTCTCTGCAGTTGGTTTGTGGACAGGCATGGCTAAGACAAAGGCGCTCAGTGAGGACCTGCGGCTGCGCATTGTGGCTGCTCACAAGTCAGAAAAGGGCTACAAGGCACTTTCTAAATGTTTTCCAGTTCCAGTGGCTACAATGCAAATTATTATTAAAAATAGAAGATGTTCTGCACTATGGAAAAACTCAGAGGATGTGGTCGGAAGCCAAAAGTGACAACTGTGCTGGCAAGAAGGATAGTGAGAGAGGTGAAAAAAAAATCCAAGGATCACCACCAAGGCCATCCTGGTGAGTCTGGGCTCTGCTGGTGGCAATGACTCAAGGCAGACAATCCAATGGACACTGCACACTGCTGGGTTCCACTGATGCAGAACAAGGACACCACTTCTCCAGATAAGGCACACAAAAGCTTGCTTGGCCTTTGCAAATGCTCATCTAGACCAGGGTTTCTCAACATTTTATTGGTATGTACCCCTTATAAAACCCTGTACTCACCAAGTACCCCCTAGCAGAGTAAACATTATCACAAGTACCCCTTGACAAATATGTATTTAATCGTAGTACATGAGATTTGGTTCTAAACAATTTTCAAGCATTCACTATTGCTTTTAATTAGCTAAAATACTAATTTGGCATTGTTTAAATAAGTTTTATCATTTTCTAAAACTCTAAATTTGTTATTCTTGGTTAAGTATATCAAGCCCGAGTACCCCCTGGAACCATCATAAGTACCCCCTGGGGTACGCGTACCACACATTGAGAACCTAGGATCTAGACAAAGAAGAAGACTTCTGGTCTTCTGTGAAACAAAAAATGAATTGTTTGGTCACAATGATGTTTCCTTCATTTGGCGTAAATAAGGAGAAGCCTTCAACCCAAAGAACACCATCCCCACTGTCAAACATGGTGGTAGCAACCTAATGCTTTGGGGGTATCTTTCAGCCAATGAACCAGGGAACCTAGTCACAGTAAACGCCACAATAAAAAAAAAATAGTACATGAGGATTCTCAACAACAACATCAGACAGTCTGCAGAGAAACTTGGCCTTGGCCACCAATGGACATTTCAGCACGACTATGACCCAAAACATACAGCAAAAGTGGTGAAGAAATGGTTAGCTGACAACAACATTAACGTTTTGGAGTGGCCCAGCCTGAGTCCTGAATTGAATCCAACTGAGAATCTGTGGAAGAAGCTAAAGATCGGGGCAATGGCAAGAAGACCCTGCAACCTGAAAGATTTGGAGCTCATTGCCAAAGATGAATGGGCAAAAATAACCCGTGGAGACATGCAAAAAGCTGGTCTGCAATTATAGGAAGAGTTTGATTGCTGTAATAGCTAATAAAGGCTTTTATATTGATTATTGACAAGGGTATGAATAATTTTGGACTGGACACTTTTTGCTCAAATGTAAATAAAAGCTGAGAAATGTATTTCTTGCTTTCCGGTGGCTTAACCTCCTTAGCGGTAACCCCGTGCTGGACACGGGGTAAGCCGTGCAGGAGGATTTCTCAGGCTCGCTGGGCCGATCTGCATAATTTTTGTTTTTATACACGCAGCTAGCACTTTGCTAGCTGCGTGTTACTTACGATTGCCGCCACTCCGCGCCGATTCGCCGCTACCCGCCGCATCAGAGGGTGCCCCCCCCGAGACCCGTGCGCTGCCTGGCCAATCAGTGCCAGGCAGCGCTGAGGAGTGGATCGGGACTCCCTCTGATGTCACGACGCCGGTGATGTCATCGCGCGTGTCGCCATGGCGACGGGGAAGCCCTCATGGAAATCCCGTTCAGAACGGGATTTCCAGATGGGCATACGCGCCGGCAACGATCGGCGCGTATGGGGGGACGCCGCAGGGAGGGGGGAAGCATGTAGCTAGCGCTAGGCTAGCTACATGCTAAAAAAAAAAAAAGGTTAAAAAAAATCATACCGCCAGGGAGGTTAAAAAGCATTTTATTGACAAGTTTAAAAATATCCCCTAGGAGAAAACTCAAGAGAAAAAGTGAATTTCATATGGGCCAAAATCTCTTACGCCATTAAGTATTTATGGAAAATGTAATACTTTTAGTTACATTGGGCAAGGATACTACTTTTACATTGAAAAGCATCCACAGTTGTTATTAGTAGTTATTGAATAGTGAGACTTTGATTATACTGAAGACCATTTACTGTTGTAAGTAGTAGGTATTGGATAGTAAGACGTTGGTCGAGGTCGAGATAAAATGTATCCTTATGATAACATATTAAAGCTCAGGAGGTTGAACTTAAGTTATGCAGCTATTTGACCTAGATAATTGTGCAAATTATTATCAGTAATAGGAGACATATCAAATATAATTCACTCATCAGTTCAGTGCATACACAATGATTAGACTGACAGGTTTGCTGGCAAAATTTGTAAAGACATCGTATAAAAGAGTAAAACTGAAAACATATTCTGACTATATATATATATATATATATATATATATATATATATATATATATATATATATATATATATATATATATATATATATATGTGTGTGTTCTCCAACTTTTTGTCACATTTGTGCTGTTGTTGAAAGAAGTAGGATCCTTAATGGATGCATCAATAATAAATGTCATTCTGACAGTTACAATGTTTTCCACATGTGAATATTTTATATGATGTTTTTTTCTGTGTGCTCTTAAAAGGAAGAAGTAATGAATTCACATGGTAAAACCATCCTTCCAGACAGGCCCCGAGCCCTGTAACCTCTCAGCTGCTGGCTCATCTACAATTATCAGTATCTGAAAATGGCCAAGAAAACTGTGTCAATTGTCTGACCTTAAAATTGGAACTTTTGCCCTGTCTGTGCTCATAACAGCTATTATTCCCCCACTGGACGTCATTTCAGTAGGCTCTGTCTGCTAAAGTTTTAAGGTACAGATTGCAAGGAATAGAGATCAAACTATTAACTGCTAAAGTCCTGCACAAGCTGTCTGCAGGGCCTTCAATCCAATTAAGCATAGGCAGCAGACTAAAAATGCCCAGATCAGTTCCGAGCCAGGTTAATATTCAATCCATAATCACATTAATGACAATCTGTCTATAATTAGCTATTTGATAATCCCTGGAAGCATAGAAAAGACTTCTCAATTATCAAGGGAGCTTTGATGCCATATAAAACCCTGCAGTAAGGAAAAACACCCAGGATGCACTGACAGCACCATGCAGCTAAGTCTTTACAGTAAGAACGTCCAGACCGCAGGGGCAGGTTTAATGAAAGATGGTCTGGCAGCAGGTCCAGAAAATGTTTTTTTTGTGTCAGGATACAAGACTAATAATCTTCAAAAGTCTAATCGTGGTCATGGTTCAATTAGTAAATTGCCTGTCTTTATCTCCAAGTGTCTGGATGTAAGCTGTCAAAATCCAATATTGGAATAACAATCTGCTCATTAATGAACTAATCAGGGTGAGCAGAATAGAACATTTGTATAATTAGAAGATCAGGGAGTCATCTAGGTAATCCAGGGATGTTTATAGAAAGAGTCTCTTAGCTAAAGTATTCTGTAAAAGTATGGATATTACAAGAATTGCATTGTGTTTTATGGATTTACCTTGTCTTCATCCAGCTGAATGGCAGTCGTCACCTATGATACAGACCTCATAGCTTTGCTGCTGTTCCCTCTACCGCACTCTATGTCCTGTCCTGCATCCAGGTGAATGTATACCCACTTTATTTAACCCCTCAGAAGGGGCAGACAGTGGCATCTATTCTGATTGGTCCATAGTCTGGTTGACCTTTACGACATTTACGCTTCTCAATGTAAGTTTTCTTTGGTGTTCTCAGACCAATCTTATGTCTCACCTTCCAAGTTTGATCATACTTATATTCTACCTTCTTTGGCATTGTGCGCTGAATGACTTTAACTTTTTCATTCCTTTGGTACTGTTCTGTTTCACTGGTCGTAACAGCATCACGTCAAACTGTTGCCCTGTGTCTGAGCATGGATAGGTTACTATCTGCTAGATCTCACATGCCCTTTAGTTACTGCTCTTTATATAGGTTTTCATGTTATGTGAAGTTATAGTTTACAAGGGCTTATTTTGCAATGGCCAACCATAGTATCAATCAGAAGAGAAGGAGGAGATGGGCACAGCTGCTAAAATACCCTTTATTGTGGCTGGGTTGACACAAAAAAAGCTTACAGCAGTGGGGGGAAGGACAAGTCTCTGATGAAGCAGGGCTAGTCCCTGCGAAACAGCTGTCAGACTTGTCCTTCCCCCCTCTGCTGTAAGTTTTTTTGTGTCAACCCAGCCACAATAAAGGGTATTTTAGCAGCTGTGCCCATCTCCTCCTTCTCTTCTGAATGAAATTGTGGTCTACCATTGGAGCACGCTGCAGGTAAGCCCAGTGTGGCAGTATCCACCCCTGCCACATTTTGTGCAAGTGCTTTCTCCTCTTTATATTTGCCAACCATAGTATGCAGTAGCCAGTAACTGCTCCATCCACTCACCTCTACTTTCAAGTGCTGTCAATACATAAGTAGACAGTGGCAGTAATCACAAATCAAGTGTTCTGCATTGTTTACTAGTGAAGTATAATGGTGAAGGGGTTGTGCAGACATTTTCTCCATGGACAATGGATAGTATTTTTTGTGAAAATAACTTGTAAGAAATGAAAGAATATTATGGATCATTTCTTCACCTACTGCCAGGCAGAATAACAGCATGATCTTCTTTCTATCAGAAACTGATTAATGGCACCTTGTGGGGCAAGATTTCATAACTGCTGTAACCAGTGCTATGGATGAAGAATGCTGCAGACTCCAGCTGCTGTCATATAACCCAGGAGTTAATTCATTTATCTTCCCTACTGCCTGTTGTATCTCATGATTCAAGAACATTAAGCACCATGAAAACGTTTGCACTAATTAGCACCTGAGTATATATGTAAATGAATCTCTATTAGGTATGGTCAAAATAGTGCAAATAATTCCAAGCTGATGAAGAATTTTGCAAAAATGTAATCCCACTTTGGCTTTGTTCAATTGGTTCATTTTGAAGCTAAATAAATTGGCATAATTCTGCCACTGACCATCTCTAATCCCTATGCAAAATGGTAAAATTGCTGTGCGGCAAATTTACTGGCATTTTGTGCATCAGGCCATTGGTGTCACTAAAGGATTTATGACAGCTTTTCATCTGGCTCTCATGCTTGACTTAAAGGGGAACTTTCGCGAAAAGGAGGGAAAAATAAATTAATACATTGCAAAGTGAGAAGTTAAAAAATAGAAGAGAGATCAAGAAATGAGTGATATTCGCCATGTAATTTGTTCATATTGTTTGATCCACAATCAGCCTGCATGTAATTATCTTTACTATTGGCAGACGTGAAAAAAAAACTAGACAACACCAATTGCCATTATCTATAACCACATTCCTTAACAATGCGATAGCTATTTATAGATCTACATATGCACAGAGGGCGATACAAGTTGCTTGGCAGTTGGAAACAGCTGTTATTTCCCACAATGCCACAAGGCTCAAAGATAGGGTCCTGACATCACACTGTGGGAGGGGCTTCACTATTATTTAAAAATTGTTTATTTTATAATCCTGCAATTCAAGGTCACATCCGCTTTACCCGTGTATGATTCATGCATGAATACTCTCTGACTGGAAGAAGTCAGAGAAACAACCCTCAACATTCACCTTTGAGTGTTTTCACAGGTGATGGAGCTATCATCGTTAAGTGTCTTCACATGATACATTTGTGAACACAGGTGTGAAAACAGGTGACAATCAATTCAGAGAAGATGGAATTCTGGAGCATTGGAGAGGTCCTTTACAAACTGTGGCTTTGCTGAGCTCTGTGGTAGCCAGGTAAGATTGCATCTGATGTGCATGAGACATGTTTGGAAGATATTTTGCCCTCAAATATGTTATAATTATCTTGCACAAGGGAAGGTGAGCAGTGGAGTAAAAGTTGAATAAATCAAACATACACTTTTGGACCTGCTACTGTGTGTATGCTGTCAAATGCACCTGCATTTTTCCTGTGTTGTAGTCCTGCCTGTTATGCACTTTACCTAGGCTTTCTATTGAAGTAAATGCTTTATGTGCTTTAGGTGCAGCCAAAAGTGCACCCAAACCATATACAGTAAGTAAACGGACACTACATGTTGGGAGAACTTCCTTTAAACAATTAAACTATTTCCACAAATGAGAGTTACATGACTCTACTGTATATTTATATTACATTGACTTTCAAGCAATAATAAAAATATGAATGTAACATAACGAGCTTGTAAATATGCTTAATAATAAATAAAATGATTTACATGTGTCTAGTCATCATTGTTTGTTTATATTATTATAGTCCTCACAGCTGCATTCTATGAAGTCCTCCACTTATGCTAGTTGACATAATGCAGAAATATTTTCTTTAGAATACATAGTTCCAAGGCAGAATGGTGACCCTGATTGGCCGGACATGTCTCTGCAAAGGATGGGGTCTAATAAGTAAATTAGCCAAGTTGCGCTTTTACACTAGGGACAGAGGACAATGTCACTTCCAATATACATACACACTTGGATCATTTCTCCTCTGTACCTCACTGAATCATCTAATAAGAGTTCTACAAAAGATGCACACAGCAATCTATGTCAGTGGCTTGAAGTATAACATTAGATCAGTAAAGAAGCAGCACAGTGTGTGATAGTAACACTCCACTCACAGATGGCAAGGATTCTCCTCTTACCGATAACAATAGGAGTTCCCATCTGCTTTAATTTCATAATGGATTTAATCCTCGACCCCATCTGCACTGCATGATCCCATATCTGAATTACGAGATCATATATTTGTCCCCACCATGTGTTCAGAGAAAGAATTAGGAAATCCATATCACTGATAAATTGAATCACCATGCAGAGCTAGACCCCTGGGTTATTTCTATAAAATAGAAATATGCTATCAGACTTATCAAAAATAAATAATTCATCTGCCCAGCTTATAAATACAGTTGTTGTTGCGGCTCGTCACGCCCTCATGTGTTCTCTGCAATACTTACAGAAGGTATTTTGCTATCGATTTTTACAGTACTTTTAGACACAGTTAAAGGACCACTATTGTGAAAAGTGCAACGTTTAAAATACATGTGTAGCAGTAACACTTCTCCCAGCTTAATTTAAAATGCACTATAAATTACTTTTCTTCTAAATTCCTGTTGCATACACAGTAGGCAGTAAAAATCTGACAGGTTTTGAACAAGTCTTTTTCCTCATGGGGGCATTAAAAATCTGACAGGTTTTGAATAAGTCTATCTCCTCATGGGGGGTGCTCCACGTATTCCTTATTCTCAAAAGCACTAACTGAAGAGCAGTTGCTCAGTCCAACTGCCAAAATAGTGTGCAAATGAGTAGGTAGGGTGGCAGACATCTTTGTATAGATAATTTCCAGTAAAGAATAAATGTATACTGAGAATCCCCCATGAGGAGAAGAACTAGTCCTAAACCTGTGATTACATGCATTTAAAATTTACAATTTTTTTTACAATAATGGTCTTTAATGGCATCTGAATTGATGTTCTCGTTCAATTCCCTGCAGATTTGATTAACTTGCTGTGAAATGATTACCCCAAAATGCCAGATTGATCAAATTTTGATTATGGATTAAAAGTATATATTGGACAGGATGGAAGATACCGGTTGATGGAGCCAGCAGGGCAGAATTGGTGGTAGATGGATGGCCTATAGCCTTGCACTGCATTGAGCAGTGCAATGCTGTGGTTCAACCGATTTTCAATAGATTTCCTATTCAAATCTAATGAAAATAAATTGATGTTGCTGTATATGGTAGGAATTTGATACTTCTCAGAACTGATTCCAATCAGAGAGGAATCAATTGTTTTGTCTTAGTGTCTTATCACCGTTTTGCTTTCAGTGTTAATTATACTTAGGGTTGCAACACATGGTTGATAGCTGCAATCAGTTGAAGCATTATTATTATTTAGTTTATATATAGCACTAACATCTTCCGCAGCACTGTACAGAGTATATTATCTTGTCACTAACTGTCCCTCAGAGGAGCTCACAATCTAATCCCTACCATAGTCATATGTCTGTGTATCATGTATGTATCGTAGTCTAAGACCAATTTAGGGGGAAGCCAATTAAGTTATCTGTATGTTTTTGGGATGTGGAAGAAACTGGAATGCCCAGAGGAAACCCACACAGATACGGAAAGAACATACAAACTCTGTGCAGATAGTGTCCTGGCTGGGATTTAAACCAGGGACCTAGTGCTGCAAGGCCAGAGCCCTAACCACTACGCCACCATGCTACATTATGTGGAAAAGTCAAGCAGATTTTGGGCAATAATGAGTATTCGGAGCAGGATGGTAACTAATAAATCACGAAGCCCCACAACAAAGCATTGAAGGGTCTCCCCATACGTTCACTCCTCCTTCCCATGTGTTGACTTCCATGGTCAGGACCCATCTGCTGAGGGTTCTATAATAAATAGGACCACCGTGACCCCCAGACCAGTGTGGTCACCATGATGCCCCCTACCCAAAATAAGTGTGACCAAAACTGAACAAAAACAAGAAGTTTGGGCTCCTTGTAGCTGAAGCAGGTAGTCTGGGCAGTCTTGGTGAGCGAATATCGGCGGAGAGTTTTTAGCAGCAAAGGCATTGCTTACATTGGCGGAGATTGTGAAGCAAGGGGTAGGTTAGGCATCATTAGAGGGAGGGTTCAATTGAGTATAAGGTCAGATTAGGTGATAGTAAAATATTGGTAAATTAGCTATAGCCCAACAGTAGGATATTGGTAATTTACCAATATTCTACTAGCGGCTATCCCCATCACCCCATCACTCTATTTTGATGTACACCTCTGTAGCTGCTATGCCTCTGTTTCAGAGGATGACTAACACAGCCAGTATAAATTCAAACAGTCCTCTAAACAGTCCCCTTGTCAAACAACTCAAGTTACAAAAATCTCATACATATAAACAAACCTGTTCTCATGTACAAAAAGTATTGCACTGCTTTTGTTATTACATGTTTTTATTGTTATATGTTACAGTATTGTATAAACTGTTGTAAGTAGTTTAAAGCACTTTCATGTATCCCTATGTAAAGTAAATTGCATGTCTCAACTTACAAACAAATTTGACTTACAATTTTCTGAACCTGTTTGTAAATAGATGTTGGGTCGCATGAACTTCCTGTTGATGACCAGGAAGTAATCATTTGCCCTCTATGTGAGGAAATATAATAAATAAGGTGTCTCCACCTCCTTGAAAAAGTGGTATAATTGCCCTGGAACTAGGGTCGCTGTGGGAAATCCCAGGCTGCCGCTGTCACTACCCTGATCCGCTGCCTGGTTGCCAGCATCTTACCTCCCTGGGTCACATAAGCCTTGCACATTGTGCACAGACTCATTCCTCATAGTCACTGTCTAAAACAGGGGTCCCCAAACTTGTGTCGGTCAAGGGCCAGGTCAACATACTTCAGACTGTTGAGGGGCCAGAGCATACATAGAATGATATATACTTCACCACCACACCGACCATGCCCAGAAGAGAACGTCCAACAGCAGCCATTCATTCATGCGGTGCCTGAAGAAGTCTTTGCACTCCCGACAGTGAAGCATACCCAGGTAACATCCTGCCATCCAGTTGGACAGCAGTGTCACCTGATGTGGAATTGGATTGGAAGCCAGTAAATAACTGCTTTCTGGCTTCCATGCGGAAGGGTGGTGCCAGCACTGCTATTCTATATGCGGGCTGCCAATATTCAAAGATGCAGTGGGCCACACCTATAAGTAATACATATATATATACATTCGGCCTGCGGGCCTTAATTTGAGAACCACTGGTCTAGAATGACATCTCAGTACTTTTATTTGAATATGATGGTTTTGATTGCACATAGATTTGCATGCACATTTTGTATTCAGTGATTTTTATAATGACACTTGCAGTTTACTGTTCTTGGGTCCACTATTACCCGATATGTGCACTATTATCCTAAACCCATGTTCAATCCTGAACCCTCCACAGCGTAATTATTTCTGATAACCAGCCATTTTGTCAATTTTATTACTATAGTATATTCATTTCATTTGTAACAGCTGTAACAGCCTTTTAGTGGCCTTTTTCAAAAATATGTTTTAATTTGGATATATATTATACATGCAACTTTCATAATAAAGTATTATTATATATTTGGCCATATCAATGAGTGGTGCTATTTTCTATGGGGCAAGCTCTTTTTCTGAACACTTTTTCTTTGTACTAAATCAATAACAACAACAAAAAGAAGGAAGAAGAGGTTAACTAGGGGGTTAAGTGCTCGAAAGCCTTAATAAAATAAGGAATGCAAATCGGGAATGTAGACAGTTCCCTGTTGGTGCGATCTGGCAATCCTCCTTAGGCAGCTCTCAGTATCCACTAGAGAAAGTAAAAACATGCAAAAGAGAGAGCGCTCTGAGTGACAAATAATTAAGAGCATCCACCCTGCTAAAGACAGGTCTCACCTGTTCAGAAATGGCTGCTCGTAGGACACAGCCTCTGATAGTGTTTGTCCCTTCAGGGGCCAGGCTCATGATCCAGCTCCAGGCGGGGAATCCGGAGTAGTATTGTGCGGCTAGCAGATATAACCGCTGACTTGCCGCACAATACTACTCAGTACGCTACTGACATCGCATAGACGCCGCTCACTCCCGTTTGGTCTCGCAAGGTGAGCGTGCGCCAGGATCTAACGTTTGGCCTGCCTACAGCCTCCCTGAGAATGTGACTCCCTGGTGGCCCTCCGGATTCCCCGCCCGGAGCTGGATCGTGAGCCTGGTCCCTGGCCCCTGAAGGGACAAACCCTATCAGAGGCTGTGTCCTACGAGCAGCCATTTCTGAACAGGTGAGACCTGTCCTTGGCAGGGTGGATGCTCTTAATTATTTGTCACTCAGAGCGCTCTCTCTTTTGAATGTTTTTACTTAATAAAATAAGGAAGCACTGAAACGCGATCACCGGGAAATCCCCTGAAAATGGTGCAGGCTACGCGTTTGCGTGTCGCGATTGGCGCAAATCGCCCAAGTAAGAATGGGCCCATAGGTTTTTTTTACACTAGCGCTTTCAAAAGCGCTAGCGTTTTGCCGAAATCGCCGGCAAAATGCTCTAGTGTGAATGGGGCCTTAGTGTGAACTACAGGCACAACAACATAGACTATAAAAAGCAACAAACAAAACAGCAAAATTTGCCGAGATTATGTTTTGTCTGTTGTTGTCTTCTTTTTTTTTGGGGGGGGGGGGGGGGGGCATAACATGACTGCATGCCATTTGCAGTCCATATCAATCTGCTGCTACATTGCTGGTTTATAGGGCCCGTGCCCATTGGCATAACAATAGCTGGGGGAGCTAGGAGGGGTCCCGGGAGGTGGTCTTGTTCATTAATATGAACACTGTGCACTGCGTGCAGCCAGCCTATCACCATGTGTCTGATTGTCTGGTTGCACGCAGTGCAAGGCACTGGAAAACTAACCAGGAAGTGAAGGAGACACCAGCGCTGGAAGCAAGAAGTGTATATAATGTGCTGCCTGCTCTGCAGATTAATGAACAGGACCACGTCCCAGGCCCCGAAGCTCCCAGCATGCCCCAGATCGCTGAAGGGAGGACCAGTCCAGGATAGTTACGCCCCTGCCTGTACCCTTACCCAAATACAATATTCAACAGAGCAGAAGGGACCTGCACATCACCAGCCGAAGATCTTTCTCATAAGTTTGCTTAGTATACTACATAGCTATGCTAACCTTTTGAAGCCAGAACAATTATGTAATATCAAAGGAAAACTGAGGATGGGCAAAGGCTTGCATTCATGTTGCCAACTGAAATATGCAGAGGAGGCCCCGTTGGGAGAAACTCCAATCTACATCTGATGGCAAAATACATGCAAAGTAACATAGCCCGTGCCCGTTCTCTATCTTATTTTGAGATTACATAACTGTACCCTTACTCAACTGCACTGTTTATGACAGTGTGAACATTATCAGCTACTGACCACTGAACCATACATCATCCCTCACTCTGCCACAAGTCTCACTGTTATGCTCCATTGTAAAGGATGGGTCACTGTGGCTAAGCTATGCACTGTTAGTACAGCACAGAAGGCTCGCAAAGGCTCAGGTCCACCTGGCTTTGACTGTCCCTTTTCATTGATTTTCTTCCATTTAGTCGGTGCCAGTGGCTATGTTTCTGCATCTGTCCTTCTTTAAGTGAGGTCATATAAAGATGTGAATATGTTATTTATTCTGAGCTGTAGAACAGAAATAGCTTAAAAAAATATTAAAAACATTGTCAAGTATGGCAGCCATCCCCAAATACTTCCAAGTTTAGGGGTTGATTCAAAAAAGGTCAGTAACATTGCCTCTCGCGTGACAATATTTCCGGCCTGTATTAAAAATAGTAATGCAAGTGAGCAGGGGATCGTGTTTCAGATAAGCAGCTGGCAGGGAAATAAAGGGGAGGAATATATTATAGATAAAAAGAACCCCCAGTATGCAACTTTTTGGCACTGACTACTAAAGGGCCAGTGCTCTTCAAGTATGTGATAACTCCAAATCATAACAGCAGAAAAAGTTTTGAAAGCAGGATTAGCATTATAACTTAATACACTCAGACCAGATGCTGTTGAAATTAGATTTTTTTGGTGACAATACCGCTTTAAAAGATACATGGAGCCAAAAGTATAAGCGCATCTGTACTTATCTGGGCTACTTCCAGCTCTTAGAAGTCTCTGTGTCCCTTGCTGCAGTTCCGCAATCACCAAGCCTCCTGCTACCCACTCTGTAGCGGCTGCTGGCTTCTGTGGATGAGCGGCTCACAGTCACATGGCCGGGAGCGATATGCGCAGGTCTATGTACTAAATGTGAGATAAAATGCTTAAC
The DNA here is from genome assembly GCF_040937935.1 of Hyperolius riggenbachi. NCBI lineage: Eukaryota > Metazoa > Chordata > Amphibia > Anura > Hyperoliidae > Hyperolius > Hyperolius riggenbachi. Next base: position 224,457,027 of record NC_090648.1, read on the forward strand.
TTATTAGCTTGATGGTGCATACTGCATTTGGAAGAAACTCAATTTGTTAAACATTTCCTGTGAATTGGAATTGTGAAATGGATATTACACAAAATATGTTGTTTTTTAATGGCACTAAACATATTCAAAGGTATACCTTTCTGTAAGCTTTTAAACTTTAAGAACTAAAATTAGAGATTATTTGTCTATAGGTTTACTGCATTGAGCCATTCATTTACACAGGATCCACAGCATCTTCTTATCTGTAGGGATAAAGTAGGTGATACATTTTTGTTGACACTAGTATGGTTTAGTGACCCAGTAGGAAATCTCATAGGGAAACATGATTGGGTGGACAGCAGAAGAAGCAAGTGGTTATGGTGCTCGGAGCTGAGCTATAGCACTAATTCTATAGTGCGCACCCTATGCAAGGGTAATTGCTGGGCAATCACCGCACCCCGGATTACTGCTCACTCCAAATTGCTCTGACTCGGAGCGGGAATAGTATTTAGTGCCGACGGGAATTTGAGTGGCAGCATTGTGAGCCATCATCCATCTCACCCTGCGCCCAACTCACCAGGTGGTGGCATACCACTACGTATGCCCCTCTAGAACCTTCATGTTTCAGATAGATTGTATAAGAACTAAGCCCACACTATTCAGCCAATTACAATGCTTCAAGTTGTAGAGAGGGCTGTGATTGGAGAACTGTTTCCTATGGACTTTGCCGCTCAGTCACCTAAACCATACTAGCCTCCCATTTTTCTGTAAACAACACTCTGACCAATCACTCCCCACTTGGTAAGATGATACTGCAGTATGTCATATGACTACCTCTACTGCAGAAATGAGTACTTTATTTTGTAGTACAGCTTGGTAAAATCCAGGGCTGTGGAGTCGGTACAAAAATCTTCCGACTCCAACTCCGACTCCTCAGTTTCTGAAACCACGACTCCGACTCCAACTCCGACTCCGGGTACCCAAAATTGCTCAGACTCCGACTCCTCGACTCCTTAGTCTAATACTTAACAGGGATGTGGATTTTGTACAAAAATCATGCGACTCTGACTCCCGACTCTTCAGTTTCTGAAACCACGACTCCAACTCCGACTCCGGGTGCCCAAAATTGCTACGACTCCTCGACTCCAACTCCGACTCCACAGCCCTGCAATGTACAGCAACTCTGGAGTTATTTCTTTTACTGCTACCTATTTACAGAGTGCCAACTTCTTCTGTTGTGCTGACAGGTAAAGAGTAAGTGATACAGGTGAGTGGCTATGTGGTTGGCACTCTCACTTTGCACTGCCAGAATTCCAGGATAAAACCTTGGCCAGGACACCATCTGTATGAAATATTGTTTATTTTTCCGGTGTTTGCATTTGCTTACTTCCTGTGGGTCTAGGTTCTATCTACGCTGTTGTTTCTCAATATTATTACAGCACATATCAATTTAGTACTTGCCAGTTACATCTTCTCAAGCACTCAAACGAAACACAATAGGGTGTCCACAGGCCTCAGACCTTGCTCAGTGTGTCACGGGGAGTCCCAGACCAAAGTAGGAGGTTCATCAGGCTTCCAATGCAATCATGTTCATACACATAAAATCCGATCTAGACTTGCCCTTATTGGAAAAAATTTTGACAATTTATTTCCATATTCTAGCGGTGATACAGCAAAACAAAAAAGCACTGTGATTTCTTGTGTTGCAGTATCAGCACTTGAATATGGAAATAAATTGTCAACAATTTTTCCAATAAGGGTCGAGTCCAAATCGGATTTTATCAGGGGAGTAACTAGAAATCACTGCCCCCCCTGCAGAGCTTTGGATTGGACCCCTTCCCCCTGCTTTCTGCACAGATAAACAGGTAAAGGAGAGCCAACGTTATTCAACTGGCTAGTACATACTTGAATGTGTTTTCCCTATGCAGATAAAAACACACAGCAGTGAAGCACTGGGAGTATTTTCTCTTTCAATTACATTAACTTCTGTGATAAAATGTGCATCTTTCCACACATACAGACACACACAGTGTGCAGAATAGGCATACAGAAAACGGACAGACAAGTGTGCTCCCAGCCTCCGCTTATCACACTCACTCTGTCCATCTCTGATGGGGCAGAACTGGCTCTGCAGACTCCTCCAGCATCACTACAGTACAGAGCACTTGGGGAGGGGTAGAAATGTTGGGCGTTTACAAATCTTTGTCTACAAAACTTTGTATGATTCCTTATCAGTGGCAGATGAAGTCATTAGAACAATTGTGCAGAGAACAGAAAACTTTTTATCTCCGTGCCCTTAGTTGTCAATGTCTCAGGACAGGGAAAATAAATTTCTCCCCATGATGCCCCCTACTGCTTCTGGGCCCCCCTGCAGCTGCATCCCTTGCATGGTCCATTGTTACGCCACTGGATTTTATGTGTATCTTCTCAAAAAACCCATGACACCTATACTGTATAATTGTTAGAAGCACTCCAAAATTGTGTGAACTAAGACCCCGGCTTTTAACTTAGCTGTAGGGATAACAGTGGTGCCTGGATGAGTGAATCTGTGAATGCATTTGCTTGAACATTTGCATGCAAGAGTGTGAAGGGTTAATAGATTTTTACATTTCCTTCCTGCCTTCTTAAAACAGAAAGTATTTGCGATTATTCAAGTTGGAGTGCGTTCTGAGCTGTCCCACAGTGCACCACTACTGAATATGCAAATTATCTCGTTGTTGTCTTAGATAGCTAAACACGCCTCCAGAACTGCTGAAATTGAATGATGTGTCAGCTTGTTAATATTACATTAAGGCTGTGTTCCCACTTTCTTCCCCATCACGTGTGGCCAGCGGGAGCGGACGATCTAACATCCACTCTGATGGTCCACAGTGATGCTGGTGAAGCCCGGGGCAGATGCACTCCCCCATAGGCTATATAGGCCATAGGCTCGGGATTATTGCGGACTGTACAGAAATGTGGTCTGCTTACTGCAAAGGATCCCGTGGATTCGTTGCAGTGTGACACGTGTGAACGGCTCCTATGTATAACATAGGAACAATGAGCAAAGTAATGAGTGGAGAACAGACAAAAAAAAAGTCCATTCCCTGCTCTTGGGAACAGACCCTGAAGCTGACAAATTAGCTATCATTCATAAAGCATTACCGCATGCGGTAATGCTGAAAACAGCTGAATTTACCAAGCACTTAGCAAAATGTAAATTCATAAAAGCTGTTATCGCATGAAAAGCTCAAATTACCGAGCAGTGAGGTAAATTACCGCCTTGTGCTGTGATGATCTCAACACATGTCACTAAATGTCAATTCATTAAGATTAGAGCAGGCGGAATTGGGACAGAGAATACCGCTTACTCGGAGGAGGCGATAAGCATGCGGATAAGAGCAAAGTAGGCTGTGCAGGGAACTGAAGTCTCTGCGAGTCTGTGCAGGGAGCCAAAGTCTGTGTGAGTCAGTCTGTTCCAGTCTGTGCAGGGAGCCGAAGTCTCTGCGAGTCTGTGCAGGGAGCTGTGTGAGTCAGTCTGTTCGAGTCTGTGCAGGGACCCGAAGTCTGTGTGAGTCATCTGTGCAGGGAACCATAATTACAGCTTGTAACAAAAGAGAGATAACCACACTTCTGCTGTATCACTCAATGGGCTGCGGTAATTTACCGAACTTCAAAGTCAGCTGTGAAAATGTTTATGAATTAGCACACAAAGCTCTAAAATACCGAATGCTGTATTTTCCCGCCCAGAATTTTTTTACCAAACACACTTTTATGAATGATAGCCATTGTATTAGATGGGAAGTTCGGATCTTTTCAATGATCCGGATGATTCGAATCGGATCATTGAAAAGATCCGGATCTTTGATCCGAATCTCGGATAATTTTACTACCGAAGCATTGGGGGTGAAATGAATAGCAGGACAGGTCTTTCCCTGCTGTGGACAGGAGAAGGGGAGGGGGTGGACACACAGAGAAGGGGAGAAGATGGACAGAGGGCAGGGAGTGGACAGAGAAGGGAGGAGGGACGAGCAGAGAGCAGAAATGTTTGCACACAATACGCACATGCTGCAATCATATGCTTTACATGTATTTCACCTATATGCTCATCTGTATACTTTGAAAGCAAACGTCGCACAGTGAAAGAAAGCATTCCCCAAAGCATTCTCAGAAGATAAGTGCAGCTGTTTAGTGCCGAGTGCAGGAGGATCATATTGCCCTGCAATCACAGTGCCTGCAAAGTTACTGAGCTGTGCTGAGCCAAAAGCTTCCAATTTGTTCTCTGTGCACAACTACGGAACAGACAGCCTATAATGAGCAGCACGTTATAGCCAGTATGTGTGCTCTACACATATCTGGCAGTGGCACCCATGTCCCCTCTCTCTCATCTACCTGTCTCCCTGCAAGGCTGCCTCCCTTCCAACAGAGCGATCCATCTCAGCTCTGCTTCCAGGACCCCGCTACCCTCTGAGAGGGGGCGTGTCGCTCCTGGCCCCGCCCCTTTTGCGACCCGAATCACTCATTTTGATGATTCGACTCACAAAATAGATTGATCCGAATCGTTCATGATCCGGACAACACTTGTATTCCAGCGGTTCTGGAGGCAGGTCTACAGATGATTTGCATATTCAGCAGTGATGCTATGTGGGATACCTCAGAGTTCACTCCAACCTGATAACAGCAAATACATTGTTTTAAGACGGCAAACTTATGTTTTTCATATTATCTTAGAAAGGAGGCTTTTTTTGATCTCTTTCAGCCCCTTACACACTCGGAGTGACACTCCTAGGAGTTCTGGTTCACCATGAGCTTGCTGGGCAAACTGTAGTTCTGATAGTGATAGGAGATACTCAGGAGCACACAGACAGCCGAAAAGCTGGAAAACTTATAACACCCAATCTGCAGCTGTCAGCTAATATCACTGAAACATACATGAAGTACTAACTGTCCATGCCGCGCTAATAAACTGATCAGTCACTCAGTGACTCCCCGCGACTCCCTATTAGTCCAGGTATTCTGACAATACACACTACACAGGCATTGCATGCCGACGTGTATTCTTTGCGCCCGCCTCCTCTGTCGCATCTAGTGCGCGTCACTCCCTAGTCCCGACGGTCACCTCTGGGTAGACAGTGACAGACACACCGGCATGTATCGAGCGCTGAGTATCGGCACTCAGGCGGGGGTGAGACGGGTAAGGAGAGCTGAATGTGTGATATATTTATATTGTGAGTTTTTAGTGTGATGTATCTCTTTCCAAGGTCTTGTCACCTCTTGCCTTTTAAAGGTACACTCTGCCTGTTGTGTTATATGTGTTCATACTGTCATTCGTACCATATTCACAATACTCTGCCTCTTTCTCCAGTCCTCTGCCCTGCGCAGGTTATTGAGCACTCTGGTTATTGCTGAACATGACACCCAGCAGCTCACCCCTATCACCCTGAGTGCCATATCTGCTGCCAAACGACTTGGAGGGGATGTGTCCTGCTTGGTAGCTGGCACTGACTGCAGCAAGGTAATATTCACTACTCTGTGTGCCAATGGTTTTTAGATCTTTAATTTGTATTTACTGGCCACTAAGGTTGAAGTCGATGCTATAAGTTCTTGAGTTGATGCAAATGGTATGCTAATTTTATGCATCTTTAAGCAGCTTGAAATTGAACTCTTCAAATGTAAGTAGTCTGTGCCTAAAGCTACGTACACACATGCAACCACGATCGTTCGTTGTCAACGACGAACGAACTTTTAATTGATCAAAGAACGACCTAAGTAAAGTCAGTTTTAAAAGGTGTGTAACGATCAGATCGTTAGAACGAACGTTACATCACGTAAAAGTAACTACTGCGCCTGCGCATAAAAATGAAAAGTTCCATGGAGAAATGGTGAAATGCGCATGTCAAGCCTAGTACGAACGATCGTTTCCAACGATGTACTACTTTTGCAAACGATCATCGTTGGGAAAAATCCGCCAAGCTAGATCATTTGTTTTGAACGATCTAGCTCGTCTGTTGTTAGACTACATGGTCGTTGGCTGCTTTTTTTCAAACGATCGTCGTTTGAAAGGATCGGGGAACGATCGTTTCAAACGACTATAGTCGCATGTGTGTACGCACCTTAAGAGTAGTTTCACACTTGCTTCAAAAAATTATCCGTGGCTCCAGTTTTTTGGCCCTGATCAAAAATGGAACCACGGATACCAATGTCAAAAATAGCAGAGGCTAATTGCAGCATATGTTTCCAGTCCGTGGAAATGTATGGGTGAGGAGGTGACCGCCATGCTGGAGGGGAAAGCAGCCAGGTCGGGGGGGAGGGGGTTCTTTCCCTTCATCTGGGTCCCCGCTCATCCTCCAGCTACTTGCGCAAAAGTGGTTAAAATGTTATGTAGGCAGTGAAGCGGGGAAGCCTTCCTTCTTTGCGTTCCGCCGCTTGACTTCCTGCAATGCCGCCGGCAATATTTCGGAGGGCGGCATTGCAGGAAGTGAAGAAGGTAAGCTTCCCTGCTCACTGCCTACATTACATTTTAACATAACTGGTGTAGTGTAGTGCAGTGTAGCTTATCTGGTAGGGCAGAAGGGGTTAGTGTAGTGCAGTGTAGCTTATCTGGTGGGTCAGCAGGCCCCACCAGCTGCCCCACCAGCTAAGCTATTCTATACTAACCCCTGCTGACCCACCAGATAAGCTACACTGCACTACACTAACCTCTGCTGCCCCACCAGCTAAGCTACACCGCATTACACTAACCTCTGCTGCCCCACCAGCTAAGCTACACTGCACTACTCTAACCCCTTCTGCCTTACCAGATAAGCTACACTGCACTACAACTTCAGTGGAAGCCCTCACCTTATCCAGATGCTGTGCTCCTCTGTATCCACAAATCCTACCCCTTTACATGCCCTGGTCCTCTGTACTTGGTTACAAGTGCACTCATGCTGCGTGACCCTAGAGGTGCACGTGCGCCGTACATCATGCTTGACCCCAGCAGATGTGCTCTGTCAGGTCATGCTGTAAGAGGGCAACAATAACCAGGAAGAATGGAGGACCGGAGCATGTTAAGTGGCAGGATTTGTAACAGCGGCTGCAGACGGAGGAGGAGGAGATGAAGAAGAAGAGTGCATCGGCTGGATAGGTAAGTGCTTCCACTGTGCACTCTGCAACCATATACAGTATTTGCACTATAAGACGCACAAACTTTTTACCCCCAAGTTTTGGGGAAGAAAAAGTGCATTTTATATTAAAAAAAATATGGTACTTGGCCAGGTCCCTTTAAAGGAATTCTACTATATCTATTATTTTTTTCGGTACTTATCCGTTAGCCGGGCGCATCCGGCAGGTGGCGCTAATTACTATTCCCCCTCCAGGCCGACATGGATAGTAGGGAAAGATGTAACTGCCGGATGCGCCCGGCTAACGGATAAGTACCGTTTTTTTCCCTATTTTGGGTGAGCTTTAAAAAGATTAGATTTAATTACAGTAGAATTAATTTAATTATACTATAGTAGCTCTTCACTATACAGAGACCAGCACAATGGGCTCTATTCATAAAACATTTGTGGCGAAAAAACTCCTGGAGGAAAAATACCGCAGCGGTATTTTAGACTTCTGGGTGGTAATTCATAAAAATGTTGGCAGCTGCGATGCAAGTGCGGAGATCTCCTGCTGAAGGCTGACGGTAAGCTGTCGGAAGGCATGCGGAAACACTTCAGCCGGCAGAGTCCCTCCGTGCACTGCTCTCTCTGGGAGGTCTGTCCCATTCACTTGTATGTAAACCGCAAAATCAGAGGAAGCGGTATTTCCCGTCCACATACCGCTTTCTCTAAACTTTATGAATGGCCATTTGGTTACTTTTTTCGAGATAAATCTAGAAAAACACTGCAGAAGGTGGAAATTTCTCGCTCTGCTGGGGGATTGTAGATTTTCATGCTGGAACAGCTTTTACGAATGCCCACTTTGCTAGATGAACGGGAAAATCCGCTGTTTTGAGCGGAAAACTTGCGGTAACCTTTTATGAATAGAGCCCAATGAAGGTTGGGGAAAAAATTCAGAGGAGGGGTTTTAATTGGTAAATGAAACAAGTCTGTTTTCTTTGCACCACCTTTGCTCCAGTTTTCTTTGAAACTGTTAATAAATCAGCTGAACCGGGTCAAAACTTTAGCCATTCCTTCACTCCTGTCCACTCTGGATACTTTCTGTTCAATAGACTCCTGCCTGATAAGGGTAGCACAAGACATATGCTTCAGCTGCTAATGCAGGGATGTCAAACCGGTCCTTCGAGGGCTGAGGTCCTCACACATTTTTGATACAACTCAAATGAATTGATGGGTCTGAATCAGGAAAGGTGATGTCTATCAGGTAGAACACATTCCGCTTTCTCAGTCCATGCTAAACACTGGCATGGATCTGGCCCTCCAGGCCTGGAGTTCAACACGTGTGCTAATGTAATAGTCATGCTGCAATAATAAGCAGAATATATATATATATATATATATATCTCAAATATAAATGTATTTACCTTTTAGTTTAGTAGCACACATTTTACAAATGATCACCATTAGGACAGTTTGCTGTCATCCTATATACTAATTAAGGAGGGTTGTGAATGTGCACGGACACACTTGTGGGCTGCGGGGCCTCGTTCACACTTGCGTTTTGGCATGCAAACGGACCGGATCCGGATCGTATCAGGACCTGATCCGGATTGGAACCGTACGGGCTGCCATCCGGATCCGTGGGGGAAAAAAACAAAACAAAATACCTTAAAATTTGTTGGGGTCTGCAGAAGGCACACCTGGTGCACCTGTAGAATCAGTTCCTCCGCTGTAGGCCTCACCTCCACCTCCTACATACTGCCAAAACAGCTCCAGCACGTGTGTCACTGCTGCTCCACTCCAGATATGCTGGGCCCATGTGTCCCCATCCGAAATGGCCGCTATAAATCCTCATAGGAAGTGAGGTAGAACGTTCGGTGTTGTCTCCAGTGTGTTCTGTGCTTCCATTTCCCATTGGTTTTCTTTATCCGGATGGTGCAGTCAGGCTCCGGTCCGGGTGCGTGGGCCGGATGAGCCAGACCAAAAAAATAGCGCATGTTGGAAAAGTGTCCGATCAGGCGGATCCGGACAGGGAACGCTAATGTGAACCGGGCTTAGGGTAGGCAGTGTCTTAGTGCAGCAGTGGTGGTGTATGTGCTGCACCCGCTATTCTTTTGAGAATAGTTGCAATAGATGAGGCCGGCACCATCCGTATTTTGAATGCTCTTTTATTGAAGTATTTTCATGCACAGCCTGACATGAAAATACTTCAATAAAAGATCATTCAAAATACGGATGGTGCTGGCCTCATCTATTGCAACTATTGGATCCGGATGGTGACCAGACGGCCTGGCACATCCCATTCATTACTGAAAGGAGTGCCTCCTCTTCTGTTTCACATTCTTTTGAGAATAGGGCTTCTGGTTTTAGTAGAAGACAGCACAACAACAAAAATGAACTGATGATTTGCACTATGGTGATATATATTTGACTTGGGCAACATTCAGATGTCTGTTTTATTCCTGACATTCTATAACCATAATATATGGTCTACTCAGATTTCGCAGCATCATTTATCCCTGAATAAAAATATTTCCAGTGAAAGTGCGCTCAATAGTGCAAATTATCTCTCATATATATCTCAACCTTAATGCAAACAATACTCAAATATATGCATATATATCTTCCTTGTGTCACAACACCTATGTGCCTTCCACCTGTAAAAAAGACCCTATAATAACACAAACCCCTCCAAGGTGTCTCTACACCTCTGCTTACAGTCCACCTGCAAGAGATGTATGTATATATAGTTCACCTGTGAAAAAAACACACACACATACTGTTGTATATTAGATCGCTGTCCTTTGTCACCAAACATATAAGTGTACCAGTCTTAGATTTCCACGGACACTGCGCTCTCAATATATTTCACCAATCCTTCAATTCTCTGTGCCTTTATACTCCGGATGTGACCATAAAAAAGAAACATAAACAAACAAACATAGCGTGATTCTATATATATCATATAGTTCCACCACGTGTGTTAAGAATTCTCATGTGGTCCCACCACATACAGGTATCACAGCTTCTCACCCTTTGTGCTGGCTGCCAACCCACAGACAGCTTCTACGCTTATTGCCAGTGATTCTAAATAGTAGCTTTTACCACCAAACTGTGTTGCATAACTGCCACCAAGATCTCCAGCCTCTCACCTTCTATAAATGCTGCCAAATTATAGGTCAGCCACAGCGCTTAATAGATTCCAATCTCGCTGTCTCCTCACCAGTCTAAACTTCCATAGTGTCCAGATTTCATCAAGTTTGAACCTAATGACTAAAGAGGAGTCTCCATAGCGTAAAACTGTTGCTTTAATATAAAAGATTAAAAGAGTTGCACTCACATATTTCCCATAAAACAACGCGCATATAGTATCCACAAGACGAGCTGTAGACCACGTCCTTAAGCTCCGCCCAACGCGTTTCATATCAAATACTCATCAGGGGCTGGAGACGTTAGACCAATAGACATAATTTATACCCTAACTCCTCCTCCTTCCCAGCATACCTCCACAAACAGGCACCCAATCATCGGCAGCCAACGTCTGCCTCATATGGAGCGTAATGGGACTTCCGATTACGGGCTTCCGCCCTGTGCGTTCCAGCACATTCACTTCCGCAGTGACTTACGTCCCATACGCTTTCAGGCCACACATCGCGTACCTATTACGTCAATGCGGCCAGGCATGCGCTCTCTCCACCTCTATGGCTACAGCTTACCCCTAGCTTACGTATCAAGCGTACATGCAGCCAAATTACACATGCCTTAAGCGTCATTGCGGCCCGGCAGGCGTATTCTTCACCTTCTCAACTATAACCTACCCCCCAGCTTACGCAACAAGCGTATATGCAACAGGTCCTATTCCTATTGTCCCTTCTCTATCTCGTTATAAATGAACATCTCCAGACTGACAGATTCCATACAAAAAGCTTACATGGCTAGCAGTATCCTTTCTAAACATATGACTCCTATCTACATCCCATATTCTCACAGGTGCATCCCCTCCCCCTTCCCCAACCCACACACATATCCATATACCATATGTAACATCATAAATACCTTCCATATTAATATAGTTTCCACCACATCAATGCCACCCATATCAATGTATTCCCTAATCATTAGCGATGTAGCAATTTAGGTCTATCTCAACATTTAGACCTCCAGGGTGCATGGTTTTTATTTCAAATATCCATCTAGTTTCTAGCTTTGATATCTCTCTTACACGATTACATCCTCTCTGTCAAGAACCGGCCCGCGGCACGCCTGCGTATACGGTTCCCGACTGCGGGTTTGACCAGATTAAGCGGGGAACAGCCTTATTTAAGCTACAACCAAGGCTGGAACCCCTCAAACACTTCCCACTGCCACCACTAGCGTTGCTAGACACGTTCACTCAGCTATCGAGTGCTCAGCGCGCACTCCGCGTTTTCGGATTTGGGTCAGCTTTGCGCTTAGGCCAAATACGGGAACGCCACGCACCCACACACACACACAGTTGCAATCTTACACTGTCGTGAAGCAAAGACCCACTAACAGTCGTTCCGAACGATACTGTTAGCCACTCTGCTGTCGCTACTCGCACTGGCGTTGTTCGTACGTTGGGTCAGCTGCGCGCTTAGGCCAACGTATGACAAACGCCCCCACGCACAATGCAATTACAATTTCATACGGTAGTATTGCTCAAACATACAACTAGGCATGAACTTATACACGGTTACACTTCAGTCTCTTCTAGGCTATGAGTGTTAGTTTAGTACAGCAGAAGTCAAACTTATTAAATAATAATTGAATATTCTAGAAAAACATAGAACAGTGCAGAACTTAATATATACAAAAAGATTACAAAAAACAAAGTAAAAAATAGTTACAAAGATAACACACAGAGCGATTTTGCTTACCAAAATAAAGGGGTCCAGATAGAAGAATCGTGGACTTTTGTGTGGACGGACACAGTTCTGGCTAGGCCAGGAGTCCACTAGCTTAGGCCAGGAGACCAGCCGTAGCTACCGTCAGAAGAGAACTGATTTGAGGTAGATGTCCCCTGGTTTTTATAATGAAATATTCGCCTCGAGGCTGTAAGCCTGTGTGGACGGGGGGAAGCTAGATTTAATTACATCCTCAGTCATAATTGGATCTCCAGAGATCTAACATCCACCTGCGAAAAATGTACAATAGCCCACATACATGAAAAGATTTCCCTAGTCCACGTTACAGGTGACAACCCCATTGTTGACAGTACTTCCTAGCTGATCAAAGATAAGGAGGTTGCACCTCCACCAATAATTCAATTTCCACAGGTAGCAAATGGTATCAAAAGGACTTCAACACACTTCACTTCTGCCATTGTCTTATTACCCCAAGCATTATTCACTGAAGTCCTCTTTAGATGCAAATGTAGGTCTTTGAAGTTCCCTGACTATGTCCTGATTGGTATAATGGGACAATAGGGCTTCTAATTAGCTCCCTGCTCTCCGAGGAACTGAGGGTAATTGTATTCCACACTGTCACACAGACAAGTACAGCTTCCCCCAAAGCCAGATGATGACCCATACATACGCATCTGAAGTACAGTACATAGCAGTCAGACAGGCAAATGAAAATATTATCCTTACATCATAAGCACCCCAGTATATTCCTGACACGCCCCCTCTTCCAAATGGCGCCGGCAGATGATTCTAACGAATCGTCCTGCCAAAGCCGACACTGACGGCCGGGCCTGGGGGGGTAATTCCTTAGCTCCAAGCTACAGGACTGGAAAGCTAGGTCAGGTTGCTGCAATGTGTCATTGCCCCTGACAACCTGACGTAACCAACCAGGGGAATGAGGGTCAGTGACAACCGTGAATTCGCGACCATAGAGACAGTGCTGCAGCTGGGGGAGGGTTCCAACCGTCGCTACACGCACGTCCTCTATAGTGGCAGGAGCTATCTCTCGGTCCCTTTGGGGATCGATAATCTGCTGGTCTGCCTCTTCCCCTCCGGACAGCTCCGAGGGAATAACTTCCCAGAACCCTCCCAGCCCGCCCCTCCCAGCTGGTGACCTGCTGGCTAGCCCCCTGAGCTCTTCCAGGCTGCTGTCAAATTGAACAGCCCCAGAGAGCTCAGTGCTGCCTGTCACACATTCTAGGAAGGCTGCAGACGGAGAGGCTCCTGGGCCCTCAGGGCCAGGTTCCGGATTGGATGTGGCTGACCCAGCAACATTTGCCACTTCAGTGGACAGTCCCTGTGCTGTAGACTCGCTAGCGCTGCGGGTTACCACGGCAGCTGAGGGAGCGCCCACATTACACACATCGTAAATCACATCGCCTTTGGTCTTGAAACCATCTGAAGGGGGAGGATCTGGCCTGGTGCCATCTGCCCCTTCAGTGGACAGTCCACCTGCTGCAGCCCAGCGAGCGCCGCTGGTTACTCCTGCAGCTGACGGAGTGTCCACATGACACACAGCATTATGTAGCACAACACAGGTGACATCAGCATAATCAGCCCTACGTATATGGTCATTTGGGCCCTCACATAAAACATCAACATTATCTGCAGCATTATACACAGTGGTACTCAGCACTTCACCAGTAGCATCAACAGTTCCTGCATCGATCGCATCGATAGTCCGGGCGTCATAAATGACATTATCAATTTCTGCATTCTTTGTATCAACATGTCCCACTCCAGGCCTAGGCACTGGAGACTCACTAGGGCTGGCTCCTAGCATACAGTCCGTAGCCCCTGGGGCCTCGCCAGCACTCCCCACTTGCACAGCATTATCCAACAGTGCCTTGCAAGAGTCCTGAACTTCTGCTGGGGATGCAGGCCCCACAGGGTTTGGGGTAGGCTCATACCGGGCCACTAACCGTCCCAGGTCAGTACCCAGCAAAACGTTGGTGGGGATTTTGTCAGTTACCCCAACTTCTTTCAGTCCGCTGCCGGCCCCCCAATCCAGGTGGACCAAGGCGGTGGGTATTGCTGGGGTGACATCCCCAATTCCTCTGACAGCAATCATTTTCCCAGGTATGTACTGCTCCGGGTTCACAAGCTGGGGATGTATGAGAGTCACTTCTGCTCCAGTGTCTCTCAGCCCAGTGGCAACTGTACCCCCAACCGTGACAAGCTGCAGATTCTCTGCATAGCCAGTGGCATTCCTGGTAGCACACAGAGCAGTTGGGACTTCACGGGGGTTTGAGGCCTCACTGGATTTTGGGGCCTCCCTCTTCCTCTCTGGGCAAGTCGTGCTGATATGACCTACCCTGTCACATACAAAGCATTTCCGAGTGTCAGGTTGCTTGAATCCAGGAGACAGCGGTGCTTGCCTCCTCTGGGTGCTGGGTGAAACAGGTTTAGCCATCTGTTCTCCTCTCCAGCTGGGCGTAGTAGTCCTCCGGGACTCAGGTGCTCTATGGGCGGTGTAGGCATCGGCCATTTCCGCAGCCTCATCCACTGTCTTTGGTTCTCGATCCAGCACAAACAGCCGGACCTCAACAGGACAGGTGTGTAGGAACTGGTCTTTTATCGTCAGCTCCTGCAGGGCATCCAAGGTTTTAACTGACAGTCCTTTTAGCCACTGCTGGAAGGCAGTGCGCAGGTTGCAAGCATGATCCAGGTAGCTGTCATTAGGACCTCGCTGCACTGTCCTGAAACGTTTTCGATACACCTCTGGCGTGAGGTGGTATCGTGCAATGATGGCTTTCTTAATTGCCTCAAAGTCTGTTTCTTCCTCCTGGGGGAGACTCACAAACGCCTCCAGGGCCTTGCCTCTCAGCCCTGGTGTGAGGTATCTTGCCCACTGCTCACGGGGCACCCCATACTGCCGACAAGTCCTTTCAAACCCCTGTAGGAAAGTGTCTATGTCAGAGTCCTTGTCCATAGCGGGGAACTTATCCAGGGGGATTCTGTGGACTCGCTCACCTTCGCGTTCTGCGGGTCCAGCAGACCGGTTCTGCTGCTGAAGTTTAGCCAGCTCCAGCTGGTGTCTCCATTCAGCACTTTCCCTCTCGGCCTGGTGTTGCCGTTCAGCTCTTCCTTCCTCTGCCTGTCGGTGCAGTAGGATCAGCTTTAGGCGCAGTTCAGGATCAGCCGAGTTCAGTAGCTGTAGATCTGCTTCCAGAGATGGCATCTCCCTGCTTGGTGGATCGTCCAGGACATCGTCTCCACTTGCATTCTGTGGCGTGAGCGATTCCTCCTCTGGCGTGTCGTGAGCTGCATCCGCTGACGTTGAAGCACGGGCTTGCTCTGCCTCATCATGCTCCTCGAGGGCACGAACCAACTGCTCCTTAGTCTGGCCGCTCACCGTCTCGATGCCTTTGTGCTCACACAGGTTGAGTAGTATCTCTTTGTTTTGCCTTGCATAGCTGGATGCTTTCTGAGCCATCGTGTTGCAAAAAATAAAAAGAAAAAAAAAAAGGGGGGAAGGGAAAGCAAATACCAAGTGTGTATCTTTGAACCAAAAAAAACGTATATAGATTCTGCACTGAGTAGACTTCTGTAGGCTAGTTGCTTCTAGCAAGCTTCCAGCCTTTAGTACTCAGAATAGCGAGCTAAACTGCGTACTAATGTACTAAACGATCCCACCACTGCCAGCCAATTATGTCAAGAACCGGCCCGCGGCACGCCTGCGTATACGGTTCCCGACTGCGGGTTTGACCAGATTAAGCGGGGAACAGCCTTATTTAATCTACAACCAAGGCTGGAACCCCTCAAACACTTCCCACTGCCACCACTAGCGTTGCTAGACACGTTCACTCAGCTATCGAGTGCTCAGCGCGCACTCCGCGTTTTCGGATTTGGGTCAGCTTTGCGCTTAGGCCAAATACGGGAACGCCACGCACCCACACACACACACACAGTTGTCGTGAAGCAAAGACCCACTAACAGTCGTTCCGAACGATACTGTTAGCCACTCTGCTGTCGCTAATCGCACTGGCGTTGTTCGTACGTTGGGTCAGCTGCGCGCTTAGGCCAACGTATGACAAACGCCCCCACGCACAATGCAATTACAATTTCATACGGTAGTGTTGCTCAAACATACAACTAGGCATGAACTTATACACGGTTACACTTCAGTCTCTTCTAGGCTATGAGTGTTAGTTTAGTACAGCAGAAGTCAAACTTATTAAATAATAATTTAATATTCTAGAAAAACATAGAACAGTGCAGAACTTAATATATACAAAAAGATTACAAAAAACAAAGTAAAAAATAGTTACAAAGATAAGATTATTTTGCTTACCAAAATAAAGGGGTCCAGATAGAAGAATCGTGGACTTTTGTGTGGACGGACACAGTTCTGGCTAGGCCAGGAGTCCACTAGCTTAGGCCAGGAGACCAGCCGTAGCTACCGTCAGAAGAGAACTGATTTGAGGTAGATGCCCCCTGGTTTTTATAATGAAATATTCGCCTCGAGGCTGTAAGCCTGTGTGGACGGGGGGAAGCTAGATTTAATTACATCCTCAGTCATAATTGGATCTCCAGAGATCTAACATCCACCTGCGAAAAATGTACAATAGCCCACATACATGAAAAGATTTCCCTAGTCCACGTTACAGGTGACAACCCCATTGTTGACAGTACTTCCTAGCTGATCAAAGATAAGGAGGTTGCACCTCCACCAATAATTCAATTTCCACAGGTAGCAAATGGTATCAAAAGGACTTCAACACACTTCACTTCTGCCATTGTCTTATTACCCCAAGCATTATTCACTGAAGTCCTCTTTAGATGCAAATGTAGGTCTTTGAAGTTCCCTGACTATGTCCTGATTGGTATAATGGGACAATAGGGCTTCTAATTAGCTCCCTGCTCTCCAAGGAACTGAGGGTAATTGTATTCCACACTGTCACACAGACAAGTACAGCTTCCCCCAAAGCCAGATGATGACCCATACATACGCATCTGAAGTACAGTACATAGCAGTCAGACAGGCAAATGAAAATATTATCCTTACATCATAAGCACCCCAGTATATTCCTGACACTCTCCATTTTGGATTCAATTTTTTTAATCCCACAGAATTTCATATACATAGGATCACCAGCATGACAGTTGAAAAAATGTTTTGACAGATTATGCCCCATATTGCCCTTTTTAATATTTCTCACATGTTCCCCTATACCTTCTTTTAAACGCCTAGTGGTCCTGCCAATATACTGGTATCCACATGGACACCACGCCATGTATACCACATAGCTACTGTTACACGTAATGCAATCCTTGATTTCATACTCTCTTCCATTTGCATACCCTACAAATTGATTGCCTCGGATTGGTTTCGCCTCACGACATCCCACACAGTTTTTGCAGGGAACAAACCCTTTATTACCCATAAGATCCCCCCTTTTTCTCCTGGGGCCATCAATAAAACTGGGAACCAGAATCTGTTGTAAATTTTTTGCTTTTTTATATATGAACCTGGGTCTCACAGGCAGTTTTTTTTCCCAGAATCCCATCCGCTCTTAATACATTCCAGTGTTTCTCTATTGCCCTTTCAATTTCCTTATATTTCATATTGTAATCCAACACTATAGCATATTGATACTCATCACCTCTATTCTGATTTTTGTCTCTTTGGTTGCAATAATTCCATCCTGTCCATTCCTTCAATAGCATCCCGCATCTCTCTGAGAGGCCCCTCTGATATCCCTTTTCTTCAATTTATCCATAATCATATCTGTTTGTCTTCTGAAGTCCTCAACCTCAGTACAATTCCTCCTAATTCGATACATCTGCCCCTTTGGAATGTTCTTCAACCATTTTCCATGGTGGCAGCTTGAATGAGGAATGTATCCATTCTTGTCTGTTTTTTTGAAATGCGTTTTTGTAAACAACCTATCCTCCTTCCTGTATATATCCAAGTCAAGGAAGCAGACCCTGTTCATATCACATTCGGCCATTAGCCTTATACCCCTCTCATTTTCATTTACCCATTCCATATATGTTCCTAGACTTTCCTCACCCACTGTCCATATTATGAACAGGTCGTCTATATACCGTAGCCATTTCTTCACTCCAACACTCATCTCTTTCTCCAGTACCTCACATTCCCAGTTGTCCATAAATATATTTGCCAGACTCGGGGCAAATTTCGCCCCCATCGCACATCCCGTCTTCTGACGGTAGAATTCTCCCGCGTACCAGAAAAAATTGTGGCTTAAAGCATATTCCAATAGCTCCAATATGAACAAGATCTGCCTCTCCCTAAGTTGTCCCTCCTTTCTAAGGGCCCTCTCCACCGCCCTTACTCCCATCTCATGCGGTATTATAGTGTATAATGAGGACACGTCTGCTGTTGCCAGCAGATCCCCCTCTTTCCCAGAGCGTCCCTGGGACAGCACCCCTCCTCTGAGACTTGTCTCCCCTCCCAATTCTGGACAGGAAGCTATTAAACAAACAAATTTGCATAATAGACAGCAGTACATGTATAAATACAAGCCACTTACAATGATCCTCAGTTGTTTTTCCTGTCCCGGACAGGAGCGGATGGAGGGGTCTCTGTGCTCCCATGTCAGGTGGCAGGTGCAGCGTGTGGGGCAGGCAATGACGGGCTGAGCAGGGGACTCAGTGTGCTATGCGCCCAGCGTGGTGGAGGCTTCTCCTTGGAGTGCGGAAGTTTTATGGACGGCAGAGCGCTAACCGGAAGTTCCGGCGGAAGCGCGATGACGTCATGTGCAGGCGTCCCACATGACTGGTCACATGATCAGGCCTGATTGCAGGCCCGCAGCGGTGATCATTACGGCGATTGGCTGCCTGACACAGAGGCAGCTGCTGGCAATTAAGGAGGAGGAGGGTAAGATTTAAAAAAGATCTGTTGTTTGTCCATGACTCAATGCTGTTTGGTGGATCATGGAGGACGCCGCAGGCCTTTCCTCACTGCAATCTGCAGGGACTGGCTCTGAACCCTCTCTGGTGAGACATTGTTTGTGTTTTTTCTGCGGAATATGCTGTTTAAGTTACACTGAGGGGACTGATAGTTTTTTTCTTATCTATATATTTCAGCCTAAACTTCCAAAAGCTGACAAAGATAAGGAAAAGGATAAATCATCTCAGTCCACTCTGAGTAAACACTCATCATCCTCCAAAGAAAGACGATGTGCTATCTGCAATAATCGCATATCCTCATCTGCTCCTTCATCTAAGAAATTATGTCAGTATTGTACAGATAAAATTGTCAATGGATGCGCTCGGAGATGTCTTCAGCCATAAAAGAAATTAAGGATTCTGCTATAGCATCATCCTCATCAGCTGTAGCAGATCCTATGGAAGACATTCCCCCTTTGGAGGGCACTTCCCCTATGGAGGGCACTTCGGCTATTCCTGATGTCACTGTCTCTATACCTTCCCTATCTGTTGCTCTCATCGTTTCCAGTTTCTGTAGCATTTCTTTTGTATCTTTTATTAAATGTGGTAACTCCTTTACAATAGGCTGTAGGAATGTATCTATGTACTCACCTATTCTTTGATTGAGTCCATCAATACCACTAATTATAGGTCTTCTGGGCGGTTTCTCCATACTTTTATGTATTTTTGGATTCTGATAAATTACTGGGATTCTGGGTGCATCAATAAGCAAATCCCTAAACTCCCCATTGTTCAACACCCCCTCATCTAATCCTCTTTTCAATATACCCCTTAACCTGCTGAGCGGTCTGGACGAGCGGATTTGGCTCAAATAAAAAGCAGCACACGCAGCCGGCACTTTGCCAGCCGCGTGTGCTACCTGATCGCCACTGCAGCGCGCCGTTCCGCCGCATGCAGCGGCGAAAGAGGTTCCCCCCAGCCGCCTGAGCCCACCGTAGCCGGAACAAAGAGTTCCGGCCAGCGCTAAGGGCTGGATCGGAGGCGGCTGACGTCGGCTGACGTCCATGACGTCACTCCGCTCGTCGCCATGGCGATGAGGTAAGCGAAACACGGAAGGCCGCTCATTGCGGCCTTCCGTGTTACTTCTGGCCGCCGGAGGCGATCAGAAGAACGCATCCGGAGCGCCCTCTAGTGGGCTTTCATGCAGCCAACTTTCAGTTGGCTGCATGAAATAGTTTTTTTTTTTATTAAAAAAAAACCCTCCCGCAGCCTCCCTGGCGATCTTAATAGAACGCCAGGGAGGTTAACACATCTTTATATGTCTTTGTGGGATCTCCCCTCAATCTCTCATATGTTTCCGTATCTCCTACTATTCGATCCAGTTCCTCAGTGTACTGATCTTTCCTCATTACGACCACCCCTCCCCCCTTATCTGCTGGTCTTATCATGAGGTCCTTTCGATCTGCCAATTTGAAGGCTGTTATTAGTTCTCTGTCTTTTCGATCATCAGTTGTTTTTTCCAAATCTCCTATTACCAATTTCTTAAAAATATCAACTGTATTGCCTTTACTGTTATCCCCTGGGTTAAACACTGACTTGTTTCTTAATTCTGTGTGTACATACTCCATATCTCTTATGGCATTGGCGCTGTTGGTGGGACCTTCTTTTGTCACAAAGTATTTTTTGATATTAAGTTTCCTTACATATTTTTGAATATCAATGTATGCTCCAAATTTATCCAACCCTTGTTTTGGGGCATATTTCAATCCCTATCCCTGAATAAAGTTGGTCTGGGATTAAAAGTGAAATTTTGCCTGAGATAAATATGCATGCATAAAGTGTGTGGTTTTTTTTTATGACATTTTTTGGTTGTGGCCTTCAGATAATGACTGCACATCCAACAGCTATCAAAGACTGTACTTCGCTTTACTTGTCGTATGTGTGCAGCTGTATAATTCTTTGTTTATTGGTCAGTTTATGCCCTGCTGATAGTTGGAAGCTAGAGTGATTCTGAGTTTCTTTCTTTTTTTTTTTTTTTATGATTTTGAAGGTAGCAGAGCAGCTGTCAAAGGTTCCAGGGGTTTCCAAACTGTATGTGGCTCAGAATGATGCATACAAAGGCTTCCTTCCAGGTGAGAATAGGATAGTGTAATGTCTAAAACTGCAAAGTGACTCATATGAAGATGTCTGGTATACTCTCTCTGCAATACAGCTGTGTAATGTAGATGGATTTCTGCAGCAGCTCTATCAAACTTTGTGCTGCCTCTCTGTTGCCATGTGTGAGCCAGGGAGCATCTGTTGTCAGTTTTTTCTTCATGGACTTCACATTTGATCCCAATTATTCTGCTGTGCTATATCGTTAAGACTTCTTTTACATGGGAGGCTGAAGGCGGTAAGATCACTGCCTGTCAGCTGCTCCCTTGCTCAGGCCAGCAGCAGTAAAGAGGCTCCTCCCCATTGAATCACGTCTGAGCTAGGCCGTGGCCATGCTCAGACTTGACATGTTAAAGTTCTCTGCCACCGGGTAACACCACCACATGTTAAGTGCTGACAAGTGTGGTATTACAAACTCTGTCATTTGGCTGCATTTAAATTGCACCTGAATGGCTCTTCTGGCCAAGAGGCTGAACTGCCCGACAAGCACGCAATTCAACCACCCATGTGAAAGAGGCCTAACAGACATGGCCTGAATGCTGCCTTTGGATACACTGCGCATGTATTATTGGCCCAGGTGCCAGACATGGCTCATACACTCTGCGCAATGTTATGCTGCTATCTGCAAAAATATGCATAATGAGGCCTGAGATTTCCAGTGTAATTTCACTTCTTGCTAAACAGTGTTTAAAAGTAACCAGTTATTGCCCTTTTTGATATACTCAGCACCCCAGCATTCTTACTTAGTTGTGTAAGCAACTGTCTGCATAAAGGTGGAAGGCCTGTCTGTTCCTGTGCACATTTGGGACTGATCCAGCGATTACACAATGCTGACACTGCCATTTAGCAGTTTCCATGTGAAACACTTTACAGTGACTGGTGTTTTCATATACAGATACAGGTAATAGCCTGAATATATTAAAATCACTGCAATGATGTATAGAATTTTTTATACTTCCAAGTGCCCAGGAGCACTCACAGTGGCTTTAATGCAGGAAAGTGTGCCTAGGTCCTCACCCCAGTACCAAGGGGTCACAATTTTGGCAAGATTCTATAATTTTATTCTTGTAACAAGTAATGGGGTGCTGTAAGGTGAAAGAACAGCCTCTGGATGCTTTTTAATTACATTTAAACTCCACTTCTGCTTAGAATTTTTCTTTTTTTTTTAATCTAGCGCCAATATCTGTAGAAATCAAGGAATTTTCCACTATGCTGTTGTTTACCGTATGAAATGTTGTAAAATAGTGTCTTGTGATTGTAAAATGACTGATGATAAAGTAGAGAATAGCTCAATCTGGTGTTTAAAATTTTGCTAAAACCTTAGATTTTAAATAACTTCAATAGTCTTTAGAATTAGTGCCCATTTGGCTGTATTAGTCACACACCCTCACCCTCTCCTTTCTTTATAATTTTTCTTGTGATACTAACCTCACTTCTGTTTTACTATCTTCTAGAAAGCGTTTCCATGTGTTTTCTTTACATGCTTACAATTTCAAGGCCTCAACCACCCCCACTATTTTGTGTGTGTTCTGCCATATTAAGCTGTGTGTGTCTGATGCATAGGAACTATGGTTAACACCATGTCTTTCTTGTTAGAGGAACTGACTCCATTGATTCTGGAAGCACAGAAACAGTTTAATTTCACCCACATATGTGCTGGGGCATCAGCCTTTGGAAAGGTTAGTAACCCTGTGCTGGAATTGAAGAGGATTGTAATAAATATGCACTTTACATAGCATTGAAAAAATTCTATGCAACACTGCCCTTTTTTAGAGTATATTGAAATCTGTCTAATGTCCCTGCTATAGTTTAGGGCCATTCTGGAAACAGCAGAAAATGTTTTTCTTGTTGGAGAGGGAGATCAAAATGTATCCTAGCCAAGCTGCAAGGCAAGAGTGCTAGCCACTTATCTTTTGTGTTGCCCATGTGTGTAATGAATATATTTCCATCAGAAATGTGCTTACTACCTGAGGCCAGGAAATATACAATATTTACTGTTTATTCCTGCAATCAATTTTTTCACTCTATTGGTTCCATTGTCTTCTGTCTTTAAAAACCTGCTTTTTGGATTATGCTAGTTTCCAGGTTCAACAACAAAAATTTACATTTTGAGTTAATTTCATTGGCCACTGGTTTCTGCTGTGAGCTGATTTTCCACCTGTATTTAAAAAGCTTCATAGAAAGGGGTGTTTCTTCTTTTAGCATGCACTGAAACCTGTAATCTCTAAAGCATAAAATATAGGCATAGCAGTTTCCATAGTTTTGTATGATAATAGTCAGAATGTCGTAGTGATCTTTTGTTTCCTTCGTAGAGCCTCCTGCCCAGGGTAGCAGCAAAGCTTGATGTAGCCCCAGTGTCCGATGTTATTGACATTAAAAGTCCAGACACGTTTGTGAGGACAATTTATGCTGGTGAGTGCAACTTTTCTAAATACATTGAAGGGAAGGTGTCCTAAATTCAATAATGGAAACGTGTGAAGATTGAAATATGGGAGCTGCAATTGCGGGTTTGTTTGTAAGAATGAAAGCTTCAGGGCAGCCATTTCAGTATTTCCTTCTCTGCTTAGTGTCTTACTGTCCAGAAACAAGATTTCATTCAGGAGCCTGACACCTGTTTTAGGTTAGACACTAAGGCCTGGTGCACACCAAAAAACGCTAGCAGATCTGCAAAATGCTAGCAGATTTTGAAACGCTTTTTCTTCTTTTTCTGCAGCGTTTCAGCTAGCATCTTGCGGTTTTGTGAAGCGTTTTTGGTGTAGTAGATTTCATATATTACAGTAAAGCTGTTACTGAACAGCTACTGTAACAAAAAAACACCTGGCAAACTGCTCTGAAGTGCCGTTTTTCAGAGCAGTTTGCGTTTTTCCTATACTTAAAGTGACTCTGTAACAAAAATTACAACGTTTTTTCCACCATCCTACAAGTTCCTAAACCTATTCTAATGTGATCTGGCTTGCTGCAGCTCTTTCTACTATAACCATCTCTGTAATAAATCAATGTATCTTTCCCCTGTCAGACTTGTCGGCCTGTGTCTGGAAGGCTGCCAAGTTCTTCAGTGTTGAACTGTTCCTCTATGCACACTCCAGTGTGTGTTTTATTTACATAAGCCAGCAGCTTCTCTGCTATCTTATCAGTGATAGAAGAGAGCTGGATAAAAATCCTCCTCTGGAGGCTGTGAAAGGAGCTGGTCTGTCACATACTAAGGAATTAACAACATAGGCAGAGCTGTCTGCAGGAAGCCTGTAATGTTCAGTGCATGAGAGAAGCTGGGGACAGAAGGTAAACACACACAAGTGATCTTTTGAGATTCAGAAGTAAGGCTGTATACAGCCTGCTTGTGTATGGATGTATTTTCTATGTGTGGACATGCTGTACATCAACCTACTTCCTGTTTTGGTGGCCATTTTGCTTGTTTATAAACAAACTTTTTAAAACAGTTTTTGACTACTTTTAATGCGGCGGGGAGCGGTGAAATTGTGACAGAGGGTAATAGGAGATGTCCCCCAACGCACTGGTATGTTTACTTTTGTGCGATTTTTAACAATACAGATTCTCTTTAACATGAGGCAGAAATGCATCCGCAATCCAAAATCTGCAGCAGCCCGGGAGTATGCGTTTCTGCAAAACGCCTCCCGCTCTGGTGTGCACCAGCCCATTGAAATACATTACCCTAGCGGATCCGCACCCGCAAGCGGATTGCAAACCGCAGCAGAACCGCTCTGGTGTGCACTAGGCCTAAGTACTGAACTGATGTAATTGTGGCCATACATCGATGTTTCCAGCAGATTCAATCACTGGGACTGAATCTGTTAATGAACAATCACAAACGCTATCAATAAACTTCCCATTGATTTTTCACAGTTAGGAACTGAAAACATGATTTTGGTCACAGTAGTAAATTGTAATAAAATGGATGAGGGACGTTGTGGTGGCATAGCTTTGATAATCCCTCGAGCAGTAGAAACCTGGCAGTGAAATCTGATCAAGACTGAGCGGAGCAAGGAGGTAAATCGAATGCGGCTTCCCAATTTCTGATTGAGGAGTAGTTGCTAGTTTAGTGGATAGGGCTGCCATCGATCCTATAAAATGTCACTTCTTTAGTACCTCTCTAATGTTGTAAAAGAGAGACTGTTATGATCAGTGCATATGTTTGAGAATGTCTTTCCAAAAGGTTTGGTAGAAAGTTGAGCACAGTTTTGTCCAATCCACAAATATTCAAAGGGCAGTCTAAAAAAATGACTTGAGGCACGTATCAGATTTGAATAAAAACACTGGTGACAATAAGTATAAACACTTAAAGTCTACACACAGATTCACAAACCCACAGTGAAAGTAGGAAATGGCGTTAACTTTTTTTTTTTTTTTATCATGACCTCTATATTTTGATTTTGTACTTAAATATATAAAGGGATACTGTAGGGGGGTCGGGGGAAAATGAGCTGAACTTACCCGGGGCTTCTAATGGTCCCCCGCAGACATCCAGTGCCCGCGCAGCCACTCCCCAATGCTCCGGCCCCGCCTCCGGTTCACTTCTGGAATTTCAGACTTTAAAGTCAGAAAACCACTGCGCCTGCGTTGCCGTGTCCACGTTCCCGCTGATGTCACCAGGAGTGCACTGCGCAGACACAGACCATACTGGGCCTGCGCTGTGCGCTCTTGATGACATCAGCGGGATCGAGGACACGGCCGTGCAGGCGCAGTGGTTTTCTGACTTTAAAGTCAGAAATTCCAGAAGTGAACCGGAGGCGGGGCCGGAGCATTGGGGAGTGGCTGCGCCAACACAGGATGTCTGCGGAGGACCATTAGAAGCCCCGGGTAAGTTCAGCTCATTTTCCCCTGACCCCCCCCTACAGTATCCCTATAACTGTGCAGTGTTCTCCCCAGAATTTTTTTCAAGCCAGGTGGCATGATAAAGTAGCCAGTGGGGTGCGAGGGGGGAATATAGGGCCGGTGCAACTCTGCAGCATATGAGGAGGCTAGCTGATGACAGCCAGGTGCTCACCGAAATTAGCCGTTTGGAACACCCACCTAAAAGAGCCTGGGAAGAACACTGCTGTGCAAGTTCTCCATTATCCATTTGACTCTGGTAAGATTTCCATTCAGGCCCCATTCACAATGGGAATCACAAAACGCTAGAAAAAAGTCTGGAGTGGCGGCCTCTCCTAGAGAACCTTACTGTCTGGTTGGAGACAAATCTGTTGGGTGTATAAGGTGAAACCCCCCCCCCCCCCCCCCCCTGATGTTTGCAAGCATTAACCTCCGTGGCGGTATGATTATTTCCAAATGTATTTTCTAAAAGTGGTGGAATTTTTTTCTAAGGCTAGATTCACACTAGGACTTTGCGGTTTGATGCGACGTTAAGGTCGTAACACAAATTACAACGCAATGCCCCAAAAAAGTCGCAACTTAATGCCCCATTACAGTCGCATACAGTAGAGCAGGGATCCCCAACCTGTGTTCCGCGGCCCACTGGTGGTCCGCAGGACGTTCCCAGTTGGGCCGCAGGACTGTCCTCTTTCCCCCCCCCCCCCCCCCACCCCCGGGCGTCCCCGCGGCCGCCGCTATTACCTTAGCAGCGGCCGCTCTCCGGTGCAGGTACCTCCCAGCAGCGTATCTCCTGGCTGCTGTGTGATGCGACAAGAAGCAGGGCTCGGTTCCCATAGTAACGGCGATGCACATCGCCGCTACAGGAAGCCGCTGCCCTGCTTCCTGTCGCATCACAGCAGCCGGGAGATACGCTGCTGGGAGGTACACGCGCCAGAGAGGGGAGAGCGGCCGCTGCTAAGGTAATAACAGCGGCGGCTGCGGGGACGGGTGGGGGGCACCACCTACCCATACTGGGCGCTATACTGGGGCACTATTCTAGCTATACTGGGCACTATACTGGCTATACTGGGGCACTATTCTAGCTATACTGGGCACTATACTGGGGCACTATTCTAGCTATACTGGGCACTATACTGGCTATACTGGGGCACTATACTGGCTATACTGGGCACTATACTGGGCACTATACTGGGGCACTATTCTAGCTATACTGGGCATTATACTGGGGCACTATTCTAGCTATACTGGGCACTATACTGGCTATACTGGGGCACTATTCTAGCTATACTGGGCACTATACTGGCTATACTGGGACACTATTCTAGCTATACTGGGGCACTATACTGGCTATACTGGGGCACTATACTGGGGCACTATACTAGCCATACTGCGGCAACTAAACTCCCTATGCTAGCTATGCCACTGCACCCTAGCCCCCCCCCCCCCCGACTGTAACCCGCTCCACTGTACAATAGGACGCGCACCCAACGTCCACCCCTCGCGCGTCCCCACCCTCAACCCACGCACCTCCCCCGGCGGTCCCCGGAAAAAAATTTGGTCAGAAAGTGGTCCCCAGACTGGAAAAGGTTGGGGACCCCTGCAGTAGAGCATACAGGCAATGTTAAGTACAGTACAGACCAAAAGTTTGGACACGCCTTCTCATTCAAAGAGTTTTCTTTATTTTCATGACTATGAACATTGTAGATTCACACTGAAGGCATCCAAACTATGAATTAACACATGTGGAAGTATAGTACATAACCAAAAAATGTGAAACAACTGAAAATATGTTATATTCTAGGTTCCTCAAAGTAGCCACCTTTTGCTTTGATTACTGCTTTGCACACTCTTGGCATTCTCTTGATGAGCTTCAAGAGGTAGTCACCTGAAATGGTTTTCACTTCACAGGTGTGCCAGTGGGATTTCTTGCCTTATAAATAGGGTTGGGACCATCAGTTGCGTTGTGGAGAAGTCAGGTGGATACACAGCTGATAGTCCTACTGAATAGACTGTTAGAATTTGTATTATGGCAAGAAAAAAGCAGCTAAGTAAAGAAAAACGAGTGGCCATCATTACTTCAAGAAATGAAGGTCAGTCAGTCCGTAAAATTGGGAAAACTTTGAAAGTGTCCCCAAGTGCAGTCTCAAAAACCATCAAACGCTACAAAGAAACTGGCTCACATGAGGACCGCCCCAGGAAAGGAAGACCAAGAGTCGCCTCTTCTGCGGAGGATAAGTTCATCCGAGTCACCAGCCTCAGAAATCGCAGGTTAACAGCAGATCAGATTAGAGGCCAGGTCAATGCCACACAGAGTTCTTGCAGCAGACACATCTCTAGACACATCTCTAGAACATATTTCCACGATTAAGTATTTTCTTCCCTTATTTTTATTTTCCATACTGTGCTATTATTTGTCTCTAATTGTTGTTTTTAACAATTTTCTGTATATATTAATTATTTATATTGCATTTTTAATAAACTACGCTAACGTCATTTATTCGGCTACCCTGCTATTCAGCCGCACAAACTGACCCTGGCTTCTGAAGAGTCGCTACTATTGTCGATAGCTAGATAGAATAGCGTGTGTTTAACCGTTTTATTTGAAGGTCTAGAATCAGCCAGTCAGTGGGTTCCTCTGTCCCATTAGAACAGAGGTGGTGGCAGTTATACCCTGAAATAGTGTGTAAGTTGTATTACCGTAACTCACAAGCTCCCTTCTAGTCGGTCTGCTGCCAAAATCCCAGCGGTTTCTGTGCACCGATTGCGACCACAGATTGCATGGTCTGTGTGCTGAAACCGATTGGAAGGCATAGTGCGGTGTGGGCACTAGGGCACAGGCAACAAGCAGAAGAGACTTGTTTGGGCTAAAGAACACAAGGAATGGACATTAGACCAGTGGAAATCTGTGCTTTGGTCTGATGAGTCCAAATTTGAGATTTTTGGTTCCAACCACCGTGTCTTTGTGCGACGCAGAAAAGGTGAACGGATGGTCTCTACATGCCTGGTTCCCACCGTGAAGCATGGAGGATGTGTGATGGTGTGGGGGTGCTTTGCTGGTGACACTGTTGGGGATCTATTCAAAATTGAAGGCATACTGAACCAGCATGGCTACCACAGCATCTTTCAGCGGCATGCTATTCCATCCGGTTTGCGTTTAGTTGGACCATCATTTATTCTTCAACAGGACAATGACCCCAAACACACCTCCAGGCTGTGTAAGGGCTATTTGACCAGGAAGGAGAGTGATGGGGTGCTGCGCCAGATGACCTGGCCTCCACAGTCACCAGACCTGAACCCAACCGAGATGGTTTGGGGTGAGTTGGACTGCAGAGTGAAGACAAAAGGGCCAACAAGTGCTAAGCATCTCTGGGAACTCCTTCAAGACTGTTGGAAGACCATTTCAGGTGACTACCTCTTGAAGCTCATCAAGAGAATGCCAAGAGTGTGCAAAGCCGTAATCTTTGAAGAACCTAGAATATGACATTTTCAGTTGTTTCACACTTTTTGGTTATGTACTATACTTCCACATGTGTTAACCACCCTGGCGTTCTATTAGAACGGCAAGGGCGGCGGCGTAGCACATTTAAAAAAAAAAAAATTGGGGGGGTTAAATCATGTAGCTAGCCTAGCGGCGGGTAGCGGCACATCGGCGGCGATCGATAACAACACGCAGCTAGCAAAGTGCTAGCTGCGTGTTTTTAAAAAAAATTGTGAAAATCGGCCCACCAGGGCCTGAGCAATCCAGTGCGGCGGTCATGGACCGCTAAGCTGGTTAATTCATAGTTTGGATGCCTTCAGTGTGAATCTACAATGTTTATAGTCATGAAAATAAAGAAAACTCTTTGAATGAGAAGTTGTGTCAAAACTTTTGATCTGTACTGTATGTTTCCAAGTCATTACTGAGCATGTGCAAACAGTCCAACGCAGCTCATAACGTGTATAACGCATTGCATGCAGTACTTTCACTTAACTTGCAGTGTTGGTCACCAACGCAATGTGTGCACTGTGAATGGGGCATTGATTTTTCATTGTAGTGAGTTATTCTGCATTAAATGTTTTTTTTAACGTCCCACTGTGAACTTGGCCTCAAACTTTTAGACCCTAAAAATCATACTGCTAGATAGATCTGCTGCAGCCCTGCACATTCGACACCTCCGATGGATTCATTTCGGGATTACCACTCTGAGCTGCGGATTTCCGTCCCGAGCCTGACTCTGGGTTACCGCTAAGGAGGTTAATATGGACTTTCTGGTCAGCCCACTTGAGGGGAGGGTAAAACAAATAGACTGGACACGCCAGGTCTACATCAGCAAGAAGTCTTAGGTCAACTTGTTAGCACCTTTCCTAGTGCTGGAATCAACAATGACAGACCAAGGGAAGAGTCTGTAACACAATGGCCTCAATTCACTAAGCTTTATCAAACACTTTATCGAATGTTTCATCATTTTCCTCATAGATTTATTGAACATTTTATTGATAAAACTTTCGATAAATAACACCTTAGTGAATTCAAAATTAGATTTTATTCATGAGGTAAATTACCAAATGTTCGATAAAGTGTTTGATAATGCTTAGTGAATTGAGGCCATAAACTTCTTGGCTTTTTTATTTAGGCCTTCCTCTGGATCAACAGGGATATGTGAGGGAGCAGGCTGGTGTTGTACTTTATTTTCTGGTTGAACTCGATGGACGCATGTGTTTTTTTTTTTAATTTTCAACCTAAATAACTGTGTAACAATGTGTATCTTATTTGATATTTTTAATAGGTTAGCATTAAAGAGTAACTGTCAGGCTGCAAAAGCTAATTTAAACCTCTATTCTCCTGTGTTAAACAGTTTAGAAGGAAGACAAAAAGGCAATACTGAAGTTAAAAATCTCTCTTAGGCCCAGTGCACACCAAAACCGCTAGCAGATCGTCAAAACTTTAGCGGTTTTGGGAGCAGAGAGCAGATATTTGGCCGGGTGCACACCAAGCGGATTTTGTATGCGATCCACCAGCCGCATCAGCCAGTGAAAACGCTTGGCTATTGTATTTCAATGTGTGGTGCACACCGGCGGTTTGAGGTTTTTTAGCAAACCGCAAACGCGCAACAGGAGGCGCGTTTGCGGCTTGGCAAAAACCTCAAACCGCCGGTGTGCACCATCCCATTGCAATACATTAGCCAAGCATTTTTCCAGGTGGATGCGGCCGGCGGATCGCTCCAAAAACCCGCTCGGTGTGCACTGGGCCATACTTTTGATGTGTGCTGACAGCAAGGCTCTGTATTCCCAAGCCCTAAGGACGAGAGGCCGCATACCATACAGCAAAGCATTCTGGGGCCCTCCCCTCGGCTGCTAGTGAGAAGTTACAGGCTCAAGTTACAACAAATAATAATAGCATATTCATTTCAGATATGGCTATATTTGCAGTCTATATCAGAAAATAGGTGCAGACACTGACAAACCAAACCATTGACAAAAACCACAAGCTACCAAGCCAGTATATGTCGCACACTATTAGTACAGAAAAAAGTACACTGCCATTTAGTAATGCAAAAATATAAAATATTTATTTATACAGTTAGAGAAAAATAGTTCGAGCTAATATAAGCTTATATCAGTGAGTGCCAAGCCAGACATGGAGTGCAACTACATCACCCATCCCATCATGGATAACCCCCCCCCCCCCCCCGCCTATATATAGGACTATACAGATTATCTCAAAAATAAGGAGGCTTAATCAGATGTTGGCTACTATTAACTTTGTTGTTGCTGGTTTTTGTCAATGGTTTGGTTTGCCAGTGTCTGCACCTATTTTCTGATATAGACTGCAAATATAGCCATATCTGAAATGAATATGCTATTATTATTATTATTGATAGTATTCCCTCTAGAGACCCCATTGTGTTAGGGGTGTTATCAGTGACTGCCCGGTCGGCCGGGAGTTTGCCTCTATTGCTCTCACTGGGAGAGCTGGTAGCCCTTGATTTCTATTTAAACTTTATTCTAGTCTTATTCTAAACATGACGGATATAGATAACACCATGGCCTATATCCCTATGCTAAATATAGTACATGAGGTCGAAGAGGCTTTCAAAGTGTGTGAAAATCCTTCAAAAAATCAAGATAGCACTCCTATACAGGAAGATAACCATTCAGATGCATTGTGCCAACTGTTTAAAAATTATGAAGATCTTGCGCTTAAAATTTTAAGATGCAAGTGGAACATAATTTCAATGAAAAAATTATATAAAGGTTAAAATTATCCCTCGAGGGCTACGGGAAAGGATTATACCTGCTGAACACCTTAGAAATGATAGATTTTTGCCCCAATGGCAAGAACCCTGTATAAGTAACGGTGTCTTTGTGATGACAATGATGGTAGAAGAGGAAACAATTCAATTAATAGAGATGGAAAAATTGCAACTCAAATTGCAAAATGACCTTGAGGCTAGAAACCCACTAGGAGAGCTTTTCTGAGTGCTTTGTTATGTGAAAAGCTCTAGCTAATGTAATGCAATGGGTGTGATCCCACTTGAGCGAAGTGATTTTATAAAAATCTCCCATAGCATTACATTACCAAGAGCTTTTTCAAATCACTCACGCTTACAAAGCGCTCCCAGTGGGTTTCTGGCCTGAGAAATATAAGTCTTTTGATGACTTTGCAATGTATAATGGCAGAATAAAAAAAGCTTTAGACCTGGAAAACGAAAAAAATCAAGGCCAATAAACAAAAAAAAAATACCAGCGAGATGTAGACGATTTTTCCACAGGCAACTCACGAGGTAGGAGTCGTTCAAGGCGGCGTAAGATTAGCTGGGCGTCATCGGGTGAATCACAGGATGAGGGTCTTGTTGGTCCATCTCCACGCGGCCAGAGTAGGAACCGGTTTTAGCTACAGAAGGGAATCTTGAGGAGAACCGAGGGTGTGGTTACGCGCCAGAGCGCTTTTTTAGAAAAAAAATCCCCCCAAAAAATACGAAGGGGACAAAAGAAACAAGTACAAGTAGACAACAACGATGAACAAGATCATGAAAGGATAAATGGCAATATAATTAATTTATCACAACTATCTTTAAATGAAGATGATATTTCCCTGTTGAATAAAGGTTTATCTTTCTGCCCCACAAATATGGTACACCAGTTTGAAATTTTTAAAGATGTTAAAATTATATTTAAGAAAAGTGCTGTTAAGGGAAAAGTATTATAAAGATGATGAAATGGAGTTTAATGATGATCTGATGGGACAAACAGATATTGATGATTTTGACCTGATTGAGGGGATGGAGGAAGAGGAGATGGGTTCACAGGAATTAAAATTACCATTACATACAGATATGCGTCCCAAATCAGTCTTTATGCCCTCTATTCAGCAGAATAAATATATATCAACTTTTAACGAATGCTTAAAGGGAACCTTAACTGAATGGGGGGTAAAGAGTTTTACTTACCTGGGGCTATTACCAGCCCCCTGCAGCAGTCCTGTGCCCTCGGCGCTGCTCTGGAATCCTCTGGTCCCCCGCTGTCACTTAGTTTCGTTTTTGACGACTCACCAGTCGCCGGCCGCCATGCGTATTATTGGACGCATTCACCAATGCAATTAGCGCTATTGCGGACCGCAACGCGTACAAAAATACGCGTTGCCGCATTCCGCACGCGTAGATATGCGGCAACGCGTATTTTTGTACGCGTTGCGGTCCGCAATATCGCTAATTGCATTGGTAAATGCGTCCAATAATACGCATGGCGGCCGGCGACTGGTGAGTCGTCAAAAACGAAACTAAGTGACAGCGGGGGACCAGAGGATTCCAGAGCAGCGCCGAGGGCACAGGACTGCTGCAGGGGGCTGGTAATAGCCCCAGGTAAGTAAAACTCTTTACCCCCCGTTCAGTTAAGGTTCCCTTTAATGAGTGAAATCACATCATGGGGAGAGATGGCATTAGAATATGATAATTTAACATATGGAGAAAGACAGTCTTTAAAAAAGTTACAGAACCAGAAAGACATAATCATTAAGCGCAGTGATAAGGGGGGAAATATAGTACTGTGGCCGCGGGAGATGTACCTCAATGATAATGAATGCTATGAACGTGTAATAGCAAATCCTTTTACTAGCAGAAGATCCCTGTGGTGGTGGAGGACAGCAAGGGACTGATTAGCCTGAAGGGGGCTGGAGGAAGCCCCAGGTATTTACAAAACTTTTATTTTCATCCATCTCAGGTACCCTTTAGTTTGTAGTCCTCAAACCAAATTTTAACAACCTATCAAATGATTTGATTTCATGAGCAAAGGGAGTGCATACATTTGCATAAACCAGCATCAGCGCAAAATTATTTCCATCTCATTGACCATCTCAATTAGTGACACAGCTACACATCAGGCTTTATTCTTACAGCATAGATGTTTGTTTAGTATATATAAGAGATTCCTGTGTACACATCATATATACAGTCACAATCAGATATGTATATCTGACTTTAAAAATACGGGGATTGCTTTATTGAAGCATCACAATTAACTATTTTTTTATTGGTTTATTTCATTTTTTGTAGACTAAGCACAGCTATTACTGTATATATAAATTATTTATGATGACTATCTGAGAAATAGAACATTTTATAGTATTTTCTATTTTAATTACAGTTTAAATTCATTAGGAGTCGGTGCATTTTTTCTTCCCGACTCCAGGTACCCAAAATTTGTTTAGGACTCCGACTCCACAGCCCTGTATGTTTTAAAGTTTTGGTTTTTTTTTTTTTATGTGGCCTGCAAACAGCATCTATGCATAATATGTTTTCAAATTGTCATGTTTGCAGGGAAAAAAATTAATTTTTACATTTTACCCCATTCTTCCAATCAAAATAAGAGCAGAGGAACAAATCACTAATTATACCCCTTCCCAAATATGTTTGTTTCTAGGTTTTTTGATGGGGTCATTTCTGAGGTTATTCAATGATCTTGTACCTTTGCCCTGCTATAAATAAAGTATGTTGCAAAATATTTTTTAATATTTATTTTTTTAGTCTTCTGAAATACAAATACCCAAATTCTATATATTCACAATACATTGAAAAAAGGTTTTAGGGAAAAACACACGTTGACTCCTCCTTTTAAAATATTTTGTTGCTTTTATAATGAAAAAAAACCTTCTTTCTTTTCTCTTCAAAAGTTGCTTTGTTTGGATTCATTGTTTGTTTTTTGTAATGGGTGGGATTAAATATTTGATATTCGAAACAAAGCCATAGCTATTCTGAAAAAAAATATCAATTTGTTTATATCAGACAAACTACAACTGAACTATAAGCTGTGAAAGTATCATACTCTCAAAAGCAAAAAGTGCTCTGGCACTGGGAGCTGCTTGCACTAATAGTATTGAAGTGGTTTTTAGGGATGTGCACACTTGGCTTACTGTACATTTGTTTTTCTATTTTTTGTATTTTGCCCTAACATTTGTTGTAAATGTGTCAGGTTATAGAACACAAAACTTGGCATTTTAACAAGGGTGTGTACAATGATAAATAAACACTCCTTCAAACCTATGATCATTTCAGTGCATGCTTTTCACCCTTCTCTTTTCATAGCTAGGGTTATACAGGTGGCAGCCATTAGCAATTCCTCCATTGCCGGACACCACCTACTTCACCAGTTTGCCGGAAAAATCCCGGCAATTTGAAAGGAAGGGAGGGGTTCCTCCAATAAATGTAAAATATTTTATATTTGTCATCATGCAGTTGAAAAAAGGCTGCTATTTATTATTATAATTTAGAAAATAGATTTTATTTCTGAAATCTTGTATTTTTAATTTGGGTCCACTTTAACTCTTTGCCTCTACTTATAACCAGTATAGCCATGTCACCTTACATAACAAGTATAGACTTTTCGCCTCCCCACCAACCCTCCCATAATCAGTATAGCCATTTCCTATCACCTCTTAACAAATAGTAATTCCCTACAGAACAAGTGTAGGGATTACCCAGCTCCAGTAACAAGTTTAGCCATTTCTTTCATACAAATATAAAATGTAATTTTCTCTTCATTACCCTCAAATAACTAATATAGTCACCCCCCCCCCCCCTCTATAATAAGTATATTGTAGTGTAGGGCGCCACCCCCCTTCAATTCCCTTCATTGCCCCATTTACCCTCATCTGTTCATAACCAATATAGCCACTCCCTCCCCATGTCAGTTATATCCATTTTACTCCCCCCCCCCCCACCCCGGTATTAAGTGGTGCAGGAAAGCAGATTTGAAGGGAACATTATTGTGAGTTACCACAGGTCTGTCCGTTGCTCCCTCCATGCTCCTCATGCCACATAACATGTATTGAGAGACAGTAATGGCCAATTGACATGTAAGAAATAATTGCTGAATGGGCCATGTAGACATAATGCACATGGGAGGACAAGGGAGAGTCTATTTACCATTACACAACAAGGAACCATACAAAGGTCTGAAACAGAGATCACACAAGTCTTGTTATGACCCTTTTTCAGAACTCCAGTTGTAATTTGTAACCGGTGGACTTAGGTTGGTAGTTGGACTATATCAACTGAAAAACTCTGTAAAATGCTATGAGACTTCCCTTTTTATGTAAAAGAAATCACCAATCTTCAATGGTGTCTTATGGAGCATGATTTGGTACCACTGGTTTGTAGTCATGGTGTGGTGAAACCGTATCGGTTTCTTTTATGTTGTGGATTTTGTGTAACTTCTTGCAACATACTGTTTATTGAATGTATCTGATCCAGATCTATGTGTGATCAGTTCTAATATGGTGTTGTGCAAGGTGACAGGTGATCAGTATTAAAGAGAATCTGTATTGTTAAAATCGCACAAAAGTAAACATACCAGTGCGTTAGGGGACATCTCCTATTACCCTCTGACACAATTTCGCCGCTCCTCGCTGCATTAAAAGTGGTTAAAAACAGTTTTAAAAAGTTTGTTTATAAACAAACAAAATGGCCACCAAAACAGGAAGTAGGTTGATGTACAGTATGTCCACACATAGAAAATACATTCATACACAAGCAGGCTGTATACAACCTTCCTTTTGAATCTCAAGAAATTATTTGTGTGTTTCTTTCCCCCTGTTCTCATGCACTGAAGTTTCAGGCTGCTTGTTTCTTCCTGCAAACAGCTTTGCCCTTGTCTGTAATTCTTCAGTATGTGAAAGCCCAGCCAGCTCAGAGGACGATTTATCCAGCTTGTAAAAGATAAGAGAGAAGCTGCTCTAATCCTAAATAACACACAGGCAGTGTGCATACAGGGGCCTGGAAGGGGGAGTTCATAGCAGAACCACAACACTGAAGAACTTGGCAGCCTTCCAGACACAGGCTGACAAGTCTGACAAGAGAGAGATAAGTTGATTTATTACAGAGATGGTGATAGTAGAACGTGCTGCAGTAAGCCAGAACACATTAGAATAGCTTTTTGAACTTGTAGGATGATAAAAAACAGAATGCAATTTTTGTTACGGAGTCTCTTTAAGGTGCCCGTTAACAATACCATTTTTTTCATCCGATCTTTCAAAGCAATGTTTACAATCAAATTATACAGAAATCTGTGCAGTGTGTGGCAAAAATCGATAAAAGATTCTATGGTTGATTGAATCAGAAAATGTAATGATCCGGATGTTGGATCTTATGATAGAACTAGTGACTTAGCCTGTTTAAAAACGTGTTAGGTCTGTCACTAATACCGACGCGCACATGTGCGCGCCCGCCCCATCCTCCTCCGGCTCTCGGCAGTGTCTCTGCATCTGTTCCTGCACATGCGCAGTGCAAATAAGCACTGACACAGGGACATCAGGGTGTTATATAGGATTGGAAGAGAGAAAATGCCCTAATCGATCTTTTTCTGGTAATAATCGATAATTACCCTCCGATTACTTTTGATCATAAAAATTGCTTCTAAAGATCGCACCTGATAAAAAATAAGCACCGATAATAAGCACCTTCAGGCTGATATTACTGTGGTTGTTTGAATTTGGGTTGTTGAAATTCTGCAACCTGAATTTGCCTGTCTCCACACTTCAGCATTCAGACGTGAACAGGATTAGGGGAAGTTCATTTATTTATGCTTCATGTTGCGTTTCACATGAGTCACAAGAGTCTGGATTTCAACATCCCAAATTTGAACGATAACACTAGTTGAGATCGATCCCTTACCACATCCTAGTGTATGTCTGCTTTTATTTGGCGTGATCACATAGTGTCTGTATATTGCCATGCATCCACTGTGCATATAAATGAAATGTTATGACCTCGGTTTGGAAAAGGAAATCTTACTTTTGTGAATGTTAAGAATCTTTACTTTCTTCATTCAGGCCATCTGTATTCTCCCCTCACCCCTCTTCAAGAGAGTAATATCAAATGTTCTCTGCCCCACATGTCCTGTTAAATATTAATAATTCCTGCTGTTCTAAGAGCTCATCACAACAACATACAATCCGTGTCCTCAGGATGAGAAACCCCACAGGGAGGACATGACACAGTATCCACCCTCGCCAGCCTTATCCCTGGAGTAATAGCCAGGCCTGGCTGGAGCAGATGCCTCACAAACGGCAGCCTTTCTCTTCCA
Organism: Hyperolius riggenbachi; assembly: GCF_040937935.1. Taxonomy (NCBI): domain Eukaryota; kingdom Metazoa; phylum Chordata; class Amphibia; order Anura; family Hyperoliidae; genus Hyperolius; species Hyperolius riggenbachi. Next base: position 224,495,392 of record NC_090648.1, read on the forward strand.
TGAGCTCTGATTGTTATGGAGTGCTGTCCACTCTTCATAGATACTTGTAACAAGAAAACTAACGTTTTCTGTTTGTAAAACATTCCAGCTGTGTGTGTTGTAATTAGATGACTGCTTCCCTGCTACAGATTAATGAATTGCAAATTGTATTGCAGTTTGATTGCAGCTGCATTAGACTCCAGCTGCTTAGGGTTCATTCACTCTATGTGAATGCGCAGCACATTGGCATTAGTGGTCAGCACTCTTGTCTGCAGCACTGTGTCCCAGGTTGGAATCTTAGCCAGGACACTATTTGCATGGAGTTTGGATGACCTCCCTGTCTCTGTGTGGGTCTCCTCCAGGCACTCTGTTTTCCTCACACCCCAAAAACATACAGATACGTTAATTTGCTTCCCCCTAAATTGGGCTTAGACTTCAATGGACATATGAATGTAGTAGGGAGCAGTATAAATACTAGGGGCCTGAGCCCACTGCTGCGGTTTTAAAAACACATTAAATGCGTTTCAAAAATGTTTGGTAAACACGTGTATGTATGCGTTTTTATAAACCCAGCAGTGGGCTCAGGTTATTATTATTATTATTATTATTATTATTATTATAATAATTGTGTTTTTCTGTCAGTTATGAGCCATGCATGAACATGATTTTGTTCATGGGTTCCAGATGCACAGAATGCGTGGCCTCAACAGAATTTTATGGGAAACCACGTGTGTTGTGCGATTATGTTCCCAGCCCATTCCCCCATACACACCCCACTTAAAAATAACCCCCCACGGCTAACCTTAACCATCACCTAGGCAGCATGGTGGCGTAGGGATTAGCACTCTCTGGTTCAAATACCAGCCAGGGTCCTATCTACTCAGAGATTTTATGTTCTCCCCGTATCTGCGTGGGTTTCCTCCACTGGGCACATAACTTTATTCTTTCATGAGTTATTCACAAGTTTGTGACCACTTATAGAATGTGTTCAATGTGCTGCCCATTGTGTTGGATTGTCAATGCAACCCTCTTCTCCCACCCTTCACACACTGATAGCAACACCGCAGGAGAAATGCTAGCACAGGCTTCCAGTATCCGTAGTTTCAAGTGCTGCACATCTCGTATCTTCACAGCATAGACAATTGCCTTCAGATGACCCCAAAGATAAAAGTCTAAGGGGGTCAGATTGGATGCACCACCACATTATGGATGACAGGTCCGAGCATTCCTAGATGAAGTTTCCTGGAAAGTGGATTTGTCGTCGTGGGCCAGTTGAATGGCCCCAAGGTCTCCCTATCTGACCCCCTTAGACTTTTATCTTTGGGGTCATCTGAAGGCAATTGTCTATGCTGTGAAGATACGAGATGTGCAGCACCTGAAACTATAGATACTGGAAGCCTGTGCTAGCATTTCTCCTGCGGTGTTGCTATCAGTGTGTGAAGAGTGGGAGAAGAGGGTTGCATTGACAATCCAACACAATGGGCAGCACATTGAACCCATGTTATAAGTGGTCAGAAACTTGTAAATAACTCATGAAAGAAAATATCTATCTATCTATCTATATGTGTGTGTATATGTATGTGTATATATATATATATATATATATATATATATATATATATATATCCCCCTCCCCTGCCTAACCCTTCAAAGCACCTACATCCACGCCTTACCTTAATCTCTCCCCCCTCCCCCGTGCCTAACCTAAAACGACCCATGCTGCCAATCTGCTGTTAATATTACTATAATGTCGGGGCACCACCATGGGCGCCATTGTAAATAGAGGCTATAGTGTGAAAGCTGTTATTTATCAGGCGTCCTTAGTGTGAAATTTGCTATTTATCGAGCGCCGAAATTTCACTCTATAGCCGCCATTTCTAATGGTGTCTATGGCGGCGCCCAAGTTTCTTGGGATAGCGGGTGCCCACATTTCCCACTTTGGGCAACTGTAACTGGATGTTTGTGCATCTTAGTAGGCTTCCTCTTCATAGTGCAGCATAGAAGAGGGGAAGATACAGTCCAGGTGTTTATAATGGGCAGCACATCCAGCCTGATGTGTTTTCTGCATCAGACATGTCCATAAATGAAATCTGATGTCTTAAATATTTTTCATATTGGCTCACTTATTTTTATTATTTTGTTTTTTGTTTTTTTGTGCATATTATATATGACAGCTAAAATCTGATTGCTGTAATCGCTAGTTCTACTTTTCCTAAGGTCTAATGTGAGGGAGCTGTGTCCATGTGTCTTAACCAGCAGTAACAGCTGTAGATCCAGCGGTAAAGGATGGTGGTGTATGTGGATGCCATATGGCATGGATATTACAGGCAACATGGCAGCTGGCCTGCAGATATGATGGGGCCATTTAATGGAAAAACACTTTGGCAACATGAAGAGAACCATGGAAAACCTTCCAAATGGCTTCTGCTCTGTGGGGAGTTGACAGCTGTTGCGGTTGGTGTACATGATTTTATCGTGCTCCTTGTCTTTTATTCTACATAACATTGTTATGTAGTTGACATTAATGGTGGCACTGTTCTACAAACTGATTCATACATTTAAAAGAAACCGGTCCATAATTGTAAAATAAGGTATTAGGCCTTTCCAATTGCTCTATGGCCTTTAGTTTCTGGTTTGGTAGTTTGCTGTGTTGTCAGCTGCTGGTCTGGATATGTAACCTATATTCCACGTTTTGAGCAGCTTTAGAATAGCTTATAGAATAAGTGAACATCCCGTGATGTTTCTGGGGTTGGGAAACTTGTCTTCATCTATTTTGTTTACCACTACCAGTTCCAAGTATGTTTTGCATGAATGTGAGCATTGAATACTTGCCCAAGTAGTTTACCTGCCTGGATTACCTAATATTCTACGATTACGGTTCTCACACCATTAAACAAGTTCATCATTAACTGATCAGGGGAGAATCAATTATGTACCATTCTGCTTGATCGATGGAAATAGGCCAGTATCTGGTCGAATCGACCAATGTACTTGATCAGGCAGGATGGAACATAATTAGTTGATCTCAAAGGAATCGGCTACTGTTCACAATGTCGATCTGCACAGAACTGAATTTTTTGGCTTCAGAACATGGAGGCACCACATCATACAGCTCGATTAGTGAATGAGAATCTGATAGGCTCTCACTTGCAGTGTGTGGTCCTCTAACCGATCGTCTTTCGATTAACCACACTGTTGTTGATCTCCCAATAAAGTCAATCACTTGGTGGAAAATTAAGTAATGTATGGGCACCGTTAGAGTGCAAATAGTTTGTGAAAACAAACAGTATTTGCACAGATAAAAGAGCTAAAGAAACTGATAAAGTTCAACCTATCGATCTCCATATATCCTCTGCTATTCTGACCTCTAGCCGTTTAAGAGACTTTGTTTCATTTAATAGGGAAGGCTGCCATATCTGACTGTGATCTACCTGTGACACATCCATACATAACCCCCCCCCCTCCCTCCCACCCCCCAACATGTCCTATCAATTGAATATTGGTCAATTCAATCCAGTACTGATTCCTTTCAGAGTGGAAGCGATAATTTTTCCACATGAGGTGGCGATTTGTAAGTGAATGGTCACCTCTAATCCTTTTTTTTTTTTTTTTCGGTTGCAGAACAGTAACCTGATTCAGTTTCTGATTGATGGGCACACAAGCTCCAGCAGAGCCTTTCTGTATAAGTCCATCTGACTGTCAACTAGACAGAGCAATGCTTTCTTGTTAAGATTTTAAACAACGGTCGATCCATTGCAAGTACTGTATAACATTATCATATGTTCCTATACCATGTATAGTGTAAATCCTGTTTGATCACTACTAGGTTTGGAAAAAGGGAGCTTGAGCTATGAGGAAGGATATTTATTTGTAAAATACTTACAATCTATGTTTATTAAAGAGACACTGAAGCGAAAAAAAATTGATATGATTGGTTTGTGTAGTACAGCTAAGAAATAAAACATTAGCAACAGATATGAGTCTAAAACTGTTTTCAGTACAGGAAGTTAGGAAACTCCAGTTGTTATCGATGCAAAAAAGCCATTAAACTCCACGACTTTCAATGTCGCAGAGAGTTATGACTTCTGAAGCTTGTTATCTCAACTGTCACTATATTGTTTATTCTTCTGCACAGGACAGGTCAATAGTTCACTGGCCTGCTCTGTAAAATCGTTTAGAATGCTGAGCAATGTGTAAACAGCAAATATTAGAGACTGATGCAATGTTTTAAGAAACACCATATAACTGAAAATAAAAATGAGAATATTTTCTTTGCTACAAATATTCTAGTAATTATCCGATTTGATTCAAAGACCGCACTCATGTCAGTGGGTATGCTGGTGCCGGGGGACCCTGGGTGGCCCCGAAACGATCGTCGGCCTGTGCAGGTCAGACTATTCATTTACACACGTGATGGGACAATAAATTTATGTGGATTGCTCCGTTAAGTCTGTGTGCGGACTCCTTCATGATTACTAGTAATTATCCGTACTACACAACCAATTCATTATATCATAATTGTTTTTTTCCGCTTCAGTGTCTCTTTAAAGCAGAGGTCTCAAACTCGCAGCCCGCGGGCCATTTTCGGCCCTTGATACAATATTTTGTGGTCCCCGTCGGCAAAAGCTTCCTTATAGTTCGCTTCAGTGCTCCCAAGTAATCCGCCGCATCCCCGCCGCTAAACGAGGGCTGCAGAGCCCCCAAATCACCCGGGGGGCAATCCGCCGGCATTTCCTGGAAGGGGCAGAGCTTTCAGCTTCAGCTCTGCCCCTCCAAAGGCAAATATTGACGTCAGGAGGGGCAGAGCTGAAGTTGAAAGCTCTGCCCCTTCCAGGAAATGCCGGCGGATTGCCCCCCGGGCGATTTGGGGGCTCTGCAGCCCTCGTTTTGTGGCGGGGACACGGCGGATTACTTGTAATGGGAGCACTGAAGTGAACTATAAGGTAAAATAGGCAAAATAGTTCGCTTCAGTGTGAATTTGATTTTGAAATAATTATCAATGCAAGGGACGGGGAGGAGGGAGCTGCTGATTGTGAAATCCCTTATGCGGCCCAGCCTCATCCTGACTTTGCCTCCTGCGGCCCCCAGGTAAATTGAGTTTGAGACCCCTGCTTTAAAGGATTGGGATGGCAGTTTTCCATGCTCTTTGATGTGCAGGTACTCTGCAGGATAATTCTTCCAGTATTACTGTATATACTCGCATATAAGCTGACACCCCCCCCCCCCACACGCACACACACACGCACGCACACACACACACACACACACACACACACACACACACACACACACACACACACACACACACACACTTTTACCTAAAAAAACAAGAAAAAATTATTGACCCCCCATATAAGCCGGGGGTAGGAAATGCTGGCCGCCTTATTCCCCTATTGTGTCCCAGTATAGCTAGTATAGTGCCCCAGTATAGCTAGTATAGTGCCCCAGTATAGCTAGTATAGTGCCCCAGTATGGGTAGGTAGTGCCCCAGTATGGGTAGGTAGTGCCCCAGTATAGCTAGTAAAGTGCCCAGTTTGGGAATACGTAGTGGTACAGAGGCGCCAGTAGTGTAAAAACAATTGTTTTAAAAACATTAAAATGAGGTAGGTTAGTGGTGTACTTGCCTCCCCAATATGGGTAGGTAGTGCCCCAGTATAGCTAGTATAGTGCCCAGTATAGCTAGTATAGTAAAGCAGCCGCTGGAGAGATACGTAGAAGTCACACTTCTCCTGCGTAGACTGACCCAAATGATGGAAGTGCGGGGACCGGTATCGGAGCTGCGGGAAGACTGAGGATGGTGGCGTGGGAGCGATCCATGCCTATGGGGCTGGAAGAAGCCTCAGGTATGTATAAAACTTTTTACTTACAAAAGCTCTGGTTTCCTTTAAAAAATGCAGCACTTTTGATTTTTTTTTTTTTGTTTGTTTGTTCTATTTTGTCTCATCTTTTCTGTGTGTTATTTAGGGAATGCTTTGTGCACTGTGAAGTGTGATGAGTCGGTGAAGGTGTTCACTATCCGGGGCACATCTTTTGAAATGGCCCCGAATTCAGGAGGAAATGCAAGCCTTGAAAATGGTAAGTGGTCACTTTGTCCTCTGATATTTAACAAATACAATTATTATTAAAATTAATCTGTGATTTGTAAACTCTGCATGTGATGCCATAGTGCTCAGCTGTCAGTGTGAAGTCTCTGTGACATACAGGGAGTGCAGAATTATTAGGCAAGTTGTATTTTTGAGGAATAATTTTATTATTGAACAACAACCATGTTCTCAATGAACCCAAAAAACTCATTAACCTCCCTGGCGGTACAATAAATCCGGCAGGAGGCAGCGCAAGGGGTCTGGGGGGGGGGGCTATGCGGCGAATCGGCGGGTGGCGGCGGTGATCGTTATGCACACGCAGCTAGCAAAGTGCTAGCTGCGTGTAACAAGAAAAAAAATTATATAAATCGGTTCAGCAGGGTCTGAGCGGCACCCTCCGGCGGCTTACCCCGTGTCCAGCACGGGGTTACTGCTAAGGAGGTTAATATCTGAATATTTTTGAAAGTAGTTTTTAGTTTTAGCTATTTTAGGGGGATATCTGTGTGTGCAGGTGACTATTACTGTGCATAATTATTAGGCAACTTAACAAAAAACAAATATATACCCATTCCAATTATTTATTTTTACCAGTGAAACCAATATAACATCTCAACATTCACAAATATACATTTCTGACATTCAAAAACAAAACAAAAACAAATCGGTGACCAATATAGCCACCTTTCTTTGCAAGGACACTCAAAAGCCTGCCATCCATGGATTCTGTCCGTGTTTTGATCTGTTCACCATCAACATTGCGTGCAGCAGCAACCACAGCCTCCCAGACACTGTTCAGAGAGGTGTACTGTTTTCCCTCCTTGTAAATCTCACATTTTATGATGGACCACAGGTTCTCAATGGGGTTCAGATCAGGTGAACAAGGAGGCCATGTCATTAGTTTTTCTTCTTTAATACCCTTTCTTGCCAGCCACGCTGTGGAGTACTTGGACGCGTGTGATGGAGCACTGTCCTGCATGAAAATCATGTTTTTCTTGAAGGATGCAGACTTCTTCCTGTACCACTGCTTGAAGGTGTCTTCCAGAAACTGGCAGTAGGACTGGGAGTTGAGCTTGACTCCATCCTCAACCCGAAAAGGCCCCACAAGCTCATCTTTGATGATACCAGCCCAAACCAGTACTCCACCTCCACCTTGCTGGCGTCTGAGTCGGACTGGAGCTCTCTACCCTTTACCAATCCAGCCACGGGCCCATCCATCTGGCCCATCAAGACTCACTCTCATTTCATCAGTCCATAAAACCTTAGAAAAATCAGTCTTGAGATATTTCTTGGCCCAGTCTTGACGTTTCAGCTTGTGTGTCTTGTTCAGTGGTGGTCATCTTTCAGCCTTTCTTACCTTGGCCATGTCTCTGAGTATTGCACACCTTGTGCTTTTGGGCACTCCAGGGATGTTGCAGCTCTGACATATGGCCAAACTGGTGGCAAGTGGCATCTTGGCAGCTGCACACTTGACTTTTCTCAGTTCATGGGCAGTTATTTTGCGCCTTGGTTTTTCCACACGCTTCTTGCTACCCTGTTGACTATTTTGAATGAAACGCTTGATTGTTCGATGATCACACTTCAGAAGCTTTGCAATTTTAAGAGTGCTGCATCCCTTTGCAAGATATCTCACTATTATTGACTTTTCTGAGCCGGTCAAGTCCTTCTTTTTGACCCATTTTGCCAAAGGAAAGAAAGTTGCCTAATAATTATGCACACCTGATATAGGGTGTTGGTCATTAGACCACACCCCTTCTCATTACAAAGATGCACATCACCTAATATGCTTAATTGGTAGTAGGCTTTTGAGCCTATACAGCTTGGAGTAAGACAACATGCATAAAGAGGATGATGTGGTCAAAATACTCATTTGCCTAATAATTCTGCACTCCCTGTATAGGACAACCTATCCATTATCCAGTCTGTACATTTTAAAAGATGATAAAAGTTGTTTAGGGATTACCTAAGACTAACTGTACAAGATTTGCTTGCTAGCTTTTGGATCTTTAGGTTTCTTCTTCCGGCATGATACAGAAGTGGATCAGAACTGTACAAAGCCGTTTCTTGCATGCACAGTTCTGTATCACGCCTGAAGAAGAAATGTCGAGTTTTGAAAGCTTGCAAGGAAATCTTGGACCGTTAGTCATTAACCACCCTGGCGTTCTGATTAAATCGCCAGGGTGGCTGCGGGAGGGTTTTTTTTAAATAAAAAAAAAACTATTTCATGCAGCCAACTGAAAGTTGGCTGCATGAAAGCCCACTAGAGGGCGCTCCGGAGGCGATCTTCCGATCGCCTCCGGCGCCCATAATAAACAAGGAAGGCCGCAATGAGCGGCCTTCCTTGTTTTGCTTATATCGTCGCCATAGCGACGAGCGGAGTGACGTCATCGACGTCAGCCGACGTCCTGACGTCAGCCGCCTCCGATCCAGCCCTTAGCGCTGGCCGGAACTTTTTGTTCCGGCTGCGCAGGGCTCAGGCGGCTAGGGGGGCCCTCTTTCGCCGCTGCTCGCGGCGAATCGCCGCAGAGCGGCGGCGATCAGGCAGCACACGCGGCTGGCAAAGTGCCGGCTGCGTGTGCTGCTTTTTATTTCATCAAAATCGGCCCAGCAGGGCCTGAGCGGCAGCCGCTGGCGGTGTTGGACGAGCTGAGCTCGTCCAGACCGCTCAGCTGGTTAAAGGTATCACCTAAACAACTTTTGTTATGTCTTTGGATTTTCTCCATGACCAACACTGAACCACATAAAACTGTCTATAAATACTCAGTGCTTAAATGCACTGCACTGCAGTTTTCGATTCGTTTTTTTTAAAATGCGCTCCCATTCACTTGCATTAAAATCGCAGAAAATTTGCTGCAATCTTTAAAAAAAATCATGAATGTGCCAATTTTGCAGCTATTTTAACTACTTAAGCCTATCTGGACAAATCTGTTCGTCCAGATAGACTGTGCTGCTGCAGCTGAATGAGGCGCACTCCCGCCTCCTGCCGTTAGCCCCCTGATCAATGAATGGGAATATACTTCCCATTCATCAATCTAAGTCCCCCGAGAAAAACCGACTGCCTCTTATCAGAGGCCGCAGTCTTTCTGCTTAAAAAAAAAAAGTTCCCTGTCCTCATTCTAGTTCCTGGAAGCGTGATTGTTCGCTTCCAGGACTTTTTGACTGTGGCCATCTTGTGGCCAAATAGTAAAACTACACACACATACATTTTTTAATAAATACATTTTACATTTAAAATTAGCTATTTACCTCCCACACCAAAAATTACCCAAATAAAATAAAATAAAAATAAAAATTACAATTAAAAAAACAAAACAAAACCCATAAATAGTTACCTAATGGTCTGAACTTTTTAAATATGCATGTCAAGAGAGTATGTTAATATAATTTTTTTAATTATAGGGATAGACGCAAATAAAAAAAATGCACCTTTATTTCCAAATAAAATATCTGTGCCATAAATTGTGATAGGGACATAATTTAAACGGTGTAATAACTGGGACAAATGGGCAAATAAAATACATAGGTTTTATTTACGGTAGCATGTATTAACCACTTTACCCCCGCCCGTACGAATTTCTCCGTCCCTTTTTCCATCCTTTAATCCCCCGGGACGGAGAAATCCGTACTTTCCGCGTTCCCGACGCTGTCCGCGCTCCCGCTCGTAAACACGCCACCCGCCGCTAGTAAACACGCCGCCGCCCGCTCGCCCGGAGATCAATGAATTAGAAAATCCATTCCCGTTCGTTGATCTAAGCCCCACAATGATCCGCTGCTCTCCTATGGGCAGCGCGATCATTGTGAGAAAAAACTCACGTGTCCAGCCTCCTTATACTTCCTCCAAGCTTCCGGAAGGAAGCTTGGAGGTCGCATTAAAACAAAAAGTTACTGTGGCCATCTTGTGGCCAAATAGTAAACTACACCCTACACAATTTTTCACATACAAATAAATGATTTTTACACAAAAAATTAACTCATTACCTCCCACACTCCCCATTTTTTTTTTTTTTGTAATTAAAAAAAAATTCAAAAATTTACAATTAAAAAAAATACACAAATAGTTACCTTAGGGACTGAACTTTTTAAATATTTATGTCAAGAGGGTATAACACTGTTACTTTATAAACTATGGGCTTGTAATTAGGGATGGACGCAAAACTGAAAAAAAATGCACCTTTATTTCCAAATAAAATATTGGCGCCAAACATTGTGATAGGGACATAATTTAAATGGTTTTATAACCGGGACAAAAGGGCAAATAAATTTCATGGGTTTTAATTACAGTAGCATGCATTATTTAAGAACTATAATGGCCGAAAACTGAAAAATAATTATTTTTTTCCCCACATTTTTCCTATTTTCCCATTAAAACACATTTAGAAAAAAATAATTCTTGACATAATGTCCCACCTAAAGAAAGCCTAATTGGTGGCGGAAAAAACAAGATATAGTTCATTTCATTGCGATAAGTAATGATAAAGTTATAGACGAATGAATGGAAGGAGCGCTGAAAGGTGAAAATTGCTCTGGTGGTCAGGGGGTAAAACCCCTCAGTGGTGAAGTGGTTAATTTCAAACTATGATGGCCAAAAACTGAGAAATAATGAATTTTTTCCATTTATTTCTTAATCTTCCTGTTAAAATGGATTTAAAATAAAATAATTCTTAGCAAAATGTACCATCCAAAGAAAGCCTAAATGGTGGTGGAAAAAACAAGATATAGATCATTTCAGTGTGATGATGAGTGATAAAGTTATTAGCGAATGAAAGGGAGGTGAAAGTTGCTCGGATGCATAAAATGAACAACTCTGTGGGCTGAAGTGGTTAATACAAGTCAATGGAAGTGCATTTTTAACAATGAAAACTAATCAAAGAGCTCTTAGCGCTTAAACTGATAACCCTGTTCATTCATAACTTACAGACTTGGACACATTTAAGTTCCTTTTAAAAGCCAATGTCTAATTTACCTTCTGCCTAGAGAAAGGGATTATACTCCTAAACTGTATGGATTAAACACTTAGGCCTGGTGCACACCAGAGGAGTTTTTCTGAGTGTTTTGAGTTTTTAAATCTGCTGCTAATGTTATCCTATGTGTCTGTGCACACTGGAGCAATGAGGTTTTGTAAAAAACCCCATAGCATTACATTGGGAAGAGCTTTTGAAACCTCTAAAAGCTCTTCCCAATGTAATGCTATGTTTTTTTTTTTACAAAACCTCTTTGCTCCAGTGTGCACAGACACATAGGATAACATTAGCAGCAGATTTAAAAACTCAAAAGGCTCAGAAAAACTCCTCTGGTGTGCACCAGGCCTTAGAGCTTGTTCACACATTGGGCGTGGTTTTTTTTTTTTTAACGCGCTGGCGATTTCAGACATTGCCTTTAAAAGCACTTGTGCAATGATTCCCTAGGAGAGTGTGTTCACATATGAGCGGTTCTATTCCGATCTGCTCACCAAAGCGCTGCCTATGCCATTTTCTGGGCGATTTGCCTATAATGGAAGGTATAGGGAAATCGATTTCCCCAGCGCTTTCATGAATAAATACATTGTATTTATTCATTTCCGGGTACAAGAGTTCACTTCCTGACTGACACCAGGAAGTGAAAAAAAATCTTTCTGCAAAAATGCTTAAAGCACCTTATACCGCGCAAAAAATTACTCAGCACTTGAAAAACCGCTGGTGATTTATAGTGTATAGTAGGGCCTGTTTCCACTTTGTGTGGTTCTTCTGCGATTCCCTGCATGCAAATTCGGACAAGGAATCGCAGCCTATGGAAATCAATAGGCTGCTTCCAAATTTCATGCTGCAGAAAAATGGATGAATGGTTGGTTGGCTGCATAATTCTGCATTACACATGCGATTACTTATTACTGTGCATAGTACAGCTGCAGAGATTCACATGCCTACTCGCATTAAAACAAGTGCCAGCGTGTGTCTCGGATATGTGCTCTGGGCACTAGTAGAAAGGGGCCCTCAAGCATTTGGTTTGCTTCTGAGTGTTGGCCGTGTTTATGGATTGCCAAATCTGGTCTTGCACCAGCAGCAGGTCCCCTTGAGGAAGTTGTAAAAGTGTGGACCTTTGAAGGCTATAGTTCATTTTCAGAGACAATTGTGGACGTTTTTTGTGAAGGGGTACCACCATGTTTGTGTATTTCAGCTCCCAAAGAGTGTTTTCATAGTAGATGGCAAGCTTCGTACTGGAAGTGTTACTCTGGGATTTACCTCCGATCTTGTATTTACTTCACTGGGTACCAAGCCAAATTTGTAACTTAATGATAACAATTTCACGTAACATAGCACAAAAAACATAATTTGCACCTTATTGTTATGATTAGTGGTACTGAAACTGAAATATTGATTTTAATTCAGTGTCTCCACCTTCACCGGCTGGAAAATCGGAATGGCTGCAGCAGAGTCTGACCAAAAGTGACCGACCGGAGCTGACAAGTGCCAAAGTTGTGGTCTCTGGAGGTAAGCCTTTCAGCTCAAGAGAGCAGTATTTACTTATTTTTCTTGTGATGCCAGTATTGTAGGTGCCGGCGATTGGCTGGTAATATGGGTGCCACATAGACCTTTAATGTCAAATTATACACTGTGTTCCGGAGGCGCAGCTTCTAAACAGACTTTCCCATAAGCAATATTGGCAGAAGTCAGCGCAGATATCGGCGGAAGGACACTTTAGCAGTGGAGATATCGATGGGGGTATAGCTTAGTGTAGGGAGTTGGTAGAGGGTGGGTTAGTGTGAGAAGAGGGTTAGGAAAACTGATGATAGAATATCAGTAAAATGACATATTCTACTAACTGTACTAGCCAGTGCCCAGTAATAGAATATCAGTAATTTTACTGAAAAGTCCACAGGTGCCCAAATGTTGTGTGTGTGTGTGTGTGTGTGTGTGTGTGTGTGTGTGCGTGCGTGCGTGTGATGTTTATTTCCTTCCTCTTTGGAGCAGTATATTTTATGATGTCCTTTATCAGCACATACCAGTTATCATTTCTTTGATTTTCTTACAATGGCGTTGATAGACTGCTAAGATGTATTGCCATGCGACTGCTTATGCATTTGGCAAGGCATGGGGTAGTTTAAGTGTGATGACCTTCTGGTCTCTGTGCTGTATAATTTCTGCCTTTCATAGGTGATGTAAGGAAACGAGGCTTGCTCTGTGCAAAATCTTGAGGCAGCTATTTCATTAGGCAGCTTATATTCAGCATATATAACTTACCAGAACTAGTGCTCCTCATTATGCTGTTTTGGTTTGTTTTTTTCCACAGGCCGAGGATTAAAGAGTGGCGACAACTTTAAATTGTTATATGACCTGGCAGATCAGTTGCATGCTGCTGGTAATGTATACATATTTTAGCTACTATGTATCACTAGTCCTGCAGGATCTGCTGGAGTGTAGAAAGCTCCTACACCTTTTTTAGTTGTGATCTATCCTGTGGATGCACTCGCCTGTACGCTGACACCCACATGGCAGGAAAACAAGGTGTTATGGGGCATGCAGCTAAGGCTAGGTTCACAGTAGCCAGTTTGGTTGTAGAATATTTCTTCATGTCAGCTCCCTGCCCATACAATTTTGTGGGCCTGTTCACACCTGTATTGTAACTGATCTTGTTATTCTAACTCTGTGCATACAGGCTTTGTATGAAAGTCTATGTCCAGTCTCCATTGTTATGCAACTGACCACTGTGAATTCAGCCTAATAAGCTCTGTGATAAAAATGGTGGCTAACAGGAAATGGCTTGTACCAAAACTTGCTGGAGTGATTTTGATTTTTTTTTCTCACCCAGCTAGTTATTTTCTCCTGATCCTATTCTTGCTGCTGGCAAATGATGCAACCTTCTGCATTTTCATACATCACATCCAAATCCCCACATTGTTATTCAATTTCCCTTTTCTCCTAAGTTTCTCCTAGGTGATATTTTCACATCTTATCAATAAAATGCCTTTTAAGCCACCAGCAAGCAAGAAAATCCTCAGAATAATTTTGGCAGCACTGTTTCACCTGCTTTTTGGTACATTTTTAGTTGCAGAGTGCTGTAAAGTTATTTTAAACAGAAGATTAAAAAAACCTCCTCGGAGAAATCTTAGGCGATAAAGTTAATTGAATAAAGGGCCCTTGAATCATAAGATGGACTCCTAGATTCAAAACATACAACAAAGGACGTTTGCACACATACAACATTCACTCAAACACTCAGCCTCCTCTAGAGAGAGACATGGTTGTTGCTCCTTACATAACGATGGGATCAGCTCATATGAACAGTCCTCTGTGCTATTTAAAGCGGACCTTAAGACTTGGGGGGTGGGGGGGGGGCAGGGCTGTAGCCCAGCCTCCCTGTGCCCGTGACATTACCAAAGGATCCTCCAGTCCCCCGCCACAGCTCCGTTTCTTTGCCGCCGACTTACAAGATGACAGCCGCTGCTCCTGGTGACACAAGCGGGAGGGAGGTCGCGCGCGGCCAGAGCCGTGCAGGCTCGGTGGCACGCCGAATCACAAAGTGTAACTGAGTGGCGGCGAGCAACCGGAGGATCGTTTTTCCCTGACACGGGCACAGGATGTCTGCAGGGGGCTTTTTTTTTTTTTTTTTTACATTACAGGTTTCTTGTAATTTGAGCATGAAAATGTGTTCAAGTCCAGCCAAATCTTTGTAAATGTTTGAGTGCATGGCTTCCCATAAAGCAATTTGTACACAGGGAGAATATTGTTTTCTAATATAACAAGAAGCAAACATGGGAATTTGCTGGGTGTTCTAATGAGGTAGTGCTCAGAGTATAGCAGAAGAATACTTGCAACATTGTTGTCATCACTGAGATCATCCATCAAAACCTGAATACTGTATATGGATGGAAAAAACCTGCTTGATCCTGGCAGCATTCAAAGTTAAATAAATATTGATATATTGGGAATTTTCAGTGTGCTTATACAGTATATGTCTTGTTGTCATGTCTCTTATCTTTGCTGGTAATGATCTCTTGCAGTGGGTGCCTCCCGTGCAGCTGTTGATGCTGGCTTTGTCCCCAATGACATGCAAGTGGGGCAAACGGGCAAAATTGTAGCACCTGTAAGTACCGTATGTTACCTACCTATAAATCTGCTAGCTTTTATTTAGTAACTGATACAGTGAGACCATTTTGTATCTGAGTGGCTAGATAGTATAATGGTTTAGGGCTCTGCCTCTGACACAGGAGACCTGAGTTCGAATCTCGGCTCTGCCTGTTTAGTAAGCCAGCACCTATTCAGTAGGAGACCTTGGGCAAGTCTCCCTAACACTGCTACTGCCTATAGAGAGCGTCCTAGTGACTGCAGCTCTGACAATTTGAGTCCACCAGGAGAAAAGCGTGATGTAAATGTTCTGTGTTTGTTTTGTTTGTTGTTTGTTATAAATGTTAGCTGAGGACAGTAAAGGGTTGTGATGACTGCCATAATTCCACCCTCATTTTCCTGTTTGGTTAACCCAGGCTTTCTCAACCAGGGTTCCCTGGAACCCCAGGGTTCCTTGAGTACTCTGCAGGGGTTCCTTGGCATTTCCCCCCATCGTGGGGATGTATAATGGAGCTCACTATAATAGGTGGTACTGTAACAAGAAGCACTCAATTAGGGGCTTAGGAGGCAGTATAATGAGTGGCAGTGTAATAGGGGTAGTTAAATAAACAGCCACGTATACTTTTAAAGACCATACCTCCTGCAAAATAAATGCAGGGGTTCCCTGAGATCAAAAAAATGTTTGCAGGGGTTCCTTGAGATCCAAAAGATATCTGCAGGGTTCCTCCAGGGTAGAAAGGTTGAGAAAGGCTGGGTTAACCCTTGGCATGGCCTACAGTACTGCTATTACACAGTCCATGATATGCTGGAGAATTTGAATTGATGCCAAATTGTGTGCTGATTTAATGCATGTTTTTGCAACCTGACAATGGGCCAGTCAGATGCTGGATTTACTACATTTGATTGTTCACTTAAAGGGATACTGTAGGGGGGTCAGGGGAAAATGAGTTGAAGTTACCCGGGGCTTCTAATGGTCCCCCGCAGGCATCTGTTCAGCCACTCACCAATGCTCCGGCCCCGCCTCCGGTTCACTTCTGGAATTTCAGACTTTAAAGTCTGAAAACCACTGCGCCTGCGTTGCTGTGTCCTCGCTTCCACTGATGTCACCAGGAGTGCAAGGCGCAGGCACAAACCATACTGGGCCTGCGTAGTACACTCCTGGTGCCATCAGCGGGAGGGAGGACACGGCAACGCAGGCACAGTGGTTTTCAGACTTTAAAGTCTGAAATTCCAGAAGTGAACCAGAGGCGGGGCCAGAGCATTGGGGAGTGGCTGCGCGGGCACAGGATGTCTGTGGGGGACCATTAGAAGCCCCGGGTAACTTCAACTCATTTTCCCCTGACCCCCCTACAGTGTCCCTTTAAAGCTACATACAATTAGCATGTACTCTGAAATGATCATCTCATAACCTCTCATTGACCATCCCTGCTATTCCATATTATTCAAATTTGTTCACATCCAACAGCAGGAGTCGGTACAAAAAATAATCCCGATTCCTCAGTTTATAAAACCTCCGACTCCAGGAACCCAAAATAGCTCTGATTCCTGGATTCCGACTCCTTAAGGTGGCCACTAACTATCCAATTTCTAGCGAAAAATCGTTCGAGCGATCAAAAATTCTGATCGGAAGTGAAATCGTTCACTACTCCATCAATGAACCAATCTTTGCTTGCTGTCTATCACAACCAACAAGAAAATCCAAATGTTGGTTTGACGAAAATCCAATCGGATGTTTTTATAATTTCTTTGTAATTGATTGTGCCCATCAACGGAGGTTATTTACAACCAATCCGATTAGCAATTTCTGATCGCTCGAACAATTTTTCGCTACAAATTGGACCGTTAATGGCCACCTTAAGTCTAATACTTACCAGGGCTGTGGAATCTGTACAAAAATCACCTGACTGCGACTCCAACTCCACAGCCCTGGTTATATGAACTGGCAGTTTATGCTATGAGGAATCTGCTGTCAGTCATACTACAGGTTTGTAGTATGTATACATATCTGAAGCAAGTCTGGATGTTAGTTTTACATTCAGTATGTTGTAAATGAGGGTGTGCACTGTTCATGTGCAGCCCTGGCCTTCCTTGGGCTCCCGTGGCCAGTAGCGTTCTGTGCATTTGCGAGTTTTACAAAGTGCACAATTGCAGAACACTCCTGGTCACGAAGCGCAATCAAGGCCAGAGCCGCACAAGCGCAGTGGCCCACAACAATGCTCAGTCGGCCAGCATTCAGAGGGGAACAGCAGCGGACCAGGAGAACAGCGATAGACCTGATGGACTATGGGGGGGGGGGGGGCTGGAAGAATTCCCAGGTAAATTAAACTGAACACCTTAAGTTCACTTAAGGTTCCCTTTAGGGCCTATTCCTACTGGAGTGCTGCATCCGTTTTCAAATTGGACACCGCGTCCGCAGTTGAATCGCTGTAGCCATGCATGCAGTAGACTGCAGCATTCGGTCTGAGTCGCACTGACCGCAAGCCTATTGGTGGAATAGGCAGCGTTTCCCCGCTCTAATCATATGCGAGGAAACTCAGATTCTGCCATAGTGAAAAACAGCACTTCATTAAAGGTAAAAGGATATGCCTGAGGGGGAAAAAAAATCTACTTACCTGGGGCAACCTCCAGCCCCTGGCCGCAGCACCGGCATCCCTGGAACCTCTCCATTGCAGATGCCGACCTTGCCAGGCGCCGCTCGTGATCGCACTGCTTGTGATTGCACTCCTGTAGCTGGGAGTGTTCTGCGCAGACGCAGTACTTCTGCACCTGTGCAAAACGCTCCAGGCTACATGAGCACGAGTGGTGCGGCCATGCACCCGCATAGTAGATGGTGACCTGGCGAGGTCGGCATCTGCAACAGAGTTGTGCCTCATATCTGTGACGCCATCTAGTGGCATCTTGAGACACAGCTATATAACCCTTGGGCCACATCTGGCTATGGGGAGAGGGGATGACTTGTACTGGGGGCACATTTGGCTACTGTGGAGAGGGCTATACTGGGGAGTAGGGATGATCAAAGATATGCAAATTCTTCTGAGTTGATGCAATTTTTTATGCAAATATATGCAGCTTGAAAATGGACCAATCAATTGATTGGTCAATTTTCAAACTGCATACATTTGCATAAAAATGTGCATAATTTGGGAAGAAATTGCATCTCATTGATCATCCCTACTGGGGAGGGGGCTTATACAAGAGTCAGTCACTTTTCCCTGGTTCCACTGAGGGGAAAGTGGGCACCTCGGCTTATACGTGGGTCGGCTTATACGCAAGTATATACGGTAGATCCTTTTTTTTTTTTTTTCAAACGTATCCTTTGAGAACTTCAGGTATGCTCTCAGTGGACTTAAAATATCTGCTTGCATGCTGAGTGGTGATGGTTTGAGTAGGGATAATGGAAGAAACTTTGATGCTTGGTGGATATGCTCAATGCAAATACTGCAGTGTTAACTAAGGTCCCCTTTCCCAACACCTTTAGAGAAGTTTTGTCTTTCCGTTTTTAACTGAAAGCATGTAGTTTGTGAGTGCATTGGGTTAATATTGATATTTGCTGTACATGTAGAAGATCTTTATAAATAAAGGATGATCATAATCCTGTCACAAGCTTTGACGCTAGATGCAGAGCCTACGATGTAAAGCTAAAGTTATGCAAGAATGTCAAATGTAACTGATTCAACAGGCAATTACTATTGGTAGTTTTCGGCGTAGTGCTGGTTGGAGGGGGGCAGTGGTATCTTCTAGCTTGCTGATGCGATCTTCCGCCTCGGTAATGCATGTGCGCAGGTTCTGCATATCTTGCCTTACCAAGGAGACATCGGAGCGGACCTCCTCAAGTTTGGTGGTGATAGTAGTTTAACTTGCATGGCAGAACGCCATTCCTTCCAGTAACTGGGCAAGAGGGTCTGGGTCGCCATCCACCTGCAACTCCTCGCTCTCCGTCAGGATCTCTTGCGGAGACAAGGCCTCGTTGCCATCTTGGCTGGAGTGCTGGAAGCGGCGTAGCTTGGCTGCCGCCTCGGATGCGCGCCTGATCATGATGGGGGAGAAGACCTGGGCTGTTCGGGAGGTTCCCGCTGCCGGTGTGGAGTCGTTTGGGGACGCCAGGGTGGTGTTAGGATAGGTATATCGGGTAAAAGCACGGAGCTTCAGCGAGACACCTCTTCACCGCATGAGCTTCCGGTCACGCCCCACTATTGGTAGTTTTACATGCAGTTTTCAATAAACTCCTGATTTTGTATTTTGTTCATGACCTCTTCACTTTCTGTTGGCCAAGTTTCTAATCAGTGGATATGTCTGTTCTACAAGTTGCTTATATCTACAACCAAAACTACCCCACTTTAACTTTCACAAATGTATCCAGTTTTGTTAGCAGGCTGACTCCCCTATATGTGTGAACTATGCATAATGAAAGGACAAACGTGAGCAATTGCTTTAATTTGTAGGTATAATCATATATTTGAATTATTAATTCTTTATAGAAAGTAACCATCAATATTTTTTTCTTATAATTTAAGATGGAGTTGTTGCTCCTGTTGTTCAAACGGAAATGATTTTGGCATAGGTGATCGGCTCGTATTTGTTGATGTCTTTCATAATGAGTAAGCTGTGTTGTACAAAGCGTCTCACATTGATGTGGCCGTACAAGAGTTAATTAGAAGGATTAAAGGGGGATTCGGAACATGCTAGCCAAAATGCTTTTATGTTTAACCCCCAGGGAGACGTGCATCAACTGCTTTCAGCCAAATGCACTGACATATGAATATTTTACAGCAATTTAATGTTTTCTCCGGCTGCCCCAGAGGACTCACGAATCAATTTGCGAATGTTGTTCTCCTGCAGTTAAAGGCTGAGCTGGATAATTCAGGATGAAAGAGGCTGTCAGCCCAGAGCTTTTTAAGGGGCTTAATAAGAAAGTAAAAATCACTCCCACCCAACATCCCTCCCCCATGTGCTTAAACTTTTATGCTCATCTACTGCTACTCCACACAGACCCATCTAAGTGGAACTTGTATGTACATCCTCTTCATACCAGACCCATCTATGTGGAACTTGTATGTACATCATCTTCATACCAGACCCAACTATGTGGAACTTGTATGTACATCGTCCTCATACCAGACCCAACTATGTGGAACTTGTATGTACATCGTCCTCATACCAGACCCAACTATGTGGAACTTGTATGTACATCGTCCTCATACCAGACCCATCTATGTGGAACTTGTATGTACATCATCTTCATACCAGACCCAACTATGTGGAACTTGTATGTACATCGTCCTCATACCAGACCCAACTATGTGGAACTTGTATGTACATCGTCCTCATACCAGACCCAACTATGTGGAACTTGTATGTACAATCCTCTTCATACCAGACCCATCTGTGTGGAACTTGTATGTATATCATCCTCATACCAGACCCAACTATGTGGAACTTGTATGTACATTGTCCTCCATACTAGACCCATCTATGTGGAACATCTATTTATATACCATAATACGAGAATTATTCTTCAACCTATACCAAACCTGCTCCTGAATAGTTATGTGGGTGGAAAAGCATCAGTATTACTTCTGATTGAAATATCATGTATTTCTTATGAAATAATGTAACATAATAAATACAGAATATCACAGAATCTCTGTATGTGCATGTTAGTATCTGCTGTCATTTTATACAATGTGTATAAAAAGCAATATTGTCAGTCTATAGAATAAACTATTTTTCTAAAATACAGTTATAAATTTAAGGTAATAAAAGGCCACTGAATTCTCTGAAATGTATATCTTCACCAAATATACATACCCTGTTCAAAATTAGTATCCATGCAAGCTAAGATTTTTTTATTTTTTATTATTATTTCATACAGTTGAAGTTTACAATATATTAACATATATCAACTGTTATATTCAGAGAATAAGACGGAGGCAAAACTCATGAAAACTGACGATAATGACATGACAATATGTAAAACTATAAGACTACCCGAGAGTATTTGCTAAATATTGAAGAAGATTGCATAGAGAGGAGTGGACCTAAGCCTATCCTAATATTTAAAGGACAACATCACAAACATTTTTACAATTTTTTTTAAATGCATATAAAATATACATTTATGTGTACAGTGTATGGGCACCGTGTAATGTGCACTATAAATTACTTTTATGTCTATGTTGCTGTCAATTACAGTTGGCAATGAAAATTTGACAGGTTTTGGACTAGTTAATCTCCTCATGGGGGATTCTCAATAATTTTTTTTACAAAAGCACTTACTGATCTGCAGTTGCTCAGTCCAACTTCCAAAATAGCGTGCAAACAAGTAGGGAAGCTGGCTGACAATTGTTTATAGATCCTTTCCAGGGGGTGCTTTTGTAAAGAATAAAGGAGGTACTCAGGAGTCAGAATCTCCCATAAGGAGACGGACTTAGTCCAAAATCTGTCAGCTCTTTGTATGTAAAGTGCATATGTAAATGTATAGTGCATATTACTCTTCAAGCAAATGTACATTTTGTATGTATTTTAAATGTTACTATCTGTCCTGATAGTGGTCCTATAAGAAAAGGAATGTTAAGGGGAAGTATACCATTCACCGTCCTGTTATCATGGCCACTCAAGAGTTTGTGTTGATTGCAGTTATGTTTATACTAGCCTTCATACATTGCTCTTTTGTGTTTCATGATTTCCTTTTTAATTCATTTGTCATTGTTGTATATAAAGATGAAATGTGACTTGTTTCTGTTCTTCACAAGTCATGTGACCACTGTGTTTCATTGCAGGAACTTTATATTGCAGTTGGGATTTCTGGAGCCATCCAGCATTTGGCTGGCATGAAAGATAGCAAGGTAAGTTAATCACTTATAATAAAACCTAACTGTCCCTGCAAACTCCTGTCCCTGTGTCCTTGGGTCTGTGCTTTTTGCTACTGCGCATGTGCGCAGCCCGGACAGCCATTGGGACAGGAGGACGGGGCCAGTTAGCCGGCTGAACGGGGGTTCGCGCACATGCGCACTGAAATGTGGCGTTAAACAGACCTAGATCCCGTTTTTAAACAAGCTAAAGTTGCTAGTAGTGAATAATGGACTGTCTCATAAGATGTACTGTATATTGCAACTTTCCTGTAAGTTTGTGTTTAGTTGGCAGTCTTAATTTACTGCGTTCCCTTCTGATATTCCTATGTAGATTTATAACTTGAGTTACAATAGATAAAAATAAAGACACTGACTTTTCATGCTGGAGTTCAGTGGTCTACCTACCATAAGGCTGCTGATGCTCACTGCACAGGGTATAGCCTTGGCTAGGGGTGCTTCTGTGGTGCTCAGTCACTGTGTTCTTTCACCTGGGACCTTTTTTCATAATTTGGGCAACATTCAGGAAAATAGCAGCAGGCAGTGCAGGGGACTGTACTACTTCCTGCACTAGATGGAGCACCACTCCCCCTTCCTGTCCGGTGTCTCCTCGCTCTCTACACACAGTGTAGAGTGAGTGAATGTGCAGAACAACAGGATGAGTAGAGAGAATGATTGCTGTGCTGCAGCTGGGACATTAGCAGGGAGAGGTGGCAGGATGTGTTTAGTGCTTCAGAAGTTGCCTGTCATTAGTATCCATGTGCACTGGCTGCTCTAATACCAGAGTGCTCTAGACTATTGATTATTTATCCTGATCAGAGTAATTAATCAATAATGCAGGGCAGTCTGCTGTTGCAGAAGCCAGTGGATACAGATTTTGACAGCTGACTTCTGTAGTGAGCAGAGAAGCTCCAGGGAATTTAGATTAGCTTGATTGCAGGTAATCTTATGTCTTTTCCCAGCTCCCCCTCCCACCCTGTTGTCTTCCCCCATGACCCTTTCCTTTTTTCCAGATTTTAGTGACTTCTTTTAACATGTCCCTGCCAAATAGCACTGGTGAAGTCTGCAGTCCTGGTGAGGTCTTCCTGCCATTCTCCTCTCCCACCAGGCTCTCTGTCTTGTGCCCTGTTTACCCCCCTCCTCCTATGCATCCCCCTCTTTCGTATGTCCCCCTTTTCTGACTGTCCTCAGAGGAGCTCACAATCTAATCGTACCATAGTCTGATGTCCTACCATATTATTATTTTTGTATTTGTATAGCACTGACATCTTCTGCAGCACTGTATAGAGTACAGTTTCATAACTGTTAGCTCTGTCCAAGTTTGACTCCTTTTCCCCAAAAATCCCCCCTATTTTTCCAGCAATTTCAGACCCAAAATTGTTGGCATAGTTGATCGGGCGTGCATTTGGCGGCCCCAATTTTTATCCGATTATGGTAATAATCAAATCAGATGGTCAATCTCCCGCCAAGTAGCCTGATGTATGGGTCACCTTTATGGCACGCACATGTAATAATTATTGGCAGCTTTAGCTGACCATTGTTCTGTGTGTACAGTGGCTACCAATCAATCCTGCTCGGCCAGATCCTTAACAACCCCAAATGCCCCAAGCAGGACTGATCACAATGCAATTTCCACTCCCCCACCAGCAGGAATCCACCTTGTTGTTTGCCAGTCATCCCTCTGCCCTTCTCCATAGCAACACGGTGCTTTACTAGCTGCTAGTGATTTGTCTGTAGAGCATAGGTCCATACATATCCTATGGCAGCTAGAAGATGGCCGGAGCTATTTTATGATCATGATCATGGACATGAAACTCGAAAGACAAAAATCTGCTTCAGCTAAAATGAGTACTGCAGAAGACGGGCAGTTCTGTAATGCGCATATGTGAGTGTGCGCTCTCTCATGCTCATGCATATGCTGTACAGAGCCGCCTGTCTTTGGGAGCACTTGGGCTCCTTAAGACTTCCAAAGCTTCCCGTGTCAGGGGATTCAAACTGGGTGACATCGCTGGAACTGTGAGAGGAGCGGCGGAAAGCCTCTAAAGGACCCAGAGCCTTCCCCCTTGGGAGGTAAGGGACCCCCGTTAAGCCGCGTGATAGCGGCGTTTTAGCAGGGGCACACATGTCCCTGCTGAATATGAGCTCTGAAGCGAGATTTATTCTCGCTTCAGACTCTCTTTTATGATTATTAACTATTTAGACAGTGCAGTGGAAACACCATAAAATCCAGTGAGAATGTGAGGTGGGTATCACGTCCAGAAGTATTCTTTTCTGCATTCATTTCTCATGTAGCAGTTCAGAGATATTTCCTTACTTATCAACCTGACCTTAAATAAGTTTGGTTGGCGATTTGTGTATGGTAAATCTTGGAGTTGTACTTAGAACAATGTAAAAGTCATTGATATGTTCTTAGTACTGTATTAACCTCCTTAGCGGTAACCCCGTGCTGGACACTGGGTAAGCCGCTGCTGAGGATTGCTCAGGCCCCGCTGGGCCGATTTGCATAATTTTTTTTTTATACACGCAGCTAGCACTTTGCTAGCTGCATGTTACTTACGATTGCCGCCGCTACCCGACGCGTTAGAGGGTGCCCCCGAGACCCCGTGCGCTGCCTGCCCAATCAGTGCCAGGCAGCGCTGAGGGGTGGACCGGGACTCCCTCTGACGTCACGATATCGGTGACGTCATCGCACCCGTCGCATTGGCGACGGGGGAAGCCCTCATGGAAATCCTGTTGAGAACGGGATTTCCTGATGGGCCTTGTCCGCCGGAGGCGATCGGAGTGGGTGGGGGGATGCCGCTGCTCAGCGGCTATCATGTAGCTAGCGCTAGGCTAGCTACATGATTTAAAATGAAAAAAAAAAAAAAAAAAACAGTGCTGCGCTGCCTCCTTGGCGAATTTAATTGACCGCCAGGGAGGTTAAATTCATAATTCAGGGATAACATATACAGTTTTACATACAGACTTTGGTGTACAAGTTAAGTTATGGGACTGGGTGTATTTGGTCTTCTCAAAAAAAAAAAAAAAAAAAAAAAAAAAAAAACTAATTAAATTTAACTTCAGCTTGGCTTGGCTGGAATTGGAATTGTAGTGATTTGTAAAAAGAGCTCCCACTAGTGGCACAGGTTATCGCAGAACACATGGAAGCCTTTGTCTTTTAACTACTCTACGACCGCTCCACGGCAATGGCCGTGGCGGCAGCCCCAGGACCGCCTAATGCTAATTGACGTCAGGTCCTGGAGTTGGCTAATGCAGGAGATGCGCGCACAGGCTGTGCGCGCATCTCCTGCTTTGGGAGTGGAGCTCTGCCCCGCCTTCAGTCTCAGCCGCTCGGGAGACTGTTAGATGGCGTGATCGCCGTCTATTTACATTTACAGCGCTGCGATCGGCAGCAGCGCTGTACTGGGGACAGCCGTGTGACACGGCTGTCCCCTCCATAGGCTAGGCAGTGATCGGCTGGCATAGGCTGAAGCCTATGACAGCTGATCACCCTGATTGACTGGTGGGGGGAGGTAGGCATTTTTACAATAAAATATAAAGATAATGAAAAATGACCGGCACCATCCGTTATCTTTTGCTCTTTTATTGCATAGTTATAGCCATCAGCGACGTTTCGGAGATACAACTCCTTTATCAAGCAAGGCTCAGAATAAACATACATCTCAATCATGTCTTTATATACTCACATACCAGGACGAGCAGCCTATCAAGCGCAGTAAAACTACTACCCAATCACATAGGTCCATACTATATGCGGACCTAATGGGGAACTATCTGTCTGCTCGTCCATTGGACGCTAAATCTTCCTACCCCCTCCCTCCCCACGTCACCATGCGGGTAACGCTTCAGCCATCCAGCGCCTGCGCATAGTGACACTCGCGCAGCGTCACCCCGGCCCGCCCAAGGCGGACCTGACGGGGAACTGCTTCGGGTGACGTGGGACGTGGGTGGCATCCATGCCGCGCACGCCTCCACCACTATGCGACCAGTGAGATACGTGTCCGGACACGGACCACCGCTCCTAAAAATAAAATAAAAAATAATAAATGAAAATCAAAGTAACAATAATAAACAATATTGTTTATTATTGTTACTTTGATTTTAATTTATTTTTGTTTATTTTATTTTTATTTATGTATTTTATTATTTTGTTTAGTCTTTGTCTGGACCTCCTGGCTGCAGTAATTCCCTGTATGTTAAATTTGGGTACACAGACGCATACCTGTTTAGTTAGAAGCTTCTATATTGGTCAACATATGTATTGTAGCACTTCCTAGTGCGGGTTGACGCTCTGTTGTCCATTGCCATCACAACAAGGTGGGAGCGGTTGGACTCGGAGCACGGCCTCTAGGGGCGGAGCTCCGTGTCCGGACACGGATCTCACTGGTCGCATAGTGGTGGAGGCGTGCGCGGCATGGATGCCACCCACGTCCCACGTCACCCGAAGCAGTTCCCCATCAGGTCCGCCTTGGGCGGGCCAGGGTGACGCTGCGCGAGTGTCACTATGCGCAGGTGCTGGATGGCTGGAGCGTTACCCGCATGGTGACGTGGGGAGGGAGTGGGTAGGAAGATTTAGCGTCCAATGGATGAGCAGACAGATAGTTCCCCATCAGGTCCGCATATAGTATGGACCTATGTGATTGGGTAGTAGTTTTACTGCGCTTTAATAGGCTGCTCGTCCTGGTATGTGAGTATATAAAGACATGATTGAGATGTATGTTTATTCTGAGCCTTGCTTGATAAAGGAGTTGCATCTCCGAAACGTCGCTGATGGCTATAACTATGCAATAAAAGAGCAAAAGATAACAGATGGTGCCGGTCATTTTTCATTATCTTGGATGTTTCTGCAGTGCTGGCAGATAGACTGAGGCACATCCTACCAGGAAGCTTAAGAAGAGTGCTGCACTTTCACCATTTATACAATAAAATATAAATAAATATTTATTAAAAAAAATAAAATAAACTGTGGAGTGATCAGACCCCACCAACAGAGAGCTCTGTTGGTGGGGGGAAAGGGGAGGGAGGGATCACTCGTGTGCTTTGTTGTGCGGCCCTGCAGCTTGGCCTTAAAGAACAAGCGACACCCATGCTAACCTACAAATAAAAAACACATATATAAGTAGATAAATACGACTTCTACTTGCATAACAGATGTATTATGCTATCCATATAATGATTCCTGTGAATTGTATAAAGGAAAAGCAGAAAATCCTATTCTAGGCAGTGGCCATCTTGCCAAGCTAATGCTGATATCATATCCTCCCTGACTCTTGTTTTCCCCCTCTCCCTTCTCTTGCTCATTGTGTATTAATTAGCTGCCCTCCTCCCAGAGTCTTCAGACATTCCCACTGAGATGTATACTAACAACTGCACTGTCTATTTTATTTACTTATCCAATCACTGAGTCACCTCAGCCTTGCTTGTAAACACAAATAATCCGAGGGTGTTTCTGAAAGCAGCTAGATAGGGAAATAAATGGAAGAGGAGGACTATATTATAGATAAAAAGAACTCCCAGCATTCAACTCTTTGGCACGGTTTAGCACTAGGGCCAGTGCTCCTAAAGTATGTGATAACGCCAAACCATAACAGCAGAAAAGGTTTTGCAAGTTTTGAATGCAGGATTAGCATCTTTATCAGAATCAGAATTTATTATCGCCAAGTACAACGGTGGATTGTACCCGGAATTGGTTTTGGCGCATACAGGGTCGTCGATGAAAAGAAAACAGGAATAGCATACGGTTAAGCATACATAGACATGGGACAAGCATACATAGGACAACATTATAGCTTGTGCGTACAATTAAGCAGAGTACAGCATCGCATACAGTTAAGCATGGTACATACATATAAACAATAAAAAAGCAACAATAAAAAGCAAAACAGAGCATTACAGCATACACGTACAGTTAACGTAATACAAAACATAGCAAGAACATACACTGATAGCAGGAACAGAAAAGAGTGGGACTGGAGGAGCATCCTGAGAGCTGATATGAATGCTGCCATTTTCGGCACTGGACACTACACAGCGACACGCTCCCAACAAGACAGGTGCTACCGATTGTCCACGAAAGTAGAGAGAAGGCTGTGAAAGCTGAGGGGCATCATGATGGAGGCGGACAGCAGAGTTCACTCGGACCAGGTTGCCCGAGGAGTAGCGCTCCTGATTACAAGTCCGCACGGCTGGTAATGAGGGGTGCAGACACAGTGGGGGCCCTGTGGGGCCAGGGGGCACCTTTGCTGAGCCGCAGTGGTGTTGGATGTGGGGCCAGGGGGCACATTTGCTGGGCCGCAGTGATAGGCGATGTGGGGCCGGGGGCCACCCTGGCTGGGCAGCAGTGGTGGTGGACGTGGGGCCGGGGGCAGCAGTGGTGGGCAGGTCAGGAGGTTTACCTTGGTGGTGGCAGGACACCAGATGCAGCAGCCAGCTCCACTGGGAGGGGGGGCAGCATCACCACCTCTGTGGCTGCGATGGGGCAGCATCAGGCCCTCCATTGATGCGGTGGTGGTGTGGATCCAGGCAGCCCAGAGCGCTCCGAGGTTAATGGTGTATGCAGAGTGGATCCAGGCCACTGCTGCATGAGAAGGCTGTCAGCAGCGATGGAGACCCGGAGGTGGCTGCAAACCGGGCAGCAATGGGGAGAGATCCAGAGATGACTGCAGCTCGGGCGGAGGAAATCCGGATCCTCCTTGGCCAGGTCCGCATCGGGCAGCATGCCCCGGTCTTCATTGCAGCGGCGAAAGAGTGGAGGCCAGATCCGGAAACCCAGCGCAGCCAGAGCATGTGGGCGCGATCAGCTGAGCGCCCTATCAGCTGGCCGCCCGCCTCCAGGCCCGTGCCTCCACGTGTTCCGGGCAGGCTCCCCAACAAGGCCCCCCAGGCTGTGTGCCGGTGATGGAGCTGCCAGCGGGCAGCAGCAGTGACCCCCGCCCCTCCACCATTCCCCAGAGGGAAAGAAAGAGCAGGTGAGAGGAGAGAAAGGACCGGAGCCCTGTGGCCGCGGCGTCCTGTTACGGCGCCATCTTGATATTGATATTATCACTTAATACACTCAGACCAGTTGCTGTTGAAATTTGATTTTTATGGTGACCATACCGCTTTAAAGCTGCAGTGGCCAATTAAGTAAAAAATAACCTGGTCTTTAGGGTAGGGTTGCCACCCAGCCGGTATTTGGCCGGCCCAGCCGGAAAATCCTTTACAAAGCCGCTGCCGGTATTTAATTTTTACCGGCAAATCATATGCCGGAAATTCTCGTAGCTGAGCAGAGTGCAGACACAGAGACCTCCCAGCCTTCTTCCTAGATTGTCTTGCCTGTGGGCCACTGCCAGCCAATCAGGAGCAAGCATTTCCCTGTCCCCACGCCCAGGCTGTTTTCTTCTTGCACGCAGCCAGGCTACTGGGGAAAGAGGAGGAGGAGCTGAGTCTGTTCTGTCTGTAGGAGCAGCGTGTGTGCCCCGTCCCTGCAGGATAATTCACAGGCACAGACAGTACTGTCTTCCAGTTCCTATAGCTGTGCATGGCTGTGTGAGTATCGAGATTCAGCAGGGGAGTGAGAGGGGAGAGTTCAGGGGAGAGCACCCTGGCTGTGTGTGTGGACAGTAGATTCCAGCCAGCTGAGCCAGCCCAGCAGCAGTGTCCTGGGGAGAAAGTTTTATTAGTTAACCACTTGAGGACCACAGTCTTTCTACCCCTTAAGGACCGGCCACTTTTTTTCCATTCAGACCACTGCAGCTTTCACGGTTTATTGCTCGCTCATACAACCTACCACCTAAATGAATTTTGGCTCCTTTTCTTGTCACTAATAAAGCTTTCTTTTGGTGCTATTTGATTGCTCCTGCGATTTTTACTTTTTATTATATTCATCAAAAAAAACATGAATTTTGGCAAAAAAATGATTTTTTTAACTTTCTGTGCTGACAATTTTCAAATAAAGTAAAATTTCTGTATACATGCAGCGCGAAAAATGTGGACAAACATGTTTTTGATTAAAAAAAAAACCATTCAGTGTATATTTATTGGTTTGGGTAAAAGTTATAGCGTTTACAAACTATGGTGCAAAAAGTGAATTTTGCCATTTTCAAGCATCTATGACTTTTCTGACCCCCTGTCATGTTTCATGAGGGGCTAGAATTCCAGGATAGTATAAATACCCCCCAAATGACCCCATTTTGGAAAGAAGACATCCCAAAGTATTCACTGAGAGGCATAGTGAGTTCATAGAAGATATTATTTTTTTGTCACAAGTAAGCGGAAAATGACACTTTGTGACAAAAAAAAAGAATCCATTTCTTCTAACTTGCGACAAAAAAAAATGAAATCTGCCACGGACTCACCATGCCCCTCTCTGAATACCTTGAAGTGTCTACTTTCCAAAATGGGGTCATTTGTGGGGTGTGTTTACTGTCCTCGCATTTTGGGGGGTGCTAATTTGTAAGCACCCCTGTAAAGCCTAAAGGTGCTCATTGGACTTTGGGCCCCTTAGCGCAGTTAGGCTGCAAAAAAGTGCCACACATGTGGTATTGCCGTACTCAAGAGAAGTAGTAGAATGTGTTTTGGGGTGTATTTTACACATACCCATGCTGGGTGGGAGAAATATCTCTGTAAATGACAATTTTTTCATTTTTTTTTACACACAATTGTCCATTTACAGAGTTATTTCTCCCACCCAGCATGGGTATGTGTAAAAATACACCCCAAAACACATTGTACTACTTCTCCCGAGTACGGCGATACCACATGTGTGGCACTTTTTTGCACCCTAACTGCGCTAAAGGGCCCAAAGTCCAATGAGTACCTTTAGGATTTCACAAGTCATTTTGCGGAATTTGATTTCCAGACTACTCCTCACGGTTTAGGGCCCCTAAAATGCCAGGGCAGTATAGGAACCCCACAAATGCCCCCATTTTACAAAGAAGACACCCCAAGGTATTCCGTTAGGAGTATGGTGAGTTCATAGAAGATTTTATTTTTTGTCAAAAGTTAGCGGAAAATTGATTTTTATTGTTTTTTTTCACAAAGTGTCATTTTCCACTAACTTGTGACAAAAAATAAAATCTTCTATGAACTCACCATACTCCTAACGAAATACCTTGAGGTGTCTTCTTTCTAAAATGGGGTCATTTGTGGGGTTCCTATACTGCCCTGGCATTTTAGGGGCCCTAAACCGTGAGGAGTAGTCTGGAAATCAAATTCCGCAAAATGACCTGTGAAATCCTAAAGGTACTCATTGGACTTTGGGCCCTTTAGCGCAGTTAGGGTGCAAAAAAGTGCCACACATGTGGTATCGCCGTACTCGGGAGAAGTAGTACAATGTGTTTTGGGGTGTATTTTTACACATACCCATGCTGGGTGGGAGAAATAACTCTGTAAATGGACAATTGTGTGTAAAAAAAATCAAAAGATTGTCATTTACAGAGGTATTTCTCCCACCCAGCATGGGTATGTGTAAAAATACACCCCAAAACACATTGTACTACTTCTCCCGAGTATGGCAATACCACATGTGTGGCACTTTTTTGCACCCTAACTGCGCTAAAGGGCCCAAAGTCCAATGAGTACCTTTAGGATTTCACAGGTCATTTTGCGAAATTTGATTTCCAGACTACTCCTCACGGTTTAGGGCCCCTAAAATGCCAGTTCAGTATAGGAACCCCACAAATGACCCCATTTTAGAAAGAAGACACCCCAAGGTATTCCGTTAGGAGTATGGTGAGTTCATAGAAGATTTTATTTTTTGTCACAAGTTAGTGGAAAATGACACTTTGTGAAAAAAACAATAAAAATCAATTTTCCGCTAACTTTTGACAAAAAATAAAATCTTCTATGAACTCACCATACTCCTAACGGAATACCTTTGGGTGTCTTCTTTCTAGAATGGGGTCATTTGTGGGGTTACTATACTGCCCTGGCATTTTAGGGGCCCTAAACCGTGAAGAGTAGTCTTGAAACCAAATGTCGCAAAATGACCTGTGAAATCCTAAAGGTACTCATTGGACTTTGGGCCCCTTAGCGTACTTAGGGTGTAAAAAAGTGCCACACATGTGGTACCGCCGTACTCAGGAGAAGTAGTATAATGTGTTTTGGGGTGTATTTTTACACATACCCATGCTAAATGAGAGAAATATCTCTGTAAATGACAATTGTTTGATTTGTTTTACACACAATTGACCATTTACATAGAAATTTCTCCCACCCAGCATGGGTATGTGTAAAAATACACCCCAAAACACATTATACTACTTTTCCTGAGTACGGCGGTACCACATGTGTGACACTTTTTTGCAGCCTAGGTGCGCTAAGGGGCCCAACGTCCTATTCACGGGTCATTTTGAGGCATTTGTTTTCTAGACTACTCCTCGCGGTTTAGGGCCCCTAAAATGCCAGGGCAGTATAGGAACCCCACAAGTGACCCCATTTTAGAAAGAAGACACCCCAAGGTATTCCGTTAGGTGTATGGCGAGTTCATAGAAGATTTTATTTTTTGTCACAAGTTAGTGAAAAATGACACTTTGTGAAAAAAACCCAATAAAAATCAATTTCCGCTAACTTTTGACAAAAAATAAAATCTTCTATGAACTCGTCATACACCTAACGGAATACCTTGGGGTGTCTTTTTTTCTAAAATGGGGTCACTTGTGGGGTTCCTATACCGCCCTGGCATTTTACGGGCCCAAAACCGTGAGTAGTCTGGAAACCAAATGTCTCAAAATGACTGTTCAGGGGTATAAGCATCTGCAAATTTTGATGACAGGTGGTCTATGAGGGGGCGAATTTTGTGGAACCGGTCATAAGCAGGGTGGCCTTTTAGATGACAGGTTGTATTGGGCCTGATCTGATGGATAGGAGTGCTAGGGGGGTGACAGGAGGTGATTGATGGGTGTCTCAGGGGGTGGTTAGAGGGGAAAATAGATGCAATCAATGCACTGGGGAGGTGATCGGAAGGGGGTCTGAGGGGGATCTGAGGGTTTGGCCGAGTGATCAGGAGCCCACACGGGGCAAATTAGGGCCTGATCTGATGGGTAGGTGTGCTAGGGGGTGACAGGAGGTGATTGATGGGTGTCTCAAGGTGTGATTAGAGGGGGGAATAGATGCAAGCAATGCACTGGCGAGGTGATCAGGGCTGGGGTCTGAGGGCATTCTGAGGGTGTGGGCGGGTGATTGAGTGCCCTAGGGGCAGATAGGGGTCTAATCTGATAGGTAGCAGTGACAGGGGGTGATTGATGGGTAATTAGTGGGTGTTTAGGGTAGAGAACAGATGTGAACACTGCACTTGGGAGGTGATCGGACGTCGGATCTGCGGGCGATCTATTGGTGTGGGTGGGTGATCAGATTGCCCGCAAGGGGCAGGTTAGGGGCTGATTGATGGGTGGCAGTGACAGCGGGTGATTGATGGGTGGCAGTGACAGGGGGTGATTGATGGGTGATTGATAGGTGATTGACAGGTGATCAGTGGGTTATTACAGGGAAGGACAGATGTAAATAATGCCCTGGCGAATTGATAAGGGGGGGTCTGAGGGCAATCTGAGCATGTAGGCGGGTGATTGGGTGCCCGCAAGGGGCAGATTAGGGTCTGATCTGATGGGTAACAGTGACAGGTGGTGATAGGGGGTGATTGATGGGTAATTAGTGGGTGTTTAGAGGAGAGAATAGATGGAAACACTGCGCTTGGGTGGTGATCTGATGTCGGATCTGCGGGCGATCTATTGGTGTGGGTGGGTGATCAGTTTGCCCGCAAGGGGCAGGTTAGGGGCTGATTGATGGGTGGCAGTGACAGGGGTGATTGATGGGTGGCAGTGACAGGGGGTGATTGATGGGTGATTGACAGGTGATCAGTGGGTTATTACAGGGAAGGACAGATGTAAATAATGCCCTGGCGAATTAATAAGGGGGGGTCTGAGGGCAATCTGAGCGTGTAGGCGGGTGATTGGGTGCCCGCAAGGGGCAGATTAGGGTCTGATCTGATGGGTAACAGTGACAGGTGGTGATAGGGGGTGATTGATGGGTAATTAGTGAGTGTTTAGAGGAGAGAATAGATGGAAACACTGCGCTTGGGTGGTGATCTGATGTCGGATCTGCGGGCGATCTATTGGTGTGGGTGGGTGATCAGTTTGCCCGCAAGGGGCAGGTTAGGGGCTGATTGTTGGGTGGCAGTGACAGGGGGTGATTGGCAGGTGATTGACAGGTGATCAGTGGGTTATTACAGGGAAGGACAGATGTAATTAATGCACTGGTGAATTGATAAGGGGGGGGGGGGTGTCTGAGGGCAATCTGAGCGTGTGGGCGGGTGATTGGGTGCCCGCAAGGGGCAGCTTAGGGTCTGATCTGATAGGTAACAGTGACAGGTGGTGATAGGGGGTGATTGATGGGTAATTAGTGGGTGTTTAGAGAAGATAACAGATGTAAACAATACATTTGGGAGGTAATCTGACGGCGGGTTTGCGGGCGATCTAATGGTGTGGGTGGGTGATCAGATTGCCCGCAAGGGGCAGGTTAGGGGCTGATTGATGGGTGGCAGTGACAGGGGGTGACAGGGGGTGATTGATGGGTGATAGGTGATTGGCAGGTGATTGACAGGTGATCAGTGGGTTATTACAGGGAAGAACAGATGTAATTAATGCACTGGCGAATTGATAAGGGGGGGTCAGAGGGCAATCTGAGCGTGTTGGCGGGTGATTGGGTGCCCGCAAGGGGCAGATTAGGGTCTGATCTGATAGGTAAAAGTGACAGGTGGTGATAGGGGGTGATTGATGGGTGATTGATGGGTAATTAGTGGGTGTTTAGAGGAGAGAATAGATGTAAACAATGGATTTGGGAGGTGATCTGATGTCGGATCTGCGGGCGATCTATTGGTGTGGGTGGGTGATCAGATTGCCCGCAAGGGGCAGGTTAGGGGCTGATTGTTGGATGGCAGTGACAGGGGGTGATTGATGGGTGATTGACGGGTGATTGACAGGTTATCAGGGAAGATAGATGCATACAGTACACAGGGGGGGGGGGGGGGTCTGGGGGGGGGGTCTGGGGAGAATCTGAGGGGTGGGGGGGTGATCAGGAGGGGGCAGGGGGCAGGGGGGGGGGGGGATAAAAAAAAATAGCGTTGACAGATAGTGACAGGGAGTGATTGATGGGTTATTAGGGGGGTGATTGGGTGCAAACAGGGGTCTGGGGGGTGGGCAGGGGGGGGTCTGAGGGGTGCTGTGGGCGATCAGTGGGCGGGGGGAGCAGATCAGTGTGTTTGGGTGCAGACTAGGGTGGCTGCAGCCTGCCCTGGTGGTCCCTCGGACACTGGGACCACCAGGGCAGGAGGCAGCCTGTATAATACACTTTGTATACATTACAAAGTGTATTATACACTTTGTAGCGGCGATCGCGGGGTTAACATCCCGCCGGCGCTTCCGTATGGCCGGCGGGATGTTACGGCGGGTGGGCGGAGCCAGTTGCCGGGGGAAGCGCGCGTCATCAATGACGCGATCGCTCCCCCGGCATGCCTAAAGGACGCGCCGCCTGAAGGCGTATTGCGGTCCTTTAGGCGTCCACTTTGCCGCCGCCCATGGGCTGTGGGCGGTCGGCAAGTGGTTAATGTATGGAAGCACTGAAGCAGAGAGGATCAGCAGCAGATACACTAAGCCAGCCCAATATATCAGCCTAAACTGTGAAGCTCAGCTGCCCAGCCAGGTAAAGAGACAGCTAGTGAACCAGACAGTCACCACAGGCTCACACAGACATTGCCCAGAGTCCAGCTCAGGGCTCTTTCACACTGGGGTGCTGTTGTGAGGGCTTTTGCTGATCACCAGCAATTATCAGCAAATTGCTGTGTGTAATGTAACCCTTTGGGATTATTCACATTGCACCTCCTGCGAAATCGCAAACGTGCTGCATCTGCAGGTAGCGTTATTGGAGCGATTGTGATTCTCAGTTGTTGAATGAGAACCACAATCCTAGTACAAGTGTGATGGGGATGCAAATGTGAATGTGCGCTCTGTCAGGCCTGGGAGTCTGGGACCCACTAGGAGTGTTTGCCAGCGATCTGAAAAGCCAGCCCAGCACTCAGGAGACAGACAGCAGCAAGCAAAGCCCAGCCACTGAGGGCAGCACTGTGGCTTAGTGGATAACAATCTTGTGTTGGCTTTCCCTAAATTGGCCCAAGATTTTAATGGACAGATAGTTATGGAAGGGATTAGAGTGTGAGCTCTTCCGAGGGTCAGTTAGTGACATAACTGTACTGTAAAGTGAAAAAGGAAGATCTGCATGTCTCCCGATGAAAAACTGTATTTGTGGACGTATCAAACGTGAAAAACTAGACACTATGCTTTCTGCCTATGCGTCGTTTTTCACTTTTGATATGTGCACATATATTTGGCAATGTGCGGCTCTTCCTTTTTCACTTGCTGCATTGGGACCGGCCATTAGAGTGGTTAAAGCAGCATTTACACTTTACCACCTGTACTCTGTAAAGCGCTGC
Source organism: Hyperolius riggenbachi (assembly GCF_040937935.1). Classification (NCBI taxonomy): domain Eukaryota; kingdom Metazoa; phylum Chordata; class Amphibia; order Anura; family Hyperoliidae; genus Hyperolius; species Hyperolius riggenbachi. Next base: position 224,531,801 of record NC_090648.1, read on the forward strand.
AGAAGATGTAGGACATTATAACTATGGTAGGATTCAATTCTGAGCTCTTCTGATGACAGTCAGATGGATAGAGCGATTGGGAATGGCAGAAAATCTCGGTTTCAAGGGCTTGATTGGATGCGCAATGGTAACCGCGTTCAGTATTGCAATGTCCAAGTGCCTGTGTGCAGTTTTAAAGGCTCACCTGTCTGGTGCAACTCTTGGCCTCCTCCAGTGTCTGGCATCACTGTGAGTGCCATGAGACACTCTCGCATGTAGTGAAGTCACTACATGCACTGGGGTCATGTGGTACATGCACCCGCGGATACTGGACAAGGGCAGGAGTCATGTCGGTGGACAGGTGACAATAAAACATTGCACACGGATGGGGGAAACATACACTTGGGGGGCCATGGCACTAAGAAAATTTCCAATAGTGCAGTGCGAGGTCAGGTAATAGATCCCTCTCTAATCAGATTCGGCCTAGAGCAGGCATGGGCAAACTTGGCCCTCCAGCTGTTAAAGAACTACAAGTCCCACAATGCATTGCAGGAGTCTGACAGCCACAGTCATGACTCATAAAGGCAAATGCATTGTGGGACTTGTAGTTCCGTAACAGCTGAAGGGCCGAGTTTGCCCATGCCTGGCCTAGAGGGTTCTATCTAATGGTCAATCTGGTGTTACATCAAGTGATGTTTTTCCCCCTTAAGGGCCAGCCAGGAGGTTTAGAGGTCCAGGTGGCCAATCCCAAGCATAGTAACACTTAGCTGTCCAGCCAGCAACAACCAGGCAGGTCCAGCCGCAAGCCAACCACTTAGCTGCTGTCAAAGGCCAGTAACAACCAGTCAGGAGGCCCATCCACTCAGGCCAGGCAGTTGTCTTGTTCAATTTATGTAAAAAGAAAAAAAAAGTAACAAACCACTTCTACTTTTAGCTCCCCCCCCAAAAAAAGGTGGCAACCCTACTTTAGGGGGGTTTAACACTGCAGTCCTCAAGTGGTTAAAGACTACGGTTTACACCAAATACATGTATTTGTTGCGAGTTTTACTTGCTAGCTGTACTGTGCTTCAAATGTGTTGATTTGCTGCAGTATTATCCATGCAGTGCATTCAGCTGCCTTGCAGAACCACTGACAGTGCTGCAGAGTTTTAGCTGTAAGACTCATAGATTGAAATAAGGGAGAAGGACAGTTGCTTAGAATTGCTCCTTGTAACCTCTGTCATAAGTACATCTAGGACTATAAAGCATTACAAGTGTGATATGGTCTTCACTAGTTCTGAACCCCAATAATTCCTTTTTGAAAATTGCCACCCAACTGCTTGAATTTATTCAGTAAAGTAGTGTTTAGAGCAGTGATTGTTCTGGAGCTAATGACAGCAGATAACATTTCATATTTTACTGAAGCCCAGTCGGTAGTGCATTTTGTTTTGTGTGTTAACGGCTGTTAGTCTTAATGGAATAATCCCATTTAGGTGTGAATATGGTGCTGACTTCATGTTGTTTTCTGAATTTATAGACCATTGTGGCCATTAACAAGGACCCAGAGGCTCCAATCTTCCAGGTGTCAGATTATGGGTTGGTAGCAGATTTATTTAAGGTAATAATTACAACTCTTTACTTTTAATTGTTTCATTTGTGAAAGTTTAGATTATAAATGAAAATATGCCTTGGGGTGGTGAGCGTGCACCGGCGTCCCTCCATAGGCTTCCGATGTCACGCGACATGCATTGGGAGCCAGAGGGATGCTAATGCACATTCACCGGCCTGAGTGAAAAGGAGAGGACTTAAGGCCTGATTCACAAAGCGGTGCTAACAGTTAGCACGCTGGTGAAAAGCCCTTTATCATGCCTAAACTCAGTTTAGGCATGATAAGTTTAGGTGTGATAAGTTTAGGCATGATAAGTTTAGGCATGATAAGTTTAAGCACCAACTGCGTTAGCACCGCAGTGCACAGCTGATCAAAAGTTTTGCGCTAGCAAAGTCTGGTGCACTTCGCATAGAGTTTAATGGCGCTGCTTTGCGTGCTGGACTTTGCACGCTATCTACACTTATCTAAACCTAGCATGCCTAAACTTATCACACCTAAACTTATCACGCCTAAACTGGCTTCTCACCAGCGTGGTGCAATGGTTATCACGCCTAAAGTCTCTAACTGGGTTAGCACCGCTTTGTGAATCGAGCCCTTAGTGTGCAAAAGTGGAACAGATATGTGTGCTTTGCTGCATTTGCTCTGAATATATGCACAAAGGGGAGAAAGATGGGCACCCTGTCAGGGGTGGGGGAAGTTGAGAAAGATGCCCTGACCCCGGCTAGTTATTTGCTAGTTACACACCATACAATTTTCTGTTAGATTTACCAGCCAGATTTTTTCCAACATGTTTTTTCCAACATTAGGTATAGGGATGAGTGAGAGCACTCTCTCGTAAAATGAGAACCTTCTTCAGAGTGCAGGAGGAAAGAGCGGGAAATGCGGGGTTAACTCCACTAGCTTCCACCTTTCCAGTTTTGTAGCAAAGGAAGGGCTTCTGCATTGCAATGCATTACCTTGTGGTATATACTGTACATGATCAAAATTGTATTTGTTCTGTAACACAGAGTGCCTGTGCAAGCTGGATAGAAAGCCACGCTGTGCTACATGTCTTATTACACATTTATTCAAACTGTGCTGTCAGAAGTATGCTGTTTCTTTTGTTTGCCTATTGCTGCTTTAATTAGTGCTGATGGAAAATATTTGTACAAGCTGCATTTAGAAAGCTCTGCATCATGCCATATGTACTCATTCCCTGGTCTACTGGGAAAAGTAGGTGGCAGTGCCAGTCCTTAATGCTGTTCCTGAACTGACGCCTGCTGGCTGGGTCTACAACACAGCCATTTACAATGTACAACATGTCGACAATTTCCCCAATAAATTTTGTAGGAGCATATTAATTCCACCTGACAGATACATGGATACTGTAAATAATTAAAGAATTGTTTTCATCTGAGAATTCAAAGCAGGAGCAGCAGGACACCTCTTCAGTCCCAAAGCTATTCACACAGGGAACAACAAAACACTAAGTTATTTGTCAGTATGTCAGAAGACATCTCACAAGTCCAACTATCTCCAACCACATCTCCACCAGTACACACATACTACTGTTTCTACAGCTCTGCTTAGTTTAGTGGAAAAGTAAAGTGCACATTACAGAATAAACACCTAACCACACTGAACTGCTCATCAGATTCAGCTGACTGAATACCGTGAATCTAAAGTGAACCTAAACCTTTTCCATCACTGGTTCTCCTCTTTACCTTGCTCTTCATACCTAAATACATTGTTGTATCCAAGGCTGTGGAGTCGGAGTCGAGGAGTCGGAAGATTTTTGTACAAAATCCACAGCCCTGTTAGGTATTAGACTAAAGGTGGCCACTAATGATCCAATTTCTAGCGAAAAATCGTTTAAGCAATCAGAAATTCTGATCAGAAGTGAAATATTGTAATAAATCGTTCACTACACCATCAACGAACCAATCTTTGCTTCCTATCTATCACAACCATCAAGAAAATCCAAATTTTGGTTTTGACGAAAATTCATTCGGACGACTTTTTTCACTTGTTCATAACCGATTGTGTCCATCAATGGAGGTTATTTACAACGAATCCGATCAGAATTTCTGATCGGCCCGAACGATTTTTTTTGCAAGAAATTGGACAGTTAGTGGCCACCTTAAGGAGTCGGAGCGTCTGAGCCATTTTGGGTACCGGAGTTGAGTCGTAGTTGTGGTTTTATAATCTGAGGAGTTGGAAGCTTTTCGTACCGACTCCACAGCCATGGTACCAATACCCTAAAACACACACCAGAGGCTTCCAGAACCATCTTGGAGCCCACCACTGTTGTGCAGGGTCACTCCAAACATATCCAACAAGTGCTTGTTGGATATGTTCGCATGGACATGCTACCCTCCATGTACAACTGTGGCCGCTTATTATATAATAGCTTCATGCTACTGGGCAGGTGTGTCCAGACTTAAGCCTGCACAGTATGGCCACTATTGTACACTAGAGGACGCTTTGCCATGAACAAGACATTCCCAAGCAGTGTGGTTGATGAGCACACTGGAAGCCTCCAGACTAACCAGAGGTGTAGGTTTGTTTTTTTGTAAGTTTGCTTACGGATTGCTTCAACTGTAGTCAACCAGGTTAAGTATGCACCTCACTATAGATAAGAACTTATAATAAATTTACATAGTCATTGCTTAGTTTCCAAAATACTAGGATTTCACAATCAAATCTCATTTTACATGAGATGAGAGAACACCATAAGAATACATAATTCAATGCTCACTGTACCTATTGTTGTTTATCATATGCGTCATGATTTTGTATATACGCTTTTGTGCTATTCTTCAAATAGAAGTTTGTTAGAACAAGTTAAAAACAAGTTCTAAATACCTGGTATTCCACCAAATCACAGTAAAGGCCATTATCCTAATGGCAAAGTGTAGGAACAGTGGTCACTGCCTAATTTACCTAACCTATACAGCAGCAGCTCAAAGCTCTTCCAGGAGGTCACACATTTCCACAAGAGCATTCAAGAAATGCATTTTTGTTTTGCTTTTTAGCCTCACCCTATGATACCATAAGGAAGAGGCTGAGAAAAGTGGGCACCTATGATAATAGTAAGATGGTACCTCTGTGATTCAAGAATGTCATAAAGGCATATCTCATTTTAACCACTTAAAGACCGCAGTATTAAACCCCCTAAAGTCCAGGCCATTTTTCTTGAAAATGGGCCACTGCAGCTTTAAGGTCTCGCTGCAAGGCCGCACAACTCAGCACACAAGTGAGTCTCTCTCCACCCCCCCCCCCTTTTTTCCCGACCATCAGAGCTCTGTTGGTGGGGTCTGATCGCTCCTCCAGATCGCCATCTAACAGTCTCCGAGCGGAGATTACCGCTGGGAGATTGAAGGCGGAATGGAACTCCGCCTTACAAGCGTGCAATGTTCTGCTAGCCCCATAGAAGGCAGTTTACGCCAATTTGCGTGGAGCAGTCCTGGGGCTGCTGCTGCGTTCACGTCAATTGGTGTGAAGAGGTCAGCTAAGGGTTAAAATAAAAATTATACCCAACACCTCTACAAAAATGTTCTACAGGCAGATGAAAAATGGAGCTCTTTGGACCACATGGGTGTAATTATGTCTGGTATAAGGGAAATATTGCATTCCAGATCTCTTAACCCCTTTAGCGGTATTCACAAGTAGAGATGGCCCCGATTAGGAGAACTCATGGAGAAGCATGTGATCAGTTTGATCAGCTGATAGATTTGTAAGGTCCTGATTTGCTGTAAGGACTTCCTGGTTTAACACATAATCAGGACCAGCAAATCAGGGCCTTACAAATATATCAGCTGATCAAACTGATCACATGCTTCTCCATGAGTTCTCCTAAGCAGGGCCATCCCTATTCACAAGTGTAGCTCAGGTTTACTTTACACTGCAGTACACAGTGGAACTCTTGGCCACTAACTGTCCAATTTCTAGTAAAAAATCGTTTGAGCGATCAGGTGATTCTGATCAGAAGAAAAATCGTTCACTACACCATCAAAAAAACAATCTTTGCTTCCTATCACAACCAAAAAGAAAATCCAAATTTTGGTTTGACAAAAATCCAATCAGGGGACTATTTTTATAATCGTAATCGATTGTGCCCATTAACGAAGATTTACAACCAATCAGAATTTCTGATCAGTCAAACTTGGACCATTAGTGGCCACCTTTAAAGGAGTACTGTAGGGGGGGTAGGTGGAAGAGTACAACTTACCTGGGGCTTCTAAAGGTCCCCTGCAGACAACCTGTGCCCTCTGATGCTCCGGTTTACGTCTGGAATTTGACTTTAAAGTCAGAAAACCACTGCGTCTGCGCAGCCACACCCTTGCTCCCACTGATGTCACCAGGAGTGTATTGCACAGGCCCAGTACGGTATGCGCCTCACAGTACGCTCCTGGTACCGTCAGCGGGAGAGAGGACACGGCCGTGCAGGCGCAGTGATTTTCCAACCTTAGTCAGAAATTCCACAAGTGAACCAGAGGCGGGGACTGGAGAATAGGTGAGTGGCTGTGGGGGGACAACTAGAGGCCCCCGGTAAGTTCAGCCCCCCCCCAACCATAGTCCTTTTAGATAACTCACCTCTCCAGGATCCAGTTACAGCAGCCTGGCCTATCCACATCATACACAGTATGCATGCATGAAGTCTGATGCAATGGAGACAATAGAGACTCTGGGAATTAGGTTTGTTTTTTTTTGCCATGGATGGTGACAGCGCATCCACTTCTCTGTGCACAGCAGGAATCTGATGCTATGTGAACCTTCCAAATTTGATTGGTCAATAACTCAGGGCTGTGGAGTCGGTCCAAAAATCCACCGACTCCGACTCCTCAGTTTAGGATTCCACTGACTCCGACTCCTCTAATTTGCATATTACAATTTTGTTGATTAAAAGTATGTAACATGAAATTTGTCTCTTAACTGCCAACGCTTAGGAATTTTACAAGACAACTGAAGTGAGAAGGATATGTAGACTACTATATTTATTCCCTTTAGACTAAAACTAGTCCTTGGTAAGAGTACTTGTAAAAGGTACAAACCGGAACAAAGAACATCTATCAGGCCCTAGGCAATGTAAGTGTGGGTACATGTAAGAATGATGTGCAGGTACTCTGCAGGGGAATGAGGAGATTGTAAACAGACAACACCTCTGTGTTCAATGTGCACAACATTCTCAGTGGATTCCCTGCAGCTCTGTGGGGAGTGCATATGTAGAGTATAGTACTACTGTGTAACAAAGTAAAACTGAGACAGATGAAATTCAAGTTTTTATACATACCTGGGGCTTCCTCCAGCCGCCTTCAGGATAATCAGTCCCTCGTTGTCCTCCTCCACCACCTGGATCTTCTGCTATGAGTCCAGGTACTTGAGCCAGTCGGGCGTAGTGCGAATGCACACACTCCGCCGCCAGGAGCATACTACACCTGTGCAGCACTATTGCGCAGGTGCAGAATGTTCCTGGCTGTGGGAGCGGCATGCGGCCGGACAGCGCTGACTGGCTGAATTACCAGGACTCCTAGCAGAAGATCTGGGTGGTGGAGGACAGCGAGGGACTAATTAGCCTGAAGGGGGCTGGAGGAAGCCCCAGGTATGTATAAAACTTTACTTTTCATCCGTCTCAGTTACCCTTTAATTTGTAGTCACCAAACCAAATTTTAACAACATATCAAATTATTTGATTTCATCAGCAAAGGGAGTGCATATATTTGCATAAATCAGCATCAATGCAGAATTATTTCCATCTCGTTGACCATCTCTATTAGTTACACGGCTACACATCAGGCTTTATACTTACAGTATAGATGTTATTTCGTATATAAGAGATTCCTGTGTACACATCATATATACAGTCACAATAAGATATGTATATCTGACCTTAAAAATACGGGGACTGCTTTATTGAAGCAGCACAAGTAACTAATTTTGATTGGTTTATTTCATTTTTGTGGACTAAGCACAGCTATTACTGTATAAATACATTATTTTTAATGACTTATCTGAGAAATAGAACATTTTATCATATTTTCTATTTTAATTACAGTTACAAATTCATTAGGAGTCGGAGCATTTTTTCCCAACTCCAACTCCGACTCCAGGCACCCAAAATTGTCCGACTCCACAGCCCTGCAATAACTGGCCACTTGTATCACTTCAAAGTAGTATGAGAGCTTACCTACATGTTTATAGTATTCAAAAACTTTTGATCCTCCTACTGTGTGGAAGTGGTGACATTGGAAAATCAAACTTAGATGTGTGTCTGCACCCTAAGCCATTCCTGCAATATACAGCAACAGTTGTTCTCTCTATCTAGTCAATGGTCCTACAAGATCATGTAATATAAATAAACCTCATAGTTCTAATCTGTAATACATTTAAAGGGACACTTAAGTCAAACAAAAAAATGAGCTTCTAAGCTTCTTTAAGCTTCTAATAGCCCCCTGCAGCTGTTTGGTGCCCTCGCCGTCTCCCTCCGATCCTCCTGGCCCCGCCGGCAGCCACTTCCTGTTTCAGTGACAGGAGCTGACAGGCTGGGGAAGCGAGTGATTCTTCGCTTTCCTGGCCACAATAGCGCCATCTATGCTGCTATAGCATATATCATATACCAAATAGCAGCATAGAGGGTGCTAATGTGTCTGGGAACGCGAAGAATCACTCACGTCCCCAGCCTGTCAGCTCCTGTCACCGAAACAGGAAGTGGCTGCCGGCGGGGCCAGGACGATCGGAGGGAGACGACGAGGGTACCGGACAGCTGCAGGGGGCTATTGGAAGCCCAAGGTGAGTAAAACCATTTTTTTTCGTTTGACTTAAGTGTCCCTTTAACTTTTATTTTCTGCTCAAATTATATCTATATGCAAAAATCACACAAACTCAAATCTTTCCTTTTTTTCATTTGTAGGCAGTGCCAGAAATGACGGAACTACTGAAGAAAAAATAATAAAAATGCCACTTTCCAAGAGATCAGTCAGCTGCTTCTTCAAAATCTCAGTTGTAATTAACTATACAGACTTTACAAGACAGGGTGTAATAAGTGTATTGCTAACACAAAAATATATACTTTTTTACCAGCAGTGTTTAAATGTTTAAAATAAACACGTTCAAGAAAACTTCTGACATGGAAATTTTGTACTTCAGAAGACCTCTCTTCTTCATTCTAGGTCTACATACCGTATATAAATTGCTTCATATAGTGTTATACTGGTAGTCAATTTAGCTTCTAAGGGTACAATGGTTAATTTGCATATATTCAGCAGTGGTGCCCGGGAGACATCTCGAGCTCACTCCAACCTGAATTATCGCAAATTCTTTCTGTTTTAGGAAAGCAAACTTTTGTTTTTGTTAACAAACAAGATAGGGACTTTAGGTTCATTCTTAACCTGAATCCTTTGAGTCAGAACACTCTGCCATCTCTGTCCCATGTACCTCCTCTTTGCCCTCCAGTGTCACCTCTGCCTTCAGTGCCCCCACTTTATCACCTGTCCCCTTAGTGTCCTTCTATACCACCTTTATCCAGCACTGGATCACGTTTGCTTTAAAATGTGGAAGCTGAACTTGGAACTTGCTATATAGTACACAGCAAAATATCAATTTACAGAATTTAAAAAACATTTTTCTTAAACATTTTTAAACTGCTTTTCTCAAAATCTATAGGGTGGATTTTGAATTTTTTGGGGACGACTTGTTCCCATTTTCATGCAGTGACAGCACAGCTGAGGAGGTTGGCAAGCCCCAGGTAATGCTACACACACTTGAAAGATAAATGAAAGATATCAGACCAATTTTACCCCCTTCCATGTAGTATGAGAGCCATACTCTACAGTCTATTCTATTGAGCTGAACTCCCCATCAGATACAAATCTTTGCAATATGCTGAACACAAAGATGCTGTACACATTCAAAAGATCAGTATCTGCAAAAGGTCTGTTCCTGCAAAAGATCCGTTCCTGCAAAATGCACTCATAGTCTATGATATCTGCAGATTACCATACACACCTTTTTTAACCAACCTCCTTGGCGTTCAATTTCCCCAGGATTTCTGTGCAAAAAGTGATAAAATTTGTAAAAATAAAATTTTCCTGTAACTTGCCAAAATGTGTCAAGCAAGGGTCTAGTATACAGTGCAGGAGAGTATTGATGTGTATGCACGTTTATACTGTTCACAGCATGTTTTTATGGACGGATATATCTGTCCATACCGCTAGGGACGTTATTAAGCCCTCGGTCGTTTTCACATTATGCATCCGAGCAATGTTCACCTCCCATACATTAGCTTATAACTTTATCACAATGAACTTATCTATATCTTGTTTTTTCCGCCACCAATTAGGCTTTCTTTGGGTGGTACATTTTGCTAAGAGCTACCTTACTGTAAATGCATTTTAACAGTAAGAATAAGGAAAAACTGAAAATTCATTTCTCAGTTTTTCGGCCATTCTAGTTTTAAAATAATACATGCCTCCATAATTAAAACCCACGTATTGTATTTGCCCATTTTTCCCGGTTATTTCATCATTTAACCACTTTATCCTCCTTGACTTAGTCATACGTCAAGGAGGACATATGCGCTCCCGCAGCAGATCACGCGCTCCCGGCCGCGGATTGTTAGCCCAGGAATCAATGAATCGGGCCATGGTGCCCAATCACTGATTCCTCTCCCCCGCAGAAAAAGCGACAGCTTCGCCTTTTTCTGCCTCCTATGTCCCTCTAAGCGTACATTGTACGCTTAGAATGACATCATGTAAACAAACTCAAGGTTGCCATCTTGTGGCCAAAAAGTAAAACTACATCTAAATGTAAAAAAAAAATACACATATTTACCCCAAACAAATACTATTTACATCCCACCCTCCCAAAAATACCCACATAAAATGTTTAATAAAAAAAAAATTACAATTAAAAAAAAAAATATTTACCTAAGGGTCTAAACTTTTTAAATATCTATGTAAAGATGAAATATTTCTATTTTTTTTATAAGCTTGTAAATAGTGATAGATGCAAAACGGAAAAAATGCTCTTATTTCCAAATAAAATATTGTTGCCATACATTGTGATAGGGACATAATTTAACCTCCCTGGCATTCTAAACAAGCTAGGCTCGTCCAGAGACGCCAGAGGTCGCCGCTCAGGCCCCGCTGGGCTGATTTGTATAATTTTGCCAGGCAGCGCTGAGGGGTGGATCGGGACTCCGTGACGCCGATGACGTCACGCCGGTCGTCACCATGGCGACGGGGGAAGCCCTCCTGGAAATCCCGCTCAGAACGGGATTTCCGGACGGGTGATTGCGCCGGCGGCGATCGGAGGGGTGGGAGGGACGCCGCAGGGAGGGGGGGAATCATGTAGCTTGCGCTAGGCTAGCTACATGATAAATTTAAACAAAAATTAGCAAAAAAACGTTTCCGCGGCCGCAGGGCTGCGGAAATCAGAACGCCAGGCAGGTTAACCACCCTGGCGGTAATGACGAGCCTGGCTCGTCCAGCAGAAAGTGGCTCGTCAATACTGCCAGGGAGATTTCCTGTTTCTCTGCACCGCCGGCTCCACTTTTCCCTCATCAGAGGGATTCCCCAGGATGGCTGGATGCCTGTCTGCACGCTGTGGGTAGCGATCTGTGCTACCCCCAGCGTGCAAAATTAGCATCCAGCCACTCTGGGGAATCCCTGTGCAGCCAGCGGGGCATAGTATGTGCTGGCTATGCGGGCGGGTGGGGGAACCCCCTCCTATGTGTGCGGATGGCCGATCGGGGGTTCTCCCTTCTATGCGTTGGATGTCTAGGTGGGGGATCCCCCTACTTTGGGGGGATCCCCCTTCTATGCGGTATGCTGTGGGTGTCCCATCTTCTCCCTCACAATCTACCCTTCCTGGCCTCCCCCCCCCATCTGAAGCACCTTGAGGTGGGATCTACTCACCCGAGGGCTGTCTCCTGCGGTGGCAGCACTTCCTCCTCCGTTGCCGAAGTCCCGGTCTGTGTAGTTACAGTATGAGGCTTGGTGACGTCACCAAGCCTCTTACTGTAACTACACAGAGAACGAGACTTCGGCAATGGAGGAGGAAGTGCTGCTGCCGCCGTAGGAGAGAGCCCTCGGGTGAGTAGATCCCACCTCAAGGTGCTTCAGACAAGGGGGGGCAGGAGATCAAGGGGGGGGGAGATTGTGAGGGAGGAGGGGGACACCCACAGCACGCCGAATAGAAGGGGGATCCCCACCAAAGTAGGGGGTTCCCCTACCGACATCCGCCCCCATAGTAGGGGTATTCCTCCACCCAGACATCCGCACGCATAGAAGGGGGATCCCCCCCCCCAGGAGGAGATCCCACCTGGCCAGGCCCCCCACCCACAAACCTGGCTCACTATACACTTGGCTGCTCATCTGACTACCTAAAAGCCTGGCTATACAGCTGGCTCCCTGTATATACATCTGGGTCTTATACTCACCATTGACGTGCTGATCCCTCGTTGCGTACCTCGGATAGCTTCCCTAGTGCCTTCTTCCATGTCCCTTGGCAGATTTTTCTTCTCCCTCAGCAATTACATCCCCCGCCGATCGGCGTTGATTACACCAGGGTCACACAGCGTCAACATCTCAATGCAAACACTTTTTTTTATTATTATTTAATTCAATACAATAACCTATATTGATTTCAATATTTTAAAATGATTACACAAAAAAAAAAAAAGGCTTGAAAAGTATTTGAAATTAATTGAACCACTTTTTGCACAGAAATCCTGGGGAAATTGAACGCCAAGATGGTTAACAGACATTCATCTGCAGATCAGATCCACCAGGAAGGATTTTCAGATCTGAAGATGATTGTCAGATATGAAGATGAATGTCTGTTAAACAAGGTGTGTATGAAGATCTGCAGATATCATAGACTATAAATGCACTTTGCAGGAACAGATCTTTTGCAGATACTGATCTGTTACATGTGTACAGCATTTTTGTGCACAGCATCTTGCAAAGATTATCTGATGGGGAGTTCAGCTCAATAGAATAGGCTGTATAGAGTATGGCTCTCATACTACATGGAAGGGGGTAAAAGATCTTTCAAGTGTGTACACACCATTAGTCACACTCCTTTTTCCATTTAGGTAGGTGAGATAATTCAAGAGAACAGATTTGTGAATCAATCCTATTTTATATCTAGTAATTGCTATGGGAGAATTTTATGTTTATGAAAGTGTAATGAGAGGTTGGGAACATGTAGAGGATTTTTGTAACTTCGTAAAAGGCAATACACTACATGATACATGCCTGAGGTTACATACAATCAGGAATATTAATTATTCCACTAATCAAGTACCCATAGCACTGCTCTTGTTAGCTTTTTACTGCTTGAGGAAAACCTTAACCTACCGCATACCCCACTCCCTGCACTTATTGTGATGATGATAGGTGTTTGTAAGTGAATGTTCACACTGCATCCAATGTGTAATCTATTTAATAAAACTGGTCACATCTCATTAGCACCTCCTGCCATGAAACCTGGATGACTGCAATGGAAGAGCTCACAAGCTGTTGATTAACCATTTTTGGATTCTGATTTAGCACTTCCACATTTCTGGTCTCTGATCAACAGAAATTTGCAGTGAGTATTTTGCTCATTTGTAAGTAAGTGACAGATCTCAGAGCCACATTACAGCCATTACATCTTCCACGGCCCTGTCAGCCAGGACTGCCAAACCTCAGCTGGGTTTCATTTCTGTTATTCCTGGCAGTGCATTCCTTAACCGCTTGATAGTTTTTGTATTTACATTTTATAGAGAAATGAATTACTGAACACCAATAAAACCAAACGCTGGATGTATGTTCTTGTATCATTTATTTTATTACCTGCATTTCCAAGTACTGCCAAAATGTAATTCTGCATTCAAAAATATTGTAGCATTTGTAGAAAATCTGTAGCTATGGACTGAGGAAATATATGAAAGCTGTAATACTGCAGTAACAAGTACCTGTTCATCAGATTTTTCTATGCAGACTATCACCTGGGTGCTGCTGCTCCAAAACTGATTGTAGAGAAAAGCATGCGGCTAATGATTACATTATGTAAACGCTGTCATGAGGTCCGACATAAGAGCTGTTATTTTTTGGAATTGATACATCTCCTGAGAATAATGAATGGTGGCTTTTGAGAACAGTGTATCCTGTTCTGGTCCATATCCAGGTCACAGTAATGCAGACTTTGGAGTGAATTTGAGCAGTATCTGGAAAGGATGCCAGTATAGCTCTGCACAGCATTATACATGTTGCATGTAGCCATCATAACTAGTTATTAGCTAAGAATTTACTGCCCTGTTTTCCTCTGAGTATGTATGAGATCTAAGGCCCTGCTTCATTGTAGTTCTGTGTCTATACGTTTATCTTCTAGTAAAGGGAGGTTGAGCGGAATCACTGACCTATCATGAAATATTCCAAACCCTTCTCGATTCACTCTGTTGTAAATGTTTATTCCATGTCTTGGACTAGTTGTACATAAACCTGCTGCATTACTTATGTGCAAGTTAGCTGGATCCAGCCCTTTTTGAATGAATGAAGCATCATCAGAAAACGAGGATAGGAGTTCTTGCACCACTGCATTGTTTACTGTGCGTCTAATAGTTTTGGTTAAAGGACAGTAGTCTGTAGACTCTTCTCTGGTACTGCAGTCTGTTGAGGAGCAGAAGACCTGACTGCTGATACTCTGTGCCAGGGTTTCCGAGCTTTCTGGAGATCTGGACAGACTCACTGATGTTCTACTGCTTGAGCTGCTGGTCTGGTCTTGGCTGAATGCCACATCTGCTGAGTAGAGGTCAGAGGATATATTGGGGTGATGGTGAACATCAATAGCAGCTGTAGTGATGATACAGGTCCCAGGAATTCCACTTTCTACAGGTAAATATAACAAGATCAGATATAATATAGGTCTATTGTTTTATACAAGTGTGTGTGTAAAAAAAAAAAAAAAACAAGCTTTAACCATTTCACAACTGAGGGGTTTTACCCCTTGAGCACCAGAGCAATTTTCACCTTTCAGCGCTCCTTCCATTCATTCGTCTATAGCTTTGTCATTACTTATCGCAATGAAATGAACTATATCTTGTTTTTTTCGCCACCAATTAGGCTTTCTTTAGGTGGGACATTATGCCAATAATTATTTTATTCTAAATGTGTTTTAATGAGAAAATAGGAACAAATGTGGGGAAAAAATTTTTTTTTCAGTTTTCGAGCATTATAGTTTAAATAATGCATGCTACTGTAATTAAAACCCATGAAATTTGCCCATTTGTCCTGGTTATAAAACCGTTTAAATTATGTCCCTATCACATTGTTTGGTGCCAATATTTTATTTGGAAATAAAGGTGCATGTTTTTCAGTTTTGGGTCCATCCCTAATTACAAGCCCATAGTTTATAAAGTAACAGTGTTATACCCTCTTGACAAATATTTAAAAAGTTCAGTCCCTAAGGTAACTATTTATGTATTTTATTTTTTGTAATTTTTTTTTTTTAAATTGGGGAGTGTGGGAGGTAATGAGTTAATTTTTGGTGTAAAACTAATGTATTTGTATATGAAAAATGCTTTAGGGTGTCGTTTTACTATTTGGCCACAGTAACTTTGTTTATGCGACCTGCAAGCGTAGGAAGTACGCTTGCAGGAAGTCTTATGAGGCTGGGAAACTTTTTTTTTTCCCCTCACAATGATCGCTGCTTCTCATAGAAGCAGCTGATCATTGCGGGGGGCTTAGAGCAACAAACGGGAAAATGTTTTCCCGTTCATTGATCTGCGGGCGGCGGCGTGCACGAGAGCGCACGAGCGAGCGGGAGGTGCGGATATCTCCGTCCCTGGGGGAAAAAGGGACTGACATATCCGCACCTATGGTGGTAAAGTGGTTAAACTAGGAATGCTTCTGCAAATAGAAATGGTTTGTTTTTAATAAAAAATGGGAAGTGGAATTTAAATCAAATCAGTATTCGGTGTAGCTATCTCTTCTCTCCCCCCCCCCCCCACCCCCCATTTGTCTTATAGGCAACCCGGCAGGGGACTGGAGCAATGGTGAGGTGAGCGGCTGCGTGGGAACAGGTCGGCTGCAGGGAACTGGCAAAAGCCCCAGGTAAGGGAAACTTTTTCTGTTTAACAGCTTTCAGTTCTGCTTTAAGTGACAAGACTATATACTCTGTACAGTTATGTCAGCGCTATATAAATACTAAATAATAATAATAATAATAACCTTGGTGTCTATGCCTGGAACTCTGGTATACAAAATAAAAAAAAAACAAAAACACTTTAGTTTTTAGCCTTCTTTATTTTATCCAAAACTATAATAAAAAGGTTTTGATTCACTAAGCATGCATAGTTTAACAGGCAGTGCAGATGGTAGACTTACCACTACTGGGCTCGTTATAATACTGTGTTATGTAATTATTCATGTCATCCTTTGTAATTACCTCTGTAAAACAAAATACAGAATTCTGGATTTAGGAACTGGAAACGTGTGACTATCTGTGCCGTTCATAAAGAAAGCTTTACCATCTTACGCAAATGCATTAACCTACACCGATATCATCATGTAAACCAGTAAAGTCATAATTATATCATTGTAAAATTCCAATAGTTGCTATGGAGCTTTGCAAAAAAGTGTTACGGTAATTGCTTTCTATGTTATGCCTGTTTTGCTACATCACAACCAAGAATTAAAATGGATTTTGGGGGGTTAGTACTCCAGGCATTAATGTTTAAACTGCTGGCAACAAAAATGAGTACACCCCTAAGTGAAGAATGTCAAAATTCTGCCCAAACAGACTTTGTCCCTCCCCAAGGTCATGTTACAAGGTCTCAGGTGTGAATGGGGAGCATGTGTGTTAAATTTGGTATTATCACGCTCTCATATTGGTCACTATAAGTTTAACATGGCACCTCATGGCAGAGAACTCTGAGAATCTTAAAGAACTTTTGCTGTAAATAAAAATGGCCTAGGCTATAAGAAGATTGACAACACCTTGAAATTAAGCTGCACCGTGGTGGTCAAGACCATACAGCGTTTTAACAGGACCAGTTCGGCTTAGATCAGGCCTCATAATGGTTGACCAATGATGCTAAGTGTATGTGCTTAGTGTCACATCCAGAGGTCATCTGCAAATAGACTTGATTGCTTGTAGCATTGCTGCAGAGTAAAGGTGCCCACACTTTCAACTTGTGAGCTACTTTTTAAAATTAGCAAGTCAAAATGATCTATGTACAATTTTAGGAGCACAAGTGTATATACAGAATGGAAAATGTAGTGCAGTTGGGATCTACCATGAAGTCCTTTGTGATCTACCCAATGGGCACTCCTGCTGCAGAGGTTGAAGAGGTGGGGTGGGTCACGTCGGACACAGCATCAAATTGGTCTGCATGGCTTTCAAGTAAGCCTCTGTACACAGACTACATTGTATCAAAGTGTCATATCTTCAGTGTTGTCTGATAAGATATAAAAATATTTACAAAGCGTGAGCGGTGTACTCACTTTAGTGAGATACTGTCTATAGACACACACACACTTCTGTATATACACAGCCTTAATCGAACTGCCCTTAAAACACTGTCCCAACCAACCAAATCAAAATCTCCCCAACTTAGTGCCCTAAATGACATGTATATGCACAGGGTCTTTCCCATTGTTTCTTGGCTCCACTGTAATTCTATTACAGTGGGTTGCAAAAGTATTCGTCCCCCTTGAAGTTTTCCACATTTTGTCACATTACTGCCACAAACCTGCATCAATTTTATTGGAATTTCACGTGAAAGACCAATACAAAGTGGTGTACATGTAAAAAGTGGATCGAAAATCACACATTTTTTACAAATAAATAACTGCAAAGTGGGGTGTGTGTAATTATTCGGCCCCCTGAGTCAATACTTTGTAGAACCACCTTTTTCTGCAATTACAGCTGCCAGTCTTTTTAGGGTATGTCTCTACCAGCTTTGCACATCTAGAGACTGAAATCCTTGCCCATTCTTCTTTGCAAAACAGCTCCAGCTCAGTCAGATTAGATGGACAGCGTTTGTGAACAGCAGTTTTCAGATCTTGCCACAGATTCTCGATTGGATTTAGATCTGGACTTTGACTGGGCCATTCTAACACAGAGATATGTTTTGTTTTAAACCATTCCATTGTTGCCCTGGCTTTATGTTTAGGGTCATTGTCCTGCTGGAAGGTGAACCTCTGCCCCAGTCTCAAGTCTTTTGCAGTCTCCAAGAGGTTTTCTTCCAAGTTTGCCCTGTATTTGGCTCCATCCATCTTCCCATCAACTCTGACCAGCTTCCCTCTCCCTGCTGAAGAGATGCATGATGCTGCCACCACCATATTTGACAGTGGGGATGGTGTGTTCAGAGTGATGTGCAGTGTTAGTTTTCCACCACACATAGCGTTTTGCATTTTGGCCAAAAAGTTCCATTTTGGTCTCATCTGACCAGAG
The DNA here is from genome assembly GCF_040937935.1 of Hyperolius riggenbachi. Lineage (NCBI taxonomy): Eukaryota > Metazoa > Chordata > Amphibia > Anura > Hyperoliidae > Hyperolius > Hyperolius riggenbachi. The sequence goes on from NC_090648.1 coordinate 224,549,787, forward strand.
CACTTTCTTCCACATGGTTGCTGTGTCCCCACATGGCTTGTGGCAACCTGCAAACGGGACTTCTTATGCTTTCTGTTAACAATGCCTTTCTTCTTGCCACTCTTCCATAAAGGCCAACTTTGTGCAGTGCATGACTAATAGTTGTCCTATGGACAGAGTCTCCCACCTGAGCTGTAGATCTCTGCAGCTCGTCCAGAGTCACCATAGGCCTCTTGACTGCATTTCTGATCAGCGCTCTCCTTGTTCGGCCTGTGAGTTTAGGTGGACGGCCTTGTCTTGGTAGGTTTACAGTTGTGCCATACTCCTTCAATTTCTGAATGATCGCTTGAACAGTGCTCCGTGGGATGTTCAAGGCTTTTAAAATCTTTTTTGTAGCCTAAGCCGGTTTTAAATTTCTCAATAACTTGATCCCTGACCTGTCTTGTGTGTTCTTTGGACTTCATGGTGTTGTTGCTCCCAATATTCTCTTAGACAACCTCTGAGGCCCTCACAGAGGGCCTGACATTAGATTACACACAGGTGCACTCTATTTAGTCATTAGCACTCATCAGGCAATGTCTATAGGCAACTGACTGCACTCAGATCAAAGGGGGCCAAATAATTATGCACACACCACTTTGCAATTATTTATTTGTAAAAAATGTTTGGAATCATGTATGATTTTCGTTCCACTTCTCACGTGTACACCACTTTGTATTGGTCTTTCATGTGGGATTCCAATAAAATTGATTCAGGTTTATGGCAGTAATATGACAAAATGTGGAAAACTGCAAGGGGGCCGAATACTTTTGCAACCCACTGTATATGAACATATACCTGTATTTCTGAATATTGACATGCCATTCATTAGCTATGTATGTAAGCCTTGAACTTGTGTTGTTGGATCTTCTCATTGTACGGTGCATAACCTAGGAATGTATTCATGGTACTTTTTGTATTGTACTCTACAATACCATTAAATAGGATGACCCTATACAAATAATATAATAAAAGGGGCAAGTGGCAGCAGTAATCAACTGTAGCGGGGACAGAACATGAGGTTATGAAGACACTAGAAATATACCACCTCATAGCCATCCAAGTATAATCAGCCATGAGGACCTTACACTGAGACACACTTCTATGGGCTCTGAAAGTGCAGGGTAATGCAACTGTGCTATATAGAGGCAGGAAATAAATACACCGGATTATTCCATATACGGCATTTAAGACTCTCCCATGCCTTAGTAAGGCACCTATGTCCTGGGCAGAGAAACCCCTTAAGTTTTCCCTGAACTGAAGATGGTAAGAAATCATTACTGTGACTCAGGAATTCCATGCTGGTAAAAAGCATTATCAGCTATGCCTGTGGTTTATCAGCTTTAAGTGCTTGGATGTTTGAATAGCTGGGTACTGGTAACAGAGTGTTACCCTCTGTGCTTGTGGTTTATCAGCTGTAAATGCAGCAGTGTTTCAGGAATGTTCCCACTTCCCAGAGAGCCATATATCCCACACTCCTCTGGGAACACGGATGGCTCTCTACAGCACTCTGCGGTTTACAGGTGAAACAAACAGATGTTTTCCGTTCAACATTTTCTCCACTTTATATGACCCAAACCGCCGACTCTAACTTCTCTGCATCCTGAAGACAATCAAAGTTGACAATGAGACGGAACAAGTCTACTCTCCTGATCTGGGCTGGGTTTTAAAAGCTTTTTTGGCCGTGTTGAGGCTGAACTGCCTCCAGTCAGGGGAGGGCTGGGAGCTAATGTGAGTGTTTGGAATGAGTGTAGCTGTGGGCTGTTAGACACCAAGAAGCATGCACAGCGGCAGAGCTATCTGATGTTCAATCTTTTCATCATTTTCATCTATAATTCACACTCACTGACACATGACCACACAGAACTACACGACCCTACCCTTTCATTGCCACAGTGACAGCCAATGATCTGGGGATCATCACTTGCATGCCTATCATTTAGGTGTGTTAAAGAGCACCACAAAGAAGCAACACAATAGGCAAACAATGACTAAATCGACACATGAATATTGTAAAAAAAAAAAAAAAATTAATAAAAAAAAAAAAATGGGTTGATATTTCACAGCTTGACATAGAGAAGACAGAGGACCCAACATTGCTTACAACCACCAGAATATACATATAAGTGAAATATCATTCCTGCATGGACAGACTATTCACAGTTAGCAAAAGAAAATGGCCAGCCTGAGCAGTAATTGTACAGCGCCTTACAAAAGTATTATCATACTCTGTGTCTGACCTGTTACAACCTGGAAATAAGCACTTTGTGTAAAAAAACACAAAACTCTTTACATTGGCTATGATGTATACATCAGATTTAAGCTAACCCCCTTCACCAGACAGAAACAAAGATCAAGCAAAAAAAAAAAAAAAAAAAAAAAAAATCATGGGAGTGCATTAATATTAACTTCCTAGAGTCAATGATGTGTAAAGCCATCTTTTACTACAATTTAAAGTTGCAGGTCTCTTGGGGCATTTCTCTTATCTTGGCACGTCTAGCCACTGGCTGAATAGAGTACTGGTTAAGGGCTCTGCCTTTGACATGGGAGACCAGGGTTCGAATCCTGGCTAGGGCCAGTACCTATTCAGTAAGGAGTTCAAGGCAAGACTCCCTAACACTGCAGGGTGGCCTCCTGAGCGCGTCCCAGTGGCTGCAGCTCTTGAGCGCTTTGAGTCCGACAGGAGAAAAGCGCTATATAAATGTTCCGATTATTATTATTATTATCTTGGCACGTCTAGCCACTGGGAATTTCACCTATTCCTGGAGGCAGAACTGCTCCACCTGCTGCACACCAATCTTCAAGTGATGCCACAAAATCTCAGTTGGATTGAAGTCTGGGCATTGGCTAGGCCATTTCAAGAAAAAGACAGCCATGACTTCTAGATTTTTCCTGTTAAAAGGGAGCTGAAGTGAGAGGAATATGGAGGATGCCATCTTCAATCAATCACTTACAAAGCCAGCTGCCCGATTTCTGTGCTGATGCTCTGCCGCAATACTTTAAGTAGCTGGCCCAGAATAAGCATGCAGGTCAGATGCTATAACTCTTGTCTGACTCCACTGGCTGCATGCTTGCTCAACATCACATTTCCAATGATGACCAAAAAGTTCAACTTTGCACAACATTATGTGGCAGACTCTCAAAACGCATGGAGTGAACTCCAAAATGGTTTTCTAGTGATAGGTTGTTGTTTTTTCCGGCTACATCACCAAGCCCTGTTGTGGATTGTATGGCTTAAAGACGTTCTATGGACAAATTCTCCTGCCCCCACAAAAATCATTGCATAGTTGCAGGTTTTTGGTGTTATCCATTGCATCACTTATTGATACAGAAGAAAAAAACAAAACAAAATAGAAATCGTCCGCTACCCTTAAAACACCTCGGTCACTCAACCAGATATAGTTATAGATATATAGATATAGTTTCAACAGAACTGGTTTGCTTCACGTCTGGGGTACACTCCAATCCAATAAATAGCAAGCCAATTCTTACACACGTTAGCCTATATACAATTAACTTTTTCTCCTGAGTTATCACTTAGAAGATAATTTTCATTCTCTTTAAAATAACTGAAGCATTTTGCAATTGAAGTACCAAAAAGTAGGGGAAAGGGTACTATCAAAAGTATTTGGAGTATCTTCTTGCTTGCTGGGGGTTTAACCACCCTGGCGTTCTGATTAAATCGCCAGGGTGGCTGCGGGAGGGTTTTTTTTAAATAAAAAAAAAACTATTTCATGCAGCCAACTGAAAGTTGGCTGCATGAAAGCCCACTAGAGGGCGCTCCGAAGGCGATCTTCCGATCGCCTCCGGCGCCCAGAATAAACAAGGAAGGCCGCAATGAGCGGCCTTCCTTGTTTTGCTTATATCGTCGCCATAGCGACGAGCGGAGTGACGTCATCGACGTCAGCCGACGTCCTGACGTCAGCCGCCTCCGATCCAGCCCTTAGCGCTGGCCGGAACTTTTTGTTCCGGCTGCGCAGGGCTCAGGCGGCTAGGGGGGCCCTCTTTCGCCGCTGCTCGCGGCGAATCGCCGCAGAGCGGCGGCGATCAGGCAGCACACGCGGCTGGCAAAGTGCCGGCTGCGTGTGCTGCTTTTTATTTGACAAAAATCGGCCCAGCAGGGCCTGAGCGGCAGCCTCTGGCGGTGTTGGACGAGCTGAGCTCGTCCAGACCGCTCAGCAGGTTAAAAGGCATTTTATGACAAGGTGTGAAAATATAACCTAAAAGAAAATTCAGGAGAAACACACACACACACACACACACACACACACACACAGTTCAGGAGCCCTTAAACAGCCTCTGGAATCTCTTGCCCCTTTGCAATCTTAGACCACAATGCCAGATATCAAAATGTAGACAAGAGAACTAACCGAGAGTCCATGCACATGAGACATGAAAGCTCACCCAGAGTCCAGTTAAAGTGAACCAGAGACGAAGCACCCTTGTGTATTTTACCATAGAAATCAGTGGGAACATTAGAGAAAACATTTACCATGCTCTCTGTTCCATCCTCACTGCTAAAAGTGTCTGTTATCTAGCTGAGATAAGAATCCCGGACTGAGCATTGATTCTGGCTTTGCTATAATGACTCAGCTATAATGATTCCTGAGCAAAGCCAGCAGGGGGCAGGCTTGGACTTGAAGACAGCAAAGAACACAGTCTCAGCTATAATTATTCTGTAGCAAAGCCAGACCGACTGCTTAGTCGGGATTCTTATCTTAGAGGTGATAACAGGCAAATTAAACAGAGAACAATGTAACAAAGAGCAGATTAGGTGTTTACTGTCATGTTCCCACTGATTTATAAGGTAAAATACATGAGGTTGCTTCATCTCTGGTTCTCTTTAATGGAGGGATCTCACACAACATACATGGACACACAACAAAGGACAAAAGGACTTGCCCAGAGTCCACACATAAGACAAAACAGAGCTCACCTAGAGTCCATGCATGAGACACAATAGGGCTTACTCAACCAGAGACCATGCACGAGACACAAGAGTGCTAATTGGTACGCTTGCTGCATACATTGCTACTAAGATTGTTTAATATAAATTTAAGTAGTTCAGCAGTGTTAGTAAATTCCCATATTACATTTGTGAATCCTTTGTGTTCCGGCCCAGTGAGCAGTAATTATTTATTGCAGCAGGCCTGCTTTTTGGTAGCCTCTCCCATCCTCAGCTGAACTCGTTTCCCAATTTCTAATTGAGAATCACTTCCAATTCAGCCATGGCAGCTACCATACCTATTTAAGCGATGGAACTTGGTCACTCGTGGCCTAGGTCACTTGTGCCATTTAATTCCTAAGTGCCATTTATTACAAAGTGCTTTACAACTTACCAAGAATTCACCCAGGAATTCAAACAGGATTCAACAGCCACAGGACTCTGCTGGAAACTACTCTGCATCCACAACTGCCTCCAATGCTGTTGCTAAAAATGCCACTGCTGGACATATGTTGCACGGCCAAGTAGACTCTGCTTCTTTACACAGGTTTCCTTGCGCTAACTGCATACTCATTTAAACTGTTTAGTGGTTGGAAACTTCCTGGTTATAATCAGAGACCATTACCATGTTTACTGCACTTTTTCTTATGTTCTGCCTGTCTGCAAACATCTACAAGTTGCATTGCAATATGCATCCTCCCAATGTACCACACTCCATATTCATTTCACATGCTCTGCTTTCCTCACCTTACTCAGCTTCTCATGAGCTGTTAGCTCTCCTGAAATCTCTCTCTCCCTCCAGCAGCTCAAAAACCTCACAAACATTTAAATCCCATTCACATTTGCTTACTCTCTCCCTCCTACTCTTATGGCCCAAACTCACGGGCTGCAAAAATCGCCTGTCGCCAGCACACGTGAGCGTGTGGGCGACAGGCCGGCAACAGCTTCTCTCCAGGTCCCTCCGCGTACTCACGCGGAAGAGGGACCAGCGGCGAGACGGAAGCTGTCGCCGACGTTCCTCCTCCCCCCGCCGGAAGCTCCATAAACCTCAATGGAGGTTGCTGTCGCTAATCCGCGTACTCACGCGGACTAGCGACAGTTGCGGCGGGGGGGCAGCGGCTACTGTCGCCATGCGATTGAAAGTTTCAATCGCCTGGCGACATGAGCGACGGGCGACAGTTCAGGGTGCGCGCGCGTGCGGCGGCCCATACTCACGGGCGACCTGTCGCCGCAACACGCGCGCGCCGCGTGTTGCGGCGACAAATGTCACTCGTGAGTATGGGCCATTACTTGCAGCTGGTGATATATCACCCAATCCTGGGCCACAGCCTGCTGCCAGACAAGCATCCCCTGCTGACCTGCTTCATACACTTCACAGCCCTCTGTCCACAAATAACCTCAACACCCATCCTCGCTCCAACCTTATTTCCATCCATCCCACCCACAAACACATACTCCCCCTACCCTGCAGTCTCTGGAATGCCAGATCCGTCCGCAACAAACTTACAGCAGTCCACGACCTCTTCCTCTCCAAATCCCTCACCATCCTCGCACTCACTGAGACATGGCTCACCCCTCTGACTCTGCCGCAGAGGCTGCCCTCTCCTACGGGGGGGCTTCACCTCAGTCACACCCCCAGACCAGACAACAGGACCGGGGGAGGGGTGGGTCTGCTCCTCTCCCCATCCTGCACCTTCCGTGTCCTCACACCACCTACCTCTCTACAATTCACATCATTTGAGGCCCACACCATCCGCCTCTACCACCTCCTCCCTGCCATTGTTGCGGTCTTATACCGCCCTCCGGGCTCCACCCCACAATTTCTCGATGACCTTGCCTCCTGGCTCCCTCACATCCTCTCCTCTGACCTCCCCACCATCATCCTTGGGGATTTCAATATTCCCATCGATGAAGCCCAGAGCTCCGCTGTGACCCGACTACTCACCATTGCCAACTCACTTGGACTTGTACAACACGCCAACACCCCCACTGCAGGTCACACTCTCGACCTTATATTGACTAAATCCACCACCATTGCAGACCTTGACATCGCACCCTTTCCACCCTCAGACCAGGGGCGTAGCAATAGGGGGTGCAGCGGTAGCGACCGCATCGGGGCCAGAGGGGCCCCGAATGGCCGTCCCTCAACTACAGTATTAGCTCTATATTGGTCCTGTGCTCATAATAATCATTTATATATATACTTTGAATAGTGGTAATTATTAACAAACTATTCCCCATCCCCTTCTTGCACCTCTGACATTGTAGTTGCCATTGGCAGCTTTTAGTGCGCCGTTTCAATTGCTATGTATAGAGTGCATGGGGGGCCCCATTGTGAAACTTGCATCGGGGCCCACAGCTCCTTAGCTACGCCACTGCCTCAGACCATCACCTTCTCATCTTCAACCTCCTCACGGAAGGCACCTCCAAATTAGCCACCCACCCACCTGGTCGATGGCAGCGAGACCTACGCAAGCTCAACCCTAGTGTCCTTGCTGATGCCCTCTCCTCCACTCTCCCCACCCTAACCTGTCCTAATCTTGCTGCAGCTCAGTATCGCCAAACTCTCATCAGCCCTAGAGAAAGCTGCTCCACCAATATTTCGCCGCAACCGGCCCCCTAACCCCCAGCACTGGCGCACTACCCATACTCGCATCCTCCAGAGGAAAACACGCGCCACTGAACGGAAATGGAAAAAAACTAGACAACCAGGATTTCCTACAGTACAAGACCAACCTGCTGCAGTTCCACACTGCCCTTGCTCATGCGAAGCAGGAATACTTTACCAAGCTCATCAAAGCACAAGCTTCCAACCCCCGGCGTCTTTTTGCCACCTTCAACTCCCTGCTTAAACCCACCCCCCCACCCTCCGTTTCCTCCCTCTCTGCCACAGATTTAGCCACCCACTTCACCAACAAAATTGTCTCCATCCGCCAGGAAATATCCAATCTCCACCTCCCACCCCCTCCCAACCAGCTCCTCCTCCACCCTATCCTCCCCTCACATCCTTCACTCCTACTACCACTGAGGAAGTCAACCACCTACTGCAGACTTCCCATACCACTACTTCCCGCCTTGACCCCATCCCTTCCGATTTACTCCAGCCTCACTTCACGGAATTGGCCCCAGTCCTCACTACCCTATTCAACCTCTCCCTATCCACAGACACCTTCCCCACAGACTTCAAGCAGGCCACTGTACTACCCCTGCTCAAGAAACCCTCACTCGACCCCTCGCTACCCTCCAACTACCGTCCTATCTCCCTCCTCCCCTTTGCCTCAAAACTCCTTGAGCGTCTGGTTCACAAACGCCTGACCCAGTACCTCAATGCCAACTCACTGCTAGACCCACTCCAATCTGGATTTCGGCCTGCCCACTCAACCGAAACTGCTCTCACCAAAGTGGTCAACGACTTTGCCTTAGCTAAAGCTGAAGGTAAATACTCCATTCTCCTCCTCCTTGACCTGTCAGCAGCTTTTGACACAGTAGATCATCCCCTACTCCTCCAGTCCCTCTAGTCCTTGGGCATTCACGATCTCGCCCTGTCCTGGCTTTCATCCTACCTCTCCAACCGCTCCTTCACGACCGCCTTCAATGAGTCCTCCTCCACCCCCAACCACCTCTCGGTGGGAGTCCCCCAAGGTTCGGTCCTTGGCCCCCTACTGTTCACCCTATACACATCCTCCATTGGCAAGGTTATCTCCTCCATCGGTTTTAACTATCATCTGTATGCAGATGACACACAGATCTACCTCCACACCCCTGACATATCCACCACTATCATGGAAAAGGTCTCCTCCTGCCTATCAGCCATCTCCTCCTGGATGTCCGCTAGGTTCCAGAAACTAAATCTAGACAAAACAAAATTTATGATCTTCCCTCCCCGGCCATCCACGAACCTCCCAGATGTGCATGTCACTGTTAACCACACTACCATTCGCCCCTACCTCTCAAGCTTGCTGTCTGGGTGTCACCCTGGACTCCGCACTCTCCTTCACCTCCCACATCCAAAACCTCACAAAGTCCTGCAACTTCCACCTTCGTAACATCTGTAAGATTCACCCTTTCCTGACCTCTGCCACCACCAAACTCCTCATCCATGCCCTCATAATTTCCTGCCTTGACTACTGCAATGCCCTGCTGTCTGGTCTCCCTATGACCCGAACAGCCCCACTGCAGTCCATCATGAATGCGGCAGCCAGAATTATCCACTGCTCCCATCGCTCCACCACGGCAGATCACTCCGCTCTTCCAATGAACTTCGCCTAACCGCCCCCCGCATCACCCAGTCCCATGCACGCCTCCAGGACTTCTCAAGAGCTGCTCCAACACTATGGAACTCCCTACCTCCACCCATTAGGGCAGCCCCCTCCAACATCTTCAAGAAAGCCCTCAAAACTCACCTTTTCACTCTGGCCTACTACCCCTCACAAGTGCTCTAAACCTACAGCTGAACTCTGGTCCCCTACCATTCGTGTCCTTACCTCTCCCTCTAGATTGTAAGCCTTTGGGCAGGGTCCTCCTTTTGTGTCCTACCTGATCTTGCACCTCCATTACTGTGAACCCGTGCTATGCATCTGAGTGAACTTAACTTGCCTAATCTCCATGCTCCATCCAGTGACTGACTAAGCATTAGCTGGTACTCATACTATGATGTGTGATCTGGTTTTCTTGTATCCTGTATTGTCATATTGCTGTATCTCACCCCTAAATATTGTCTGTAACCTAAATTAATGTTCAGCGCTGCGTAATATGTTGGCGCTTTATAAATACAATAAATAAATACCCAAAGTCCATGCACTTGAGACAAAAGAAGTAACCCAAAGGCCATGCAAATGAGACAAGAGAGCTCATGCACCAAGAGTCCATGCACATGAGACACAAGAGAGCTCACTCACCAAGAGTCCATGCACATGAGACACAAGAGAGCTCACGCACGAGATACAAGAGAGCTCACTCACCCAGAGTCCATGCACATGAGACACTAGGAGGTCCCCCAGAGTCCAAGCACATGAGACACGAGAGCTCTCCCACAGTCCATGCGACACTAAAGAGGTCACCCAAAGTCCATGCCCATGAGACACTAGAGGTCACCCAAAGTCCATGCCCATGAGATGCTAGAGAGATCACCCAAAGTCCATGCACACGAGACACAAAAAGGGTCACCCAGAGTCCATGACTATGAGACACTAGAGAGCTCACTCACCCAGAGTTCATGCACAAGAGACACAAGTGCAAACCCTGACAAAGGTTGCAAGGGGGTGGACGTAACGCATAGGTGGGCAGGTTAAAGTCCCGTGGGCAAAACCTTGCATACACGCAGCGTTAGCGTCTGCTCCCTGGCTCAGCTGTTACATCCAGTTCGGGTAGAGCTCACATCTGTGCCCCTCAATACAGTCTGCATGCTAGCAGCAGCCATATGGACATACCCCACAGTGTGTCACTTTGAAGGTGGATGGATGGTGATCGAGACTGTACTTTCAACACCAGGAGGAGACCTACAGGTGGTGAGATTTACATGCACGGTGTTGCTGTGCTTGCAAGCTGAAGAATAGTGCTATCCTTACTAACCTGAATTGCTCTATCGCCCTCTCTGAAGATTTGGAAGCTTGGTCTCGGTACCAGGAGGAGTGAATGAGTGTGCTCATTTATGTGGGAGTAAGTGTGGCATGCAGGAGCGCTCACACATGGCCAATTTTAATTGATTGGTCTGTTAATTATGTACGCTTCACCAATAAAACTGTTTTTGTATTTTGGCTTATACCATGAGCGATTACGCTGTATTTATTTATTGATTTGATAAAATGTTGCTAGCGAAGTCACTCCCTCTACATCCAGGTATGGATAGCTATTCATAAGGTTGTGGTTGAGTCAGGCAGTTCCTGTAATACATGTCTACACAAGAAAGTTCACCAGACTCCATGCATATGAGACACAAGAGAGCTTACCTACAGTCCAGTCCATTAAGGAATCTAATGCAACATACATGGAAACGCAACAGAGGACAAAAGGTGTTACCCAGAGTACAAGTACATGAAACACAGAAGGTATATCACCCAAAAACTTCATGGACATGCAACAAAATGGACAAGAAGATTCACCCAGAGTAGATGCACATGAGACGCAGGGCTAGAACACTCACTCAGTGTCAGGCCCGGATTTACCTCAAAGGAGTCTATAGGCACGGATGTCTTGGCACCCTAGACTTTGCCCTCCATGAACCTACAAACCCCAGCTGAACCGCACCACAAGTGTGCTGGCTGGCCCAGCGGTCACTTCTCCCTTACTTTCTTTGCCTGTGATAGGTAGCTAAAAGGTGCCCCTTAAGCTGGCCACTAACGGTCCAATTTCTAGCAAAAAAATCTTTCGAGCGATCAGAAATTCTGATCGTATTGGTTGTAAATAATCTCCATTGGTGGACACAATCGATTATGAACGAGTGAAAAAAATGTCGCCCGAATGAATTTGTCGAACGAAAATTTGGATTTTCTTGGTGGTCGTGATAGATAGGAAGCAATGATTGGTTAGTTGATGGTGTAGTGAACGATTTTTTGTCCGATCAGAATTTCTGATCGCTCGAACGATTTTTCGCTAGAAATTGGACAGTTAGTGGCCAGCTTTAGTATTAGGTAGCCAAAGATACCCTCAGTATTAAATTGCCCCCTATTAAAGGGAGATCACATCAGTGGAATGCTGAGCGTTTGGTGAATAACCACTCATTTACACTCTGCTCAGGAGGGAGGCATTCAAGGAGCAGAGTGAAACACCTTTCTATCACCAGGCGCCTGTAGGCACTCCTTATGGTAAATCTGGCCCTGCTCAGTGTCCATGTACAAGTAAATAATCTTAGAACCTTCTGCTGTAAACTTGATAGAAATACAAAATGCACTAAAGACACAGGACAAAGAAGCTCACTCAGAGTCCATGTACACAAGACTGCCCAAATCCATGTTCATGAGACACATGACAACAGAACTCACCCAGAGTCCATGTAAATGAGACGTAGGACAAGAAAGCTTAGTTAGAGACCATACAAATGAGAATGAGGGAAAAGGAACTCTACTCAAAGTCTGTGCGACTGTCAGACTGCAGAGATCCATACCTTTGCAAATGAGACATTCCAAACAGCTAAAATCTACACACAATGAATTAAATAGTTTGCCTCTGATATTTAACATGAAAAGTAGGAAAATGTTTACACAGCTACTTAGACATTATTTGTACATTGTCATTTTAGTACACTTGGTTTGATAGTGTTCCTTTAAGTCAGTAAGGAATAAACATGCAAACAAACTGGTTACATGGAGCCCCATACTGTTGCCCATATGTGCACAAAATGTCTTAACAGATTAGAAGTAGCTACATTGTAGGAACCCTTTACAAGCAGAAAGAATGCTTTTCATGCTGTAGATTGGTTTCCAGGAATTTACTCTTGATTGTTTGCATCCCTATCCTATAGAATTGAGATTGAGACGTCTGTACATCCAGTGCAACATAAACAGATAATCTGGACTCTTACAGAGATTGGTGACAGGTATCCCAACTTCTCTAAAGACAAAGTATGATTTGTGGTAGAAGTTGTTACCATGTAGGGATACTTATCTAGTGGAACCCGTTACGGTCTACACTAGACATGCAAAGTCAGCTTACATCCATTCCTCATGGGGAAAGGGATACAATGAATCTGCAGAATACCAAAAAAAAAAAAAAAAAATACTTTCTGCTGGAAATGGCCTTGCATTTGAATTACTTCTGTTCTGGTGAGAAGGTTTATAATTATTATTTGATCCTCAGATTATAGTCCAATCAATGATCCATTCAATTTATATGCATTATGATATGATCCAACTACTCCTTTCAGAGCTTTTAGGCTGGTTTCACAGTGGGACGTTACAGGCGCACGTTAGAGCAGCCTGTAACGCAGCCCACCGCACAGTAATGACAAATCAATGGGGCTGTTCACAGTGTGGACGTTGCGTTACATTGTAACGCTGCGTCACAAGACAACGTACTGCATGCAGTACTTTGGACGCGGCTGAGCCGCGTTAGACTGCTTGCACGTGCTCAGTAATGTTGGGGAGGAGCGGAGAGCGGCCTGGCACATGGCTAATTAATATGCACTGCACGTTATGACGTGCAGTGTTTACTTCCTGGAGCAGCCGCTCTGTGCGGCGATTGGCCGGCGGGACCAAGTGATGCCGCATGCGCACAAGAGTGCGCATCACGGCATCACTGACGCCAGAGTGAGCTGCACAACGCGGCTCACTCTGACGTCCAGATCCAGCACCACCAGGCGTTGAGTTAGGGGGACGTTATGCGACCTTAACGCCCCCTCTAACGCAACGTCCTGGTGTGAAATTAGCCTTAAACATGCAGGCCAGATTATTTAATTCTGTTTGTTCATTTAAGCAATCTGTATTTGAAGAGAGCTAAGTGACCCAAGCTTGCCTGCACTTATCCTAACCTGGCAAACCACACAGATGCAGACTGACACAGCAGGTTGGAAGAAGGAAGTCACTGGAGTTATTAAAGTGAACCTCCTGACTAAAAATCTACTCGGCAGCACTGAAAACGCTTGGTATTTCATTAACAGTTTTACAGCATCAGAACTTTGTTTTTCTTACCAAAGCATCATTTTTAGCTACACAGACGCTAAGCTCCGCCCTATCAAAGAAAACTGCCCGGGCATTTTTCCCCTGATGAGGTTGTTCTCATTGCCTAGCAACTGGGAGGGGTGATAAGGATACAGGACAGTTGGAACTGTGTCTCCCATCTCCCTGTCACCTCCTTTCAACCAAAAAGATGGCTGCCCCCATGAAATCACAAACATTTGCCTGTTCTTTTAAAACAGGGTGGGTAAGAGATTATATTACCTATCTATTTTAATCAACATAACTAATGTAACTTAATGGCAGTATGTTGGTTTAGGCTAAAGTTAGTCAAGGAAGGAGTGCATCCAACAGTCGCTTGCCACATAAGAACACCCCTCTAGGAGCAATATGGTTACACTGAAGCATATGAGAACAGTGAAATGTGTCTTATCTCTTTTGTTCCAGGCTTACTTATACACACACACCATGCCTGCATCTTTATCACATTACCCAATAATGTCTGTAAACAGCGCCATTTCTTATCTGACCAACTGGCAAGGAACAGAAATGATCTCAAACTTAGAATCAGTGCAATCAGTGCTTGCATGCTTACAAAGATCTCACTTTGCACATATAAGATAATCCTTCTTAAAGACACTAAAAAAAAATAAAAATTGGTAAAGCAAAACAGATTCTGTTGTACAGCGCCATGGAAGATGCTGGCGCTATATAAATCAATAATAATAATCTATACATTTATTTTATTTGTCACCGATAGATCAGTGGCTCTACTGCTTAAATCACACTTCTAATGAATCAATCACATCAGAGTTTCCAAATTGTGTTTTTTAATGTTTTATTTAATAAAGCATCACCCCTTTCTCATGAGAATGTACAGAATATTTCTTTAGAGCTTTGTAGGTTTATAGGCTGATAAGAAAGCCACATTGAGAAGCAGATCAACACTACGGAGATATTCTGGGCAAGCACATCCCAAGATTACAACAATCCACAATTGTAGAAGTACATCCAACACAAATGAATATATTCCATAACTAGTGACCTTAGCCCTTAACGGGCTAGGTCTGTCTCCGCGTTCCCGCCCGTCACGCACGCACCCGCCGCACGCCCACGTGCACCCGGCCGCTTGCTCGCACGCCTGCCCGCCTGGCTGCCTCCTTCTTGTCCTCCCTGTATGAGGCTGGGTCCGTGCTGCGCACATGCGCAGTAGCAAAAAGCACGGACCCAGCTACACAGGGACAGTTGCCTATTGTTATAGAGGATGGTGAACAGCCACAGCCAGTGGAACAGGCAAATAGCCCTTCCTTGGGAGCAGTTAAAGGGAACCTGAAGCGAGAGGTACATAGAGGCTGCCATATTTATCTTGTATCTTTATCTTAAGCAATACCAGTTGCCTGGCTATCCTGCTGAACTTCTGCCTCTAACACTTTTAGCCATTGACCTTGAACAAGAATGCAGCAGATCAGGTGTTTCTGACATTTCTGTCAGATCTGACAAGATTAGCTGCATGCTTGTTTCTGGTGTGATTCAGACACTACTGCAGCTAAATAGATCAGCAGGACTACCAGGCAACTGGTATTGTTTAAAAAGAAAATAAATATGGCAGCCTCCATATACTTCACGCTTCAGGTTCCCTTTTAGGAAGTGCTGTTGTCCAAAAAAATTTGCCTACTCCGTCATTGAATAATGGAATACTCCCAGCACAGTGGTTGAGCCTGTATCTCAGTTTCAGGAGTACTGTAACATTTCTACATCATTAACAGCTGCAGGAAGAAACAAGACAAGAAGACAATCAACTAGTCCCTGCTGGTGTGAGATAAAAGGAAATGTAAGCACCTATGTGAAAGATTTAGGCTGACCTCTGTTACACATATAAATCTTAAAGTGAACCTAAACCGTGGCAAAGAAAAAGTTTCACTTACCTGGGGCTTCTGCCAGCCCCCCGCAGCCGTCCTGTGCCCGCGCCTTTCCTCAACGATCTTCCATTCCCCCCACGGCGGCTTAGTTTCGGTTTCTGCCGACTGACAAACGGTGGGCCACTGCTCCTGCGTGGCCCTGGCCGCGCGGATCCTCGTTAGTTTTCCCGGTGGCAAGAGCGCCCTGCGCAGGGGAACACGAACGAGGACGCACGCGGCCAGGGCTGCACAAGCACAGTGCCCCATGAAACTAAGCTGAGGTGGGGGCGCAACAGAACGACTGCAGGGGGCTGATAAAAGCCCCAGGTAAGTGAAACTTTTTCTTTGTGAAAGTTTAATTTAATGTTAAAGTACCCATATATTACGCAATTTGTGGCATAGATATCTGGCAGATGATTGATGCTGCATTGTGGCTGCTCGATCGTAATTTTGATCAATTTCCATCCAAAATTAATTAAAACAATTGTCCTGGAATGCTGAATAGATCTTGTTCTGGGTCACGGTACAGGTGCCCCATTGGCAGTGGAGAGAAGACACGGGACCCTGGAGGAGGTGGGCCTAAGTACCATTTTCACACTCACCACGGCCGGGAGAAATTCATTACCTGGGAGAGACCTGGGGGGCCCGGCAGGCAGAAGTGGCTGCACAGATATCCAATAGATTTCATGCTGAAATCTGTGTGCAATACACTGGCAGCAACTGATCCCTCTCTGGTCAGATTTGATCAAAGAGGGAGCAATCTGATGGTCGAATCTATAAGTAGTCAGTACAGTGCTGAGACAAGGGTTATGTGGAAACTGTGAGCAGCAATCCAATAGCTGGCTTATCTGTTGGGGTTATCTCATTTTTGGGGATGGGCAACCCATGGGCATTTGAATTGAACAATGAGAACAGACAAGAGTAAAGGGTGCCTCCAGGAGAATATGAGGAGAAGCTTTCAGGGAACCGGTCCCACAGGAGATGCCACAGCCCCTCACATTGTATACTGGTACTCGAAAATGGATGTGAAAAACAGAACACAGCACTGCCACATTTATTTATACTGTTTAGTGCCAATTGTCCCTTTGTATATGGATACTGTGTTTGGGAAGTTTAGCATTGTATATGGTGGAACTGTTTGTACTCACCATGTGGCAGTTCTGTAATGTTCTCTGTAGCTTCTTCATCAGAATCCCTGTTTGCCATTACCTTGAACCGACCATTTTTATTCTGCAAGTTGTGTGGGAGTTTTAAAGCTCTTTCTCTCTCTGCAACTAAATCCAGGTCTTGTTGGGCAAGGTGTGCTCTCAGCTGTCTGATCTCAAACTAGAAAACAGAACACCTCATCAAAAACCATGAAACAGCAACACTGCACATTCACAGACCGTACAATCACAGATTTAATGTGATATGTACAAATGATTCCCGCATCATTTCAGTCATCATTCAATTGTTAGCAGATTATTTTACCCATTTTTCTTTATTTAAGCAGAACTGGTGCACACCAGAGGAGTTTTTCTGAGCGTTTTGAGTTTTTAAATCTGCTGCTAATGTTATCCTATGTGTCTGTGCACACTGGAGCAATGAGGTTTTGTAAAAAACCCCATAGCATTACATTGGGAAGAGCTTTTAGAGGTTTCAAAAGCTCTTCCCAATGCAATGCTATGGGGTTTTTTACAAAACCTCATTGCTCCAGTGTGCACAGACACATAGGATAACATTAGCAGCAGATTTAAAAACTCAAAACGCTCAGAAAAACTCCTCTGGTGTGCACCAGGCCTTACACAGGTCGGAAGACTTTTGCTCATTCTTTGTAGTCTAATGACAAAAAATACTTAATACAGATTTCAGGAAAATATTTGAACTTTCAATGCTAAAACAATTTTATGTCAATCACACTGTGAACAGACCCCCCCCCCCCCCCCCACACACACACACACACCCTTCCAAAAAATGCAAATTTAAATGACTTAAAGATAAACATTGATTTGCTCTTACAAAGTAAATGTACAGAGTTCAAGATGTGGTCACTGAGCTGCAAAATCAGATTTCATTAATTAAAGGAATACTTAAGCCAAAAAAAAAAAAGATGATATTTACTCACCCGGGGCATCCCTCAGCCCCCTGAAGCTGGATGGTGCCCTCGCAGCCCCGCTCCGATTGTCCTGTCCCTGCCGGCGGCTACTTCCGGGTTCGGCGACAGCCGCCAACAGGCTGGGAACGCGGCTGATTCTCCGCGTTTATATATATACGCTATAGCAGCATAGAGGGTGATATAGCGGCTGGGAACGCGGAGAAT
The DNA here is from genome assembly GCF_040937935.1 of Hyperolius riggenbachi. NCBI lineage: Eukaryota > Metazoa > Chordata > Amphibia > Anura > Hyperoliidae > Hyperolius > Hyperolius riggenbachi. The sequence continues at coordinate 224,567,556 of NC_090648.1, forward strand.
CAGCCGCGTTCCCAGCCTGTCGGCGGCTGCCGCCGAACCCGGAAGTAGCCGCCGGCGGGGACAGGACGATCGGAGCGGGGCTGCGAGGGTACCTTCCAGCTTCAGGGGGCTGAGGGATGCCCCGGGTGAGTAAATATAATTTTTTGTTTTTGGCTTAAGTATTCCTTTAAGGCAAATACTGTATGTGAGCAGAAAAAAATACTATTACTGCCATCTAGTGTCAGGAAGAGAAATTATGCTCATAATTCAGAGTTGATGCAAATATAATGCAGCTTGGAAATTGCCAGCTGCTGCATTTGGTTGATACATTTCTAAGCTGTATAAATTTGCAGAAAATTAGTATACATTTGCCATTAACCTGTAACCATTAGCAGGTCATTGACTATGTATAAGAATGCAGATATTTTGAAAAACAGTAGTAAAAAGATATTCAATCATTTGCTTTCATTGTTAAAATTTGTCACACCACTTCTGAGGCCTGTGCTAACATCATATATGTAATATATATATGCACAGAGCGCTCCCAGCAGTGGTTGCGTGCTGTATGCTGTAGTACACATGCAGCCCAGCCAGCGCAGGTGTACTGCTGCACAACCAAGCTGACCGGAAGACGGGGCTGGAGGGCAATTACAGGTACCGGAGTGTGCAGAATGGAGAACAGGGGGAGCGGTGAGCATCAGGTCAGCTCACCATACATGCCTGCTGTCCCCATTGCTCACCTTTATTTGGGCTCTGGTATCCTTTAAGCCACTTAGATTCATCCCTGACTGACATTTCCATCTTAAAGGGAACCTTAACTGAACGGGGGGTAAAGAGTTTCAATTACCTGGGGCTATTACCAGCACCCTGCAGCAGTCCTGTGCCCTCGGAGCCGCTCTGGAATCCTCCGGTCCCCTGCTGTCAGTTTCGTTTTTGACGACTCACCAGTCGGCCGGCCGCCATGTGTATTATTGGACGCATTCCCTACTGCAATTAGCGCTGTTGCGGACCGCAACGCGTACAAAAATACGCGTTGCCACATATCTACGCGTGCGGAATGCGGCAACGTCGCTAATTGCAGTAGGGAATGCGTCCAATAATACGCATGGCGGCCGACCGACTGGTGAGTCGTCAAAAACTAAACTAAGTGACAGCGGGGGAGCGGAGGATTCCAGATCGGCTCCGAGCGCACAGGACTGCTGCAGGGGGCTGGTAATAGCCCCAGGTAAGTGAAACTCTTTACCCCCGTTCAGTTAAGGTTCCCTTTAACCACTTCCCGACCGCCGTATGTACAATTGGCGGCCGGGAAGTGCACCCCGCAAGGACCGCCGTATTGACAAATGGCGGCGGTCCTTGTAGGGGCATGGGCGGAGCGATCGCGTCATCCGTGACGCGATCCTCCGCCTGGCGCCGCTCACCCGCCGCAACATCCCGCCGGCCATACGGAAGCGCCGGCGGGATGTTAACCCGACGATCGCCGCATACAAAGTGTATAATACACTTTGTAATGTTTACAAAGTGTATTATACAGGCTGCCTCCTGCCCTGGTGGTCCCAGTGTCCGAGGGACCACCAGGGCAGGCTGCAGCCACCCTAGTCTGCACCAAGCACACTGATTTTTTACCCCCCCTGCCCCAGATCGCCCACAGCACCCATCAGACCCCCCCCTGCCCACCCCCCAGACCCCTGTTTGCACCTAATCACCCCCCTAATCACCCATCAATCACTCCCTGTCACTAGCTGTCAACGCTATTTTTTTTTTATCCCCCCCCCCCCCTGCCCACTGCTCCCTCCTGATCACCCCCCCACCCCTCAGATTCTCCCCAGACCCCCCCCCCCCCATGTACTGTATGCATCTATCCCCCCTGATCACCTGTCAATCACCTGTCAATCACCTGTCAATCACCCATCAATCACCCCCTGTCACTGCCACCCATCAATCAGCCCCTAACCTGCCCCTTGCGGGCAATCTGATCACCCCCCCACACCAATAGATCGCCCGCAGATCCGACATCAGATCACCTCCCAAATCCATTGTTTACATCTATTCTCTCCTCTAAACACCCACTAATTACCCATCAATCACCCATCAATCACCCCCTATCACCACCGGTCACTTTTACCTATCAGATCGAACCCTAATCTGCCCCTTGCGGGCACCCAATCTCCCGCCCACGACGCTCAGATTGCCCTCAGACCCCCCCCCCCCCTTATCAATTCGCCAGTGCATTAATTACATCTGTCCTTCCCTGTAATAACCCACTGATCACCTGTCAATCACCTGCCAATCACCTATCACCCATCAATCACCCCGTCACTGCCACCCATCAATCACCCGCTGTCACTGCCACCCATCAATCAGCCCCTAACCTGCCCCTTGCGGGCAAACTGATCACCCACCCACACCAATAGATCGCCCGCAGATCCGACATCAGATCACCACCCAAGCGCAGTGTTTCCATCTATTCTCTACCCTAAACACCCACTAATTACCCATCAATCACCCCCTGTCACTGCTACCTATCAGATTAGACCCCTATCTGCCCCTAGGGCACTCAATCACCCGCCCACACCCTCAGAATGCCCTCAGACCCCAGCCCTGATCACCTCGCCAGTGCATTGCTTGCATCTATTGCCCCCTCTAATCACACCTTGAGACACCCATCAATCACCTCCTGTCACCCCCTAGCACACCTACCCATCAGATCAGGCCCCAATTTGCCCCATGTGGGCTCCTGATCACTCGGCCAAACCCTCAGATCCCCCTCAGACCCCCTTCCGATCACCTCCCCAGTGCATTGATTGCATCTATTTTCCCCTCTAACCACCCCCTGAGACACCCATCAATCACCTCCTGTCACCCCCCTAGCACTCCTATCCATCAGATCAGGCCCAATACAACCTGTCATCTAAAAGGCCACCCTGCTTATGACCGGTTCCACAAAATTCGCCCCCTCATAGACCACCTGTCATCAAAATTTGCAGATGCTTATACCCCTGAACAGTCATTTTGAGACATTTGGTTTCCAGACATTTTACGGTTTTGGGCCTGTAAAATGCCAGGGCGGTATAGGAACCCCACAAGTGACCCCATTTTAGAAAAAAAGACACCCCAAGGTATTTTGTTAGGTGTATGACGAGTTCATAGAAGATTTTATTTTTTGTCAAAAGTTAGCGGAAATTAATTTTTATTGGTTTTTTTTCACAAAGTGTCATTTTTCACTAACTTGTGACAAAAAATAAAATCTTCTATGAACTCGCCATACACCTAACAGAATACCTTGGGGTGTCTTCTTTCTAAAATGGGGTCACTTGTGGGGTTCCTATACTGCCCTGGCATTTTAGGGCCCCTAAACCGCGAGGAGTAGTCTAGAAAACAAATGCTTCAAAATGATCTGTGAATAGGACGTTGGGCCCCTTAGCGCACCTAGGCTGCAAAAAAGTGTCACACATGTGGTACCGCCGTACTCAGGAAAAGTAGTATAATGTGTTTTGGGGTGTATTTTTACACATACCCATGCTGGGTGGGAGAAATTTCTATGTAAATGGACAATTGTGTGTAAAAAAATCAAACAATTGTCATTTACAGAGATATTTCTCCCACTTAGCATGGGTATGTGTAAAAATACACCCCAAAACGCATTATACTACTTCTCCTGAGTACGGCGGTACCACATGTGTGGCACTTTTTTACACCCTAAGTACGCTAAGGGGCCCAAAGTCCAATGAGTACTTTTAGGATTTCACAGGTCATTTTGCGACATTTGGTTTCAAGACTACTCCTCACGGTTTAGGGCCCCTAAAATGCCAGGGCAGTATAGGAACCCCACAAATGACCCCATTCTAGAAAGAAGACACCCAAAGGTATTCCGTACGGAGTATGGTGAGTTCATAGAAGATTTTATTTTTTGTCACAAGTTAGCGGAAAATGACACTTTGTGAAAAAAAACTATTAAAATCAATGTCCGCTAACTTGTGACAAAAAAATAAAATCTTCTATGAACTCACCATACTCCTAACGGAATACCTTGGGGTGTCTTCTTTCTAAAATGGGGTCATTAGTGGGGTTCCTATACTGCCCTGGCATTTTAGGGGCCCTAAACCGCGAGGAGTAGTCTTGAAACAAAAATGACCTGTGAAATCCTAAAGTTACTCATTGGACTTTGGGCCCCTTAGTGCAGTTAGGGTGCAAAAAAGTGCCACACATGTGGTATCGCCGTACTCGGGAGAAGTAGTATAATGTGTTTTGGGGTGTATTTTTACACATACCCATGCTGAGTGGGAGAAAGATCTCTGTAAATGGACAATTGTGTGTTATAAAAATTAACAAATTGTCATTTACAGAGATATTTCTCCCACCCAGCATGGGTATGTGTAAAAATACACCCCAAAACACATTATACTACTTCTCCTGAGTACGGCAATACCACATGTGTGGCACTTTTTTGCAGCCTAACTGCGCTAAGGGGTCCAAAGTCCAATGAGCACCTTTAGGCTTTACAGGGGTGCTTACAATTTAGCACCCACCAAAATGTCAGGACAGTAAACACACCCCACAAATGACCCCATTTTGGAAAGTAGACCCTTCAAGGTATTCAGAGAGGGGCATGGTGAGTCCGTGGCAGATTTCATTTTTTTTTGTCGCAAGTTAGAAGAAATGGAAACTTTTTTTTTTTTTTTCTCACAAAGTGTCATTTTCCGCTTACGTGTGACAAAAAATAATATCTTCTATGAACTCACTATGCTTCTCAGTGAATACTTTGGGATGTCTTCTTTCCAAAATGGGGTCATTTGGGGGGTATTTATACTATCCTGGAATTCTAGCCCCTCATGAAACATGACAGGGGGTCAGAAAAGTCAGAGATGCTTGAAAATGGGAAAATTCAGTTTTTGCACCATAGTTTGTAAACGCTATAACTTTTACCCAAACCAATAAATATACACTGAATGGGTTTTTTTTTTATCAAAAACATGTTTGTCCACATTTTTCGCGCTGCATGTATACAGAAATTTTACTTTATTTGAAAAATGTCAGCACAGAAAGTTAAAAAAATCATTTTTTTGCCAAAATTTATGTCTTTTTTGATGAATATAATAAAAAGTAAAAATCGCAGGAGCAATCAAATAGCACCAAAAGAAAGCTTTATTAGTGACAAGAAAAGGAGCCAAAATACATTTAGGTGGTAGGTTGTATGAGCGAGCAATAAACCGTGAAAGCTGCAGTGGTCTGAATGGAAAAAAAGTGGCCGGTCCTTAACCTCCTTGGCGGTAACCCCGTGTGTGACACGGGGTAAGCCGCCGGAGGGTGCCGCTCAGGCCCTGCTGGGCCGATTTTCATAATTTTTTTTTTGCTGGACGCAGCTAGCACTTTGCTAGCTGCGCCAGCACTCTGATCGCCGCCGGCCCCTGCCCGATCGCCGCTATCTGCTGCGGCGCGGCCCCCCCCCCCCCAGACCCCAGCGCTGCCTGGCCAATCAGTGCCAGGCAGCGCCGAGGGGTGGCCCGGGACTCCCAATGACGTCCAGACGTCAGTGACGTCGGTGACGTCATCCCGCCCCGTCGCCATGGCGACGGGGGAAGCCCTCCAGGAAATCCCGTTCTATGAACGGGATTTCCTGATCGGAGATCGCCGAAGGCGATCGAAGCGGGCGGGGGGATGCCGCTCAGCAGCGGCTATCATGTAGCGAGCCCTCGGCTCGCTACATGATTTAAAAAAAAAAAAAAAATTTTAAAACTGCTGCGCTCCCTCCTGGCGGTATTTTTCATACCGCCAAGGAGGTTAAAGTGGACCCAAATTGAAAATACAAGATTTCAGAAATAAAATCTATTTTCTAAATTATAATAATAAATAGCAGCCTTTTTTCAGCTGCATGATGACAAATATAAGATATTTTACATTTATTGGAGGAACCCCTCCCTTCCTTTCATATTGCCGGGATTTTTCCGGCAAACTGATTGAGGAGATAAAAAACAAAAACAAAACACAGGCTGCTACTGATGATGTCACAGGGGAGGTGACTTCAGCTTGTGTGAGATTTCAAATAGACGACGCCCCTGTGAGGGAGGGTAGCTGATGACAAACACACCCATGATCTAAAACCTCCTACTAAGCTCAGAGGTAATGGCTGCCACCTGTGTAACCCTAGTTATGAAAAGAGAAGGGTGAAAAGCATGCACTGAAATGCTCACAGGCTTGAAGGAGTGTTTATTTATCTTTGTATGTGTCAGAGTGGTGCAGCTAAATATTTTGAATTAAAAAAATGTTTGGTTTGGGTCCGCTTTAAGGAGTAGAAAGCCCTAGGTCCTCAAGTGGTTAAACAATCTTATGTGCTCCTCGTGCTGCAAGTCTGATAACTCTGAAAGCATTAAAATGGGAGCATGCTGTACCTGATCATTTAGGTGCCGCCATAGGCCACAATGTTATTAGCTTATATAGCGGCACCAGGTGATTTACTTAGGCAAAGGAGTGCGCCACTGCAGCCAAACTTCAGCTAGCTGATTTCAGCACCTTTACAGCCGCTGTTATTAGCTACTTTGCAACCACTTAGGTAAACTGCACCTTTCCAGCTGTTGTAATTAGCGCCTTTCCAGCTGCCCAGGTAAATAAGGGGGAGGTTAGTGTTAGAAGTGGAATGGGATGAACATTAGGTTACAGAGTGAGATGCTAGAATATCAGTATAATTACCGATATTCTACGATCAAGGATCTGGGACAGTAGATTGACATTCCCTTGCGCCCATTTTACCAGGTGCCCATTTTATATGTACGCAACATTAATTATTAATGTTACATACATCTAAAATTAAGATAAATACACTTTATGTGTAAAGGGCACAATGCATTTCATACGTTGATGTCTAGTACCTTAAAGTGGAAAGAAACTGTTCTACTTAGTGTTTAGTGACCCCTTCCTTTCTTCATGCACATCCCCCCTCTTCCTGCATCTTCCCATGGGTGCACAGTCACCATCATGCAACGGAGCATGTGACATCAATTAACAGCAACAAAAAGGTCTGTTTCACTGGTAAATAGATTTTATATGTAAATTATATATGTAATTTATATGTAAAATATCTATGTACAAAAAAAAAAAAAAAAAAAAAAAAAAAAAGGACTCCACTAGCATAGGTAACCAGTGCAGCAATGTAACACACAAAAAATTCTTGCCCATTTCCTTGTGTTTCAAAGCAGGTGGAGAGCGTGTTCGTTATCCTAAAAAATAAATATAATAATACTGTACCAAACAAAACAAAAAAGAAAAAAGCAACTGTGGGATTGGGAAGGAACAAAAATGTATTATTCTGATACTCGATCTATGGGCAACCACTGCACTTCTTCCACTGAAACAATTCTGTGACATTCTCTTGGCATATAAAGACATGTCCCCCACAATGGCTGCGCTAAAGTAAGGAGGTTTACTGTGCGCGACACTAAATAATATATAGATACAGCTGACTACAAAGCATGCCAAGCAAACTGTGGGGCAGGATAGGTGTATGCGATAGAACAAATCCACACTGTTGTTCTGCAATCCGCTGTTCAATCATACTGTGCAAAACCAACGTCTATCAGTCTATCAGAATCTATGTGCAATAAATGAAACAGCAACAGTATGTAAAAATCAAGATTTTATGGGTGAAGTGGAATTACTACTTTTTATTTATGTAAAATACTGCATTGATTTGAATGCATTGACATTAACTCAGCAATGTCATTCTAGACTTCTTTTTCATACATAGGCTACATTTTGCGCTGATGAGAAATCAATGTCGTAGGTTTAAATGTTGTATTTACTGTTTATATACCCATTTGATTTAAAGCATGCTGGCAGAAAGTATTGGGGCAGCTAGATTGCTTGGAATGGTGTAGGACTGACACTATTATACAGTGCACAGCAATCAGCAGCTAGGAAGCCCAACTAACCGCTTGCTCTTGGCACATCTGCGTTAGCCTCTCCAGCTGTTCTTCCCGGATGAGTTTTGCTTTCTCATACTGCTGCACCACAATATCCATCTCCACTTTCACAGGTAAGACATAAGCTGCAAGAAACGGGACAAAAAGCCCAAACACGATTTATTCATTCAGTGACGGCAACATTTCCCAGTAACCTCTAATGAACATTTGCTTCTTGTAAAATATTTGGCTTATTGGATGAATTAAAGAACACTAAATGCTGTTTTAATGAACTGAACACACAGTACTTGAAAAACTAAAATGGACCACATCTATGGCAATGCTACATCTGAAGAGCATGGAAGGTGAACCTCACTCACCATCTATGATTCTCTTCACTCTCCAGATCCTCAGTGAAATGAAGAGACTGATGGCATCCCATGGACTACTTGGTCCATTGGCCACAGTAGAAGCCACCATTGGAGCTAAAGAGAGTATAACAACAGCTCCATCCAGTACCTGGCAGATGCACAGAAGAACAAAATCATTAAAAAATACATTATACAGCAACTAAGGGCCAGAACTGAAGAGACTGATCCATTGACATCGCTGCCAAAGAACTCATGTTTAAAGTAAACCTGAGACCGAGAAAAATTAAAAATGATACATACCTGGAACTTCCTACTGCCCCCTTTAGGCAGATTGGTCCCTCACCGCCCTCCCATCGTGCTCCCGTCGCCAGGAGCATTGTGTGCCTGCGCCGACTGGCCCTAACTTGTAGAATTACCAGACCGCCTAGCAGAGGATACAGGTGGTGTGGGAAGACGGTGAGGGACCGATCAACCAGAAGGGAGCTGTAGGCAGCCCCCGGTATGTATAATTTTTTTTAAAGTTTTCTCGTCTCAGGTAAACTTAGGCTACATACACACTTGAGATAAAAGTCTTTGGAAAAGGCAAGATCACAGACCAATGTTACCCCCTTCCATGTAGTAGAGAGCCATACCTACACAGTCTATTCTATGGAGCTGAACTCCCCATTAGATAAAATCTTTGCAAGATGCTGCACACAAAGATGCCAATACACATTCAGAATCAGAATCAGAGTTTATTATCGCCAAGTACAACGGTGGGTTGTACCCGGAATTGGTTTTGGCGCATACAGGGTCGTCGATGAAAAAGACAAGAAACAGCATACGGATAAGCATGGTACATACATAGACAGGGGACAAGCATACATAGGACAACATTACAGCTTGTGCGTACAATTAAGCAGAGTGCAGCATTGCATACAGTTAAGCATGGTACATACATATAAACAATAAAAAGCAAAAACAAAAAGTAAAACAGAGAGCATTACAGCATACACGTACAGTTAACGTAATACAAACATAGCAAAGCATACATTGATAGCAGGAACAGAAAAGAGTGGGACTGGAGGAGCAGCCTGAGAGCCGATATGAGCGCTGCCATTTTCGGCACTGGACGCTACACAGCGACACGCTCCCAACAAGACAGGTGCTACCGATTGTCCACAAAAGTAGAGAGAGAAGGCTGAGAAAACTGAGGGGCATCATGATGGAGGCGGACAGCAGAGTTCACTCGGACCAGGTTGCCCGAGGGGTAGCACTCCTGATTTCAAGTCTGCACGTCTGGAAATGAGGGTGCAGACTCAGTGGGGGCCCTGTGAGGCCAGGAGGCACTTTTGCTGGGCCGCAGTGGTGGTGGACTTGGGGCCGGGGGCAGCAGTGGTGGACAGGCCAGGGGGGTTTACCTTGGTGGTGGCAGGACATCAGATGCAGCAGCCAGCAGTAGGCAAAGGTAGTGGACCTGGCAGCCAGTAAATTTAGCCCCCGGCTTGTGGCCTAGTGCAGGTAGGATGTAGGTGGCCAGGAGGTCAACAGCACAGACCATTAGTGAGGATGGTGTGTCCGTGGGTGGTCTGGTGGATCCAACAACAGTAGCGGTGGGCCGGTGCAGCTGCAGGGAACAGATGGATGGATCCGGCAGTGGCATGCTGGTGTATCCGTCAGCGGCAGACCTGCACTGAGGAGCAGAAGAGCCCGCTTATCCCCTTCATGCTGTGGCAGCGATGTTGTGTCTGGCAGGCTCCCTTCCCAGCTCGGAGCACGTGGCACAGCTATGATCAGCTGACTGTCCGGCGCATCCGATTCCCGGTCAGCTGATCCAGCGGCAGCCAGCAGTGGGCCAGGACCAGTGGTCTCAGTGGAGCCAGCGCTGCACGTGTGGCGATCCAAGGGCGTGGGCGCGATCCGCCGAGCGCCCGATTAGCGGAAGATTCCCCAGGCTGTGTGGCGGCGTTTCGGGCAGCTGGCTGGCTGGACTACTGAGGATGGCAGAGTCCCCGCAACACGTGGCCGATCAGCTGGCATCCCTCGGCCTGCTCAAAACTCTGCGGCCCACCGGCTCCCACCTGCGACCTCCGCTATTCCCGCATATTCCCCCGCATCTTCCCCAGAGGGGGAGAGAGAGCAGGTGAGGGACAGGGGGGAGAAAGGAGAAGAAGACCGGAGCCCTGTGGCCGCGGCGTCCTGTTACGGCGCCATCTTGATTCAAAAGATCAGTATCTGCAAAAGATCCATTCCTGCAAAATGCATTCATAGTCTATGATATCTGCAGATCCTCATACACACCTTGTTTAACAGACAATCATCTGCATATCTGACAATTATCTGCAGGTCCATCCTGGTGGATCTGATCTGCAGATGAATGTCTGTTAAAAAGGTGTGTACGAGGATCTGCAGATATCAGACTATGAATGCATTTTGCAGGAACAGATTTTTTTGCAGGAACAGATAGATCTTTTGCAGATACTGATCTTTTGAATGTGTACAGCATCTTTGTGTTCAGCATATTGCAAAGATTTGTATCTAATGGGGAGTTCAGCTCCATAAAATAGACTGTGTAGAGTATGGCTCTCATACTACATGGAAGGGGGTAAAATTGGTCTTTGATCTTGCCTTTTCCAAAGACTTTTATCTCAAGTGTGTATGTAGCATCAAGTGTTCAATCTCACTACATATAAAGCAATTAAATTTTTACAATGCATGAATTTGAAAATATGCAAGGAAAATTAGACAAAAATTAGACATTGCCTAGAAAACAATGCCTGATTTTCCTAATACATGATTTGAAGAGCATTCACCAAACCGATTGCTGCATGCATCTCTGTCCAATGATGTATGCTGCCCCATTCAGAGTTTGTTTTCATTTCAATGCAGAGAAATGTATTGGCATACAGTGGGGTATTCGTTCACCTGTAGGTTTTAGTGGCTTCAAGAGTTTGCATATTCACCTTGTGATTGCAAGAGAGTGCCCCTCCACATTTTTAAAACAGACTGCTAATTTAACTGGCTACCCCGAAACAGATTTAGACTATGATAGGGATATAAAACTATGAATATGGGAAATATTGTAAAACTATGTAGTCTGTAAAACACTGTAGAACAGGGGTCCCCAAACTTTTTCGGTCAAGGGCCGGGGTCAACATACTTCAGACTGCTGGGGGGCCGGAACATACATAAACCTATGTTGAAAAACTTTACATCAAATCTAGGTACTTATTTCTCCCAATCATGCCTGGAGGAGAACTCCCAACAGCAGCCATTCAGTCATGCGGCGCCCGAAGAACATCTTTGTGCACCAGACAGTGAAGCATACCCAGGTGACAACTAGCCGTCCAATTGGACAGCAATATCAGCTGATGCAGAATTGGAATGGAAACCAGTGAATGTCTGCTTGCTGGCTTCTACAGTATGTGGATGGGTGGTGCCAGCACTGCTATTCCAAATGAGGGCCACCGATATTTAAAAGGTGCAGTGAGCTGCATCTATAAGTTACACATTTTGTGTCCTTGGGGGCGGTGAAAACGCCTTAGGGGCCTCATTCGGCCCAAAATTTGAAGACCACTGCTCTAGAAGATGCAAATACAAAGTAGTAACAATATACACAGGAGTATCATCACTGGGCAGTCAAGTACTAACAAAAAAAGTTAGGAGGCAGGATTGCAAAGGAAAGTTACTATTTTTTGTATGCGTTTTAACCTCTAGAGGGCTCCAACTTCCCAAATACAGACCAAGACCTCAATCCCAATCATTTAAAGTAAAATTCTAGTTTTGTTATAAAACTAAAAACAGATTGGTTCTCCACAATTCTTCCTGAATTTGCAGCCAAATAAGAATTCCCAAAATGATTAGTAAGTGCAAGTTGCACTTCACTAAGCAGTACTCTGGAGAACAGATTGCCTATAATATCCCACCTACAGGCACAAGTAACTAGAAGCACAGGAGCTTGGAGAGCACAGTATTGCACTCAGGCATGTTACTAGTAAATAGAAGATGCCCAGCAACCATTGCAGTGTATGATGATATTTAGTAAGTCAAAGAAATGTGAACACACTTACCTCACATTTGTTCTCAATATAATCCCAAATGCCCAGGACAATAATTCTTAATAGAGTCTAGATGAAATAGAAAATGATATATTTTTAACTGTACTTTCACGTGACAATTTGATACTCCGTTTCAGGTAACGACTAAAGCAAAGAGTAATAGATTAAGATAATGCCCTAGGCCAGGGGGCCAAATTAAATTGTTTAAATTATGTAAAAACGTATGCTTATTCAGTGGAATGAAAAATGTAATATTTGTATTAGGCCTTGTTCACATTGCGTTCCGTTCGCGTGTCCGTCCACGTTGGGCTGTTTTTGAGGCGCTTGGGTGGGCGGTTCGTTTGTGCTTAGCGGTTTTCTAAGCGGTTTGTAATTCACTCCCTGACGCAAGTCTGGAAGTGAACTCTTTGAACCGGAAAAAAATAAGTACATTGTATTTATTCTTAAACGCGAATGCAATCGCTGCACAAAACTATTTTGAGAGAGTTTTGCAATTCTCCTATACTTTCCATTGAGGCGGAATGGCCTCAAAAATGGTGCACGCACCGCTTTACTGAATGGACAGCACACGACCCGCGCTGATATGAACTTTCTCGTAGAAAACGCCTGCAGTGTGAACAAGCCCTAAATGTGTACTTGGCCAAGTGAAAAATACTTTGTTGTAACTCTGTGAAGGTGTACAGGATAAGGATTGCTGATTTCATTACATCATGGAACCAAAAAACTAGTCTTTGCATCAAAAAGTGACAAGCTAAAATGGAGATGCTTGGTGGAAATCTGCCATTTCCTATAAGGGCTTAAAGAGAGTCTGAAGCCTCTTAAAATTCCTCTATTTAACAATCCCCTTCTACAATATCACCCCATGTAAAACGCAGCTATCCCGCGGCAGAGCACTGTGCTAAAACCGCCCAAATCCCCGGGGCAATGTTGCGGGTAACGCTTCCTAGTAGAGGCAGAGCTTTGTGCTGTAGCTCTGTCTCTACTCCCGTCAATCGGCGCTGATCGCCGCCTCTCCCCGCCCCTCTCAGTCTTCTTTCATTGAGAGGGGCGCGGAGAGGCGGAGATTGACTGGACTGGTGGCAGAGCTACAGCACAAAGCTCTGCATTCCCGGGCAGCAAAATCCATGACCAGGAAAGTTGTGGATTTTTGCCCCGGTGTTTGGGGGGGGGGGGGGATTTAAACACAGCGTTCTGCCGCAGGATAGCGGCGTTTTAGATGGGGTGATAGTGTAGAATGGGTTTGTTAAATAAAGTGAGGAATTTTAAGAGGCTTCAGAGTCTCTTTAGAGCAAACCTGAAGCGAAAATAAACTTATGAGATAATGAATTGTATGTGTAGTACAACTAAAAAAATAGAACATTCAGTCTCATATTGTTTTCCAGTACAGGAAGAGTTAAGAAACTTCAGTTATCTATGCAAAAGAGCTTCTCTTAGCTCTTCGACCCAATTTAGGTTAAAGATAGTCCTGTTTTCTGAAGCACTTATCTCAACCTCTCACAGTTTCTTGTTTGTTTACGGTTGTACTGCAGGAAAGTTCAAAGGGTCATTAGCTCTGCTCCATTTCATAGTTTAAAATACTGATTTTCTGTGCAATCTGCAAATATGGAAGAATGATGCAATGTTAAAAGAATAATGCTATATACCTGGAAATACAAATATGATACTCTTTTCTTTGCTACTAATGTTTTTTTAATTATCCGTACTACACATAGACTTCATTAGATCATACTATTTTTTGCTTCAGTGTCACTTTAAAGGGTGGTACATTTTTCCATAAGAAATAAAACAAAGAAGAAATTACATTTCAAGTTCAAGTCTTGCCCATCTGGTCTCAGGCCCTTGGAAGCCACAACCACTATAGGACTTTCTTTAAGCATGTAGCCAAAGAAACTCATTGTGTATTCCTAACATTATCATATGTTCAGTATAACTGATACAATTTTTTAAAAATCTACAATAATCTTACCCGAGATCTCACTATACCGTCTTATCTCAATATGCAAGTTGGGGAGTAAATAATCCAAATCAACAGATATCATCCGTATAGAGTGATAATTGTACTTTAAATAGTCCATGTTATTTATAGAATATATAGATTATAATGGGCGTAACAAGTTTAAAAACCAAATATTAGTTGTGAACAGTGAAAGATGACTGCTCATTGGCTTATAAGGATTGCTGCACTTTGCACACCACATAATCCTCAGCATTCTAAAGGGTTATCAGTACAATTTGAGTGGACATTACTACAAACAATAGTTAGCTATTTCATTTTCTCACCTCCACAAAGAACATTGACAAGATAGAGAGGGTTATCCAGTGGATGATGCCTGAACACTGTGATGCATTGGAGACTGTAAACAAAAATAAAGAAATAATTTGTAAACACCACCCTATAAGAGGTTTTTAGCAGCTAATACTCTCCAACCCCCATTCTACTGATCCCGTAAAAAGCAAACATAGATTTCTGAGTAGTACCTACATAGTGTCAGACCTGAACTGCAATCAGTGCCATCTTTTGCTGATTAGATGGTACCAGAGATGAAGGTGAAGGCTATATTCATACTTATCTGGGGCTTCCTCCAGCCCCACGAGGGGAGTGGGCCTCCTTGCAGTCCTTTCCGGCTGCTTTGTTACAGTATTCTAATCAGCCCAGGTAATCTTGCCAGTCGGGCTCTTCTGCGCATCATGAGGGGCCGCCCCCGCCATGCTCCCATCCACAGGCGCAGAACTCTCCCGGCTGCAGGAGTGTGTCGGGGGTGCGTGTGTGGCCGTGCAGAAGAGTGCGGCTTGCCACATTGATGATTAAAAGACAATGAAGCAGCTGGAGAGGACAGCGAGGTAGCCCACTTACATCATGGGGCTGGAGGAAGCCCCAGGGAAGTATAAATATAGGCTTTAGCCTTACCTCCGGTACCCTTTAACAGGGTCCATGATCACATGCAGCATGAAACAAAAGGGGGCATACAGGACAGCAGGCTGCTTGATAAAAGGTGCAGTTATTAAAACAAACAGTAAAATCAGTACAACTTTCACATAAGCAATAAAAGCACTGGTATGTCACTCATACACTCCGCTCACGACACACAGTGCTGAAGAGAAAAAGCTATGGTTTTAACATCTTAAAATACCAGATATCAGTCTCCCAACATTATACAGTACATTCCACTCACTGCAGACGACACCAAAAGATAATAACCATGGGTATAGTATATGAAAATTTGAGCCATCAGTCACCCAACAATATAGGCTGAAAAGTTAGCAGGTTTCCAGCAATAATAAATCAGGCACAATAAGTGGCACCACTTCAGTGTTATAAGCAACGTACCAACATTGCTTATTTTTCCCGTGACCGTTCATTTTTTTTGAGCGACCGTTTCCCCGATTATGCATCGTAGGTACGTGTGCGTTTAAACGAACAACGTTTTGCGCCACACAGCAAATGCAATCGTATCTTTAAGTTTCCTAACAACTCCCATGCAAAGTGCCGCGGTCGTTTGAACTCTCGTTCACATCTGTTGTGTACACATAAGTACTGTAGGAAGATGGACTGGGGAATGCTCGTTCGTCAGGTCGCTTAGCTGTAGGTTACCCAATCCATCTTCCAGTGAGTACGGGCCTTCAGGGGAGCGAAGAGGAAGGGGGAGACAAAAAAAAAAAAGTAAAAAAAAAAAAAGTAATAAGGTCCATGTGCACAAGTCAAATAACTGCTGTCCTAGAATCACTTCTGACTGGGGTCTCTTGTTCTAACAACTAAAACAAGAGTAAACATTTCGGAGAACCCATTTGAATACAAAAGGTGAAAAATACTGAAAATGCATATTTTGACAACAATCAGTATAAAAAGGTTCAACCACCCAAGAGTGATATTTCCATTAGAGATGAAGGGCAGAGGAATCTGTTTTTATAGCGTCAGTCCCATGGATGTTATAAGAATTGTTACATGATACATTACAACCACCACCCTTATGCTCTGCAACAGTGAGATCACACAAGCGGCTTCATAGGAAAAACAATCTGCCACAAACTATTCATTATATCTAGTAAACAATGTCATGACTTACACTGAAGAAGCTTGATGTCTATCAGCAGTTCCACAGTCATCAGGCATACCACAAGAATGACACAGGCCACCAGGAAACTGTTCACTCCAGCACTAAGCAGAAACACATGCCATACAGTAGCCCTCTTACCACAGCATGGCTTTAGCCAGCTTGATCTGCAGGGGGGAGAATGCAAGAAACAAAAAAACAAAACAAAAATCACAGGTAGACTATGATCTTACAGTAATACCCTTTTTCTGGAGAGGGATTTACGGTATATTAAGCTTATTTACAGTTATGCTCATAAGTTTACATACCCTGGCAGAATTTAGGATTTTCCATTTTTCAGAGACTATGAATGATAACACAAAAACTTTTCTTTCACTCATGATTAGCGGTTGGTTGTCTGAAACCATTTATTGTCATACATGTTTACTTATTTTTAAATCATAATCACTACACAAACTACCCAAATGACCGAGATCAATAGTTTACATACCCCAGTTCTTAATACTGTGTGCATATTGCCCCTTTAACATAAATGACGGCTTGAAGGCATTTGTGGTAGTTAGTGGATGAGGTTCTTTATCTTCTCAGATGATAAAGCTGCCCATTCTTCCTGGCAAAAAGTCTCCAGTTCACGTAAATGCTTGCATGAACTGCATGTTTGAGATCTCCACGGAGTGATCAGGAGACTTAGATGGCCATCCCAGAACCTTCACTTTATGTTGCTGTAACCAATGACAGATCGACTTGGCCAAGTACATCCCATTCCCAGCCCCCTGGCTGAAGAGTGCAAATTTTCCTCCAGTATTTTTGATAACTTACTGCATTCATATTGCCATCAATTCTGACCAATTGCCATCAATTCTGTGCCTTTGTAGCTCACATATCCCTCAAACATCAGCGATCCACCACCATGTTTCACAGTAGGAAAGGTGCATCTTTCATCATAGGCCAGATGCCTTCCCAAAACTCAGCATTTATGCCTGTGGCCAAAAAGTTACATTTTAGTCAAAATGACTTTGTGCCAGAAGGTTTGAGGCTTGTCTATGTGATGTTTGGCATAGTGTAAGCGGGATACATTGTGGCATTTGCATGGTAACTGCTTTCTACTGCCAACTTGATCATGTCACCCATCTTTCCTATACCCAGCTAACCTATACTAAGGGCACATATACCTGTCTAACCTATACTAAGAGCTCACATGCCCAGCTAACCTATACTAAGGGCACATACACCCTTTGGGGAGTTGCGGGTGCATTTTAAAACGTCGGTAGATTTCCTGGCCTCAGCGAACTTTACAGTAGCTCGCGGGCCGAAAAAGTGTGGGCACCCCTGTTTTATAGCATTAAAACTACCTTTTCCCACAGATACTTTGACATTTCTTTTGCTTTCCCCATGACTTAAGAATCCAAAAAACATAAAAGCAGCACTGGATGAAAGATGGAAAGGTCTATCAAGAGTCCAGAAACTCAATGACATTTTATACACACCCACTAATTACAAGAAAACAGATCAAAGGTGAAGATGGTTACCTTCAATAGCCATTAACACCAGTTTGTGTCAAATTGTGTGCATGTTGTTTATTATGATTTAAAAAGAGTTAACACAGTTGTTTGAAATAAATGGCTTCAGCCAAACACTAATCATGAATGAAAGTTTATTTTGTGTCATTATTCATATTCTATGAAAATGGTTAAGACATCAAATTCTGCCAGGGTATGTAAACTTATGAGCACAAGTGCATGTGCTCCACATGTATGAACTTTTGCAAGATTTCACTTTTGGATAAGAGATTGAGAAATAACACTCCTTTTCTGCATCTGACAGTGAGTTAATAATTTGCAAACCTCTTGGATTAGATTTCTGGCTTTTGCACTGGTCCAGCACCTTACATTCCTGTACAGGGGAGACTCTCCCTCTACTTT
The DNA here is from genome assembly GCF_040937935.1 of Hyperolius riggenbachi. Classification (NCBI taxonomy): domain Eukaryota; kingdom Metazoa; phylum Chordata; class Amphibia; order Anura; family Hyperoliidae; genus Hyperolius; species Hyperolius riggenbachi. The sequence goes on from NC_090648.1 coordinate 224,585,809, forward strand.
TGGACTTCCCCGATAAGTGTGTAAAAATAAACATTCAACCCTTTCTATACTGTACTCAGCGTCTCTATAGAACTGGTTAAATAAAAAAGCAGTAGGAATGGTTTCTTATTGCAGTTAGGGCAGAGCGATGAGAGCTACACAATGGCTTTTATAAATTTACTAGGGTGTGTATGAAAAGGGTTAAATGTTTTACGCACACTGAGCAGGGAGGAAATGGTCAGCAAGATGATGTGACTGCTGAGCTGCAGCACTGGCCACATAAGAATTACACTTTCTCAGCAGAGGGAGGCTGTGGGTGGGGTCAGGTGATTTGCTCTTGTTGAGGAAACAGCCTCCACTCTGCTGGCAGCAAGGAGGTACAGGACAGAGTCAGACATAGAATTATTGCAGAAGGTAGAGATGTGAATGCACAAAGCTCCATGCATTCTTACTTCATGCAAACTTACATGCACTAACAAACTGAAGGCCTCAGTTTTAATTTTTTTTTTCTTCTAACAATGTGATTATAGTTTTTGCCAACAGCCCCACAAGTAAAAAAAATATTGCAAAGATGTGATTGTTCATTTTTAATCAATAAAAAGATGATTGAAACTAGAAAAGTGGCAGCTGAACAAGGGTTTTAATCAAATCAAGGCTTCATTTTAAATTCGGACTTCGTATTAAAAATCAGGTTAAGAAGAAATCGATCTATACATACTGTGGATTTGCCATGATGATGTACACACAGTCTTCACATTCATAATTCAGATGTTATAGTATTTTAGTGTTAGAAAACATGCGGTTTGCATAAGCCATCTGTAAAGTTAAAAGAGCATGTTAATATATGGATATCACAGCGTTTAATGGTGGAAAAGAATGGCAACCACTTGTTGCATGTAAACACAGGGAAGTATAAATCTAACAGTGACTAGAGATGGTGTGGAAGTTTTTACCTATATAATTCTGTAGCTTTCAAAAATTATACATTAATTTAGTATAAAGCCAAAACAGATACTGTGTAACATTTATTAGAACTGGTTACTGGTCAGAGAATTATATCTCTACAAGAAATACCAAAATGATATCATACAGAAACTGAAGATGCCCGTTGAAAGAATCGTGTGCAAACAAGGCCCGAGTGCAAAACAGGGGAACGTGTGCAAAGAATAAAACCAGTATTTTAATAGGACAAGAGACTACTGCAGAAAGGTGGAACCATAGAAAGGAATGCGGACAGTAGCATACGATGTACTGAGATGATTGGTCTACAGAGGTCAGATGACAGCACCAAAAGACTACACCCAAAGGAGAGGTCATCGTGATTATAATAAATACCGTATTTTCCGCCGTATAAGACGCACTTTTTCTCCCAAAAAAAAATGGGAAGAAAAAGTCCCTGCGTCTTATACGGCAAAGGCAGGGAATCCCTGACTTCCGAACACCCGCCGATACGAACCGCCGCCATGTCGGGGATTCCCTGCCTGTGTGCCTCCTCCTGTATCCTCCTTCTGTCTCTTTTGTAACCCCCCACCATGTCACCTGCCGTGTCTTAAGTCCCGCTATGGTCCTTCTGCCTCCCGCATGTGTCCGCGCCCCCCCCCCCGCATGTGTGCGCCCCCCCCCCCCCCCCCCCCCGCATGTTTCCGCTACCTCCCCCTGTGTTGTCTGGCCCCCGCGTGTTTCCATCCCCTCCCCTTGTGTGGTCTGGCCCCCCCAGGTGTTTAGCGGCAGCTGCTTACCTCATCCATCATGCCCGCGTGGACTGCAGACCTCCGGCTTCTGTGTGCGGCTTCCTCTAGTGCCGGCTTCTAGTGACGCGTCATTGTGAGGTCGGCAGTCCACGCGGGCATGATGGAAGAGGTAAGCAGCTGCCGCTAAACGCCCGGGGGGGGGCAGACCACACAAGGGGAGGGGGCAGAAACACCCGGGGGGACAGACAACACAGGGGGAGGTAGCGGAAACACGCGCGGGGGGGGTGGCGCAAACACATGCGGGAGGCAGAAGAACCATAGCGGGGACTTAAGACACGGCAGGCGACATGGTGGGGGGGGGGGGGTTACAAAAGGACCATGGGGGAGACAGAAGGATACATGGAGGTGACAGGAGGACCGTGGGGGAGACAGAAGGGACAGGAGGAGACATGATGGGGGTGACAGGAGGACCATGGGGGAGATGGAAGAGACAGGAGGAGACCTGGTGGGGTGACGGGAATATGCATGGGGGTGACAGGAGGACCTTGGGGGGCACATAAGAGACAGGAGACGACATGGTGGGGGAGACAGGAATACAAATGGGGTTGACAGGAGGACCTTATGAGGCACATAAGAGACAGGAGGAGACATGGTGGGGGTGACAGGAGGACACATGGGGCAGATATGGGGACACAGGACACATGGGGCAGACATGGAGGATACATGGGGGACACAGGAGGCTACCATTTGAGGGATAACATGTACAAGGCGCTCCGGAAATATGGACGCACCAAGTTTAGTTTTTTTTTTTTTACCTGGTTTTTGCCCACTAAACATAGGTGCGTCTTATATTCCGGAGCGTCTTATACGGCGCGAAATACGGTAATGCAGACAATAGATTCTTCAATTCTGGTATTGGTTGAGCTTGGGGTAAGTCACTCATGTTATACCGTGTTAAAAATACACACAACATCTGGCATTTGAAATCTTTAAGTTCTTGTAGGATTAACCCTAAATTCCTTTGACAATGGACAGTGAGAAGAAAACTATTCTAGCTTGCATGGAAAATTCATGCACGACTGTAAGCAGCTTGGAAGTATACCAATTAAAATATGAAGGAAGTGTACCTGATTAGTTCACAAAATTTGCATTCTAGTTACATGTAAGCTAGAATTATATACATAATATTGACCATCTTTAGTTATGACATTCAGAAGTGACATAGCCAACAAACCTTTCTTCACCTCCATCATCAACTGGAATATCATCCAAAATACTGTATTTTTTTGGACAATAAGACTCACTTTTTCTCCCCCAAAAGTGGCTTATAGTCCAAAAGCAGGGAGTTCCTGACCAGTGAACGCCTGCCAAAACAAACCTCCAACCCACTGCAATGTCGGGGACTCCCTGCACTGTGCCCATGCAGGGGAGGACACGGGGGCACAATGGGCATAGAAGAGGACACAAGAGGGACAGCGGGAGACACAAGTGGTGCAAGAGGGCATGAGGTACAAAGAGGGTATAATCCTCAAGATGCCCCTTCCCTTATTCCCCTCCCCCCCGGTTTTGTCCTCTAAACCTAGGTGCGTCTTATAGTCCGAAAAATATATATACTAGCAGCCTCCAGTCTATACTTACCTCAGTAGCTTGACTCATCCACCTCTCTATCGTACTCCACCTGCTGCTTCCCTTTCCAGAGCTCTCCATGAGCTTCATCTCAAACTTAACTGTAACCTACAAAGCTCTCCACATTCTTTTCTCCCCCGAATACTTCTTCTCACTGGTCCCCAAGTACTATCCTCATTGCAATCTCTGCTATGCACATCACCTTCTGCTATCCTCCACTAGAAGCACCTCTTCCCACTCACATCTACAAGACTTCTCATGAGCTAACCAACTATCAACTAACAGACTGGCACTGACAACTAACCGACTGGCACCATTCCAATCTGTACTGAACTCGGCTGCTCGACTAATTCATCTCTCTTCTCGTCCTTTCTCTGCTACTCCTCTCTGCCAAGCTCTTCATGGCTGCCAATTACAGAGAGGATCCATTTTAAACTCTTAACCCTAACCAACATAGCTCTCCCCAATCTCTCTCCCCATATATTTCCTCACTTGTTTCCAGATAAAAACTGAACCCCAATCTCAGATCTGCACACAAGCTTCTTTTGTCCTCCTCTAAAATCACCTCCTCGCATTCATGTATACAAGACCTCTCATGTGCCTCCCCCCTCCTCTGGGATGCCCTTCCACAGTACATCTGTCATTCTCCAACCTTTGAAATCTTTTAAGCTGGCCATACACTGGCCCGATTTGCCGCCGAATCGACAGCAGATTCGATCACTGGGATCTAATCTGCTGCCAATCGTTCGCGCTAAACGCACCCACCGATCCGATTTCCTCCCGAAATCGGATCGGTCCGTCGATCGCGCCGTGCGGGTTACTTCCGTCGATCGCCCGCGGGTAGGGAGCGCGTCGCTAGCGGCGGCCGATCCGATACAGTTATACATTACCTGACGCTGGCTCCCGGGCATCTTCTCCGCATCTTCTCCGTGCTGCACTGCTCTTGCTTCTATCCCAGCGTACATTAACTTCCTGTGTCACTCCAGTGACCAGGAAGTTCAAAATAGAGGACGCACTATTTGAACTTCCTGGTCACGGAGTGACACAGTGTACGCTGGGATGCGGTGCGGGGTGCAGCGCGGAGACGAGGACCCGGAGCCAGCTTCAGGTAATGTATGCAGGGGGGGGGGGGGGGGGGGGACAGGCGGCAGCGGCGGCTCCACAGATTGTGATCGGTTTCAGGCAGAAATCGATTCACAATCTGTTTGCAGTAAAGGCAGCCATACCATCCCTCTCTGATCAGATTCGATCAGATAGGGATCTGTCAGCTGGTCGATCTAATGGCAAATCGACCAGTGTATGGCTACCTTAAAGCTCCCTCAAAACTCATTTTTTCTGACAAGCATATGCTCTAACTTAGGCCATTCCCCCTTCGACCTCTCGTCAAGTTTTACTCCTTACTAGATAACCTAAACACCCACTGCCTGTATGTATACTGCATACTTCCTCACCTCTTGTTTCTCTGCATTCCTTTAGATTGTACGCTTGCAAGGGCAGGGCTCCCTCACTCTTTTGTATCTTGGAATTTGTTAATCTCAGTGTATTTTGAACATCCGTTTTAACTTAAGATAATTTTATAATTTGTCAGAATCATTTCTATATATACGCAAAATTTTACCTCTCAGGGAATGACTTTTTATACATATTTAAAACGAGTATTCTTAAATCTGAATGGTTTAAATTACTCATTTATTATGTTTTTTTTGACCTTGTGTCCTTTGTTTGCCTCTGTTGTATTATTTATTGAGGGGTGGAGTTTGTCATGGTAATATATTCATGGCATTCTTGGTGCCTTAGTGCAATGCTGTATACCTGTATACAGTATTATTATTATTTATTGTATTATATGCAGCGCTGAACAATAAATAGGGATACATACATTGCAACATTGTAGCAAACGGTTATACAACATAGCACAAGGTTATACATACAATCAGGGGTATAAAATGCAAAGCACATACAGGTCTGTATGTGCTTTGCAGATTATTTTCAGTTCACAAAATGCTAGGACACTGGCAACATTTTGTAAATCAAAGTAACAAGTTTGCTTAAAGAGGAGCTGTTAGGTATAACGTCTCAGAGAAAAAAAACACATATCAGTAGCTAAATATTGGCTGTACTTACATTACATATGCATTTCACTATTTGGATTTCACTGAATTTTTATATAGTATTTGCAGAGAATGATGCTCCTGACAGCTCATGGCAGGTTCCATGTTTGTCTGTCTCCTATGAAGCCAATTGTGTCGTCATGTCCTCCCTGCTTCCTGATGATTCGACTCACAAAAAAGATCCTAATGGACAACACTACTGTGCAGTGAATACTAATTAGCCATGTGGCTAGGAACAATAGCGGACTCATGCAGTAAACTCTAGTGAGCTGGGCTGCGTTACAAGCTGCTGTAACTTGAGCCAGTAACTTCTCACTAGCAGCCTTAGGGCGTGATTGGGAAATTAAGGGGATGACCCAAGGTGGGTAGAAGCAGCCCCAGAATGCTTTGCAGTATGTTATGCGGCCTGTCGTCTTACTTAAGAGCTTGGGAATAACAGCCTTGCTGTTCAGCACACATCAAAAGTAAGAGAGATTTTTAACTTCAGTATTGCCTTTTTGGCTTCCTTCTAAACTGTTTAACACAGGAGAATAGAGGTTTAAATTAGCTTTTGCAGCCTGACAGTTACTCTTTAAGGCTGCTTTCACAGCGGGACATTACAGGCGCACGTTAGAGCAGCCTGTAGCGCAGCCCACCGCACAGTAATAAAAAATAAATAAATAAATAAAAAAAAATCAATGGGCTGTTCACAGTGCCCACGTTGCGTTGCATTGTAATGCTAGACGTCAAGAGAAAGTACTGCATGCAGTACGGACTGCTTGCACATGCTCAGTAATGTTGGGGAGGAGGAGAGTGCGGCCAGGCACATGGCTAATTAATATTCACTGCACTTTGTGACGTGCAGTGTTTACTTCCTGGAGCGCCCGCTTTGTGCTGCGATTGGCTGGCGGTACCACGTGATGCCGCATGCGTCACAAAGTATGCATCACGGACGCCAGAGTGAGCTGCACAACGCGGCTCGCTCTGACATCCACATCCAACACCACCAGGTGTTGCGTTAGGGGCACGTTATGTGACCATAACGTCCCCTAAAACGCAACGTCCTGGTGGGAAGGTAGCCTTAGACTATTTAGGCTGCATTCACAGTGGGACATTGCAGTGCTGCGTTATAAAGTCTTATAACGCAGCTTACCGCACTGCAATTATAAGCCTATGGGGCGTTCACAGTGTGACGTTAGCTTTGCATTGTAACGTGTAGCATTATGGTTACGTACTGCTGCAGTGCGCTACCTCTAAACACACGTTACCAGGAAAGCATACTTTTCTATTTCAAACAGTTTTATTGAAGTTTTCAAAGGAATATTACAGTGTACAATACAGGGCAAAATGCTCAATGAGACAAAACATCATGGCTGACATTTAGTTGACATTTGCACATGTTAAGCAAGACCGCTATAGAGTCATGATGAGGAGTCCTTCAAAAAAAGGGGGCTGTGAGGCCCCGGGTTCTATGAAGGTGTAGGAGTCCAGTGCTCCAGTGCGAACACCAGGCCCCAAACTGAGGACTCTGCCCGAAAGCCTCTGGCCCCATCCAGATGGGATGGGTAGGCATAAATACCTTCAACAAGGAGAGAGGGTGGAAAGGAGGAGGGGATGAACAGAGAGGACAGAAAGAGGAAAAAGGAAAGGGAAGGGAGGTCTGGTCACTGCCATGGTCTATGACTCCTAGTTCTGGATCTCACCATGAATAATTGAGTGGCTTCAGCTGGCTAACTATTGCCCGTGATTGCTAGAAATACCTTCCAGGGCTCCCAAATTTTGTCGACCTTAGGGCGCCTATCCAAAAGGATTCCTGCCATCTGCTCCTGTACCATATATCCCGAGACCCTATGCTTGACTTCCTCAAACGGTACTAGTTGTTTCTTCCAGGCTCTCGCTATTGTTTGTTTGGCGGCTACAAAAATAAATTGAAGGAGGGATTCCTGATCGTTAGTGAGGGAGCCGGATTTGAAGTGTAGTAAAGCAGACCAAGGGTCTTTGCGCAGTTGCGTGTGAAAGACGGCCTGTATCAGTCGGTAGAGTTTGGACCAGAAGCGAGATAGCATGGAACATGACCAGAAGGTGTGCAGTAGGTCCCCTCTGGATTGACACCCCCGGAAGCATTTGTCATCCCCTCCAAAATGCATGAGCCTGGAAGGAACCAGGTACCATCTCATCATCACTTTCAGGGAGGCTTCTACAAGGCCTAGGTTGATGGAAAGATGGAAAAGGCTGTGCCAGGCTTGGGACCACTCTTCTGTAGTCCGGGTACCTTTCAAGTCGACCTCCCATCTTTTCACATACTCGTGTGAGAAGGAGGAGATAGGGGTGGTTAAGGATGAGTACAACTTGCTTATAAGCCCATTGCTCCTAATGTCCAACAGGCATGCGTTTTCAAATAACGACAGGGACAAACTGGGGTTTGAGTTGGGCCTCAGCAAAGAGTTAACCCAATGTCGCAGCTGCAAGTATCTAAAATACTCTAAGCCTGGGATTTGGTACTTATCCCTCAAAAGGTCCCAACTGACCACCTTTGAGTCGCTGATTAAATGGTGTACGATTAATAAATTATTTGAGACCCACCACCTGAAAGCTGCTGGGTCTTTATATGCTGGGGGAAAGAGAGGATTGTCAGCGATCGGCAAAAGTGGCAGGTGCGGGGATAGCAATCTTCGGGAATATTTGAGAGAGTCCCAGACCCTTAGGCAGTGCTTCATTATGTTGCTTAAAAGGGGTGGCCGTAGCTTAGGTGGAAGCCAAATAGGGCATTGCACTGATAAAGGAGCTGCGGGAGCAATATCAAATAGTACCCATTGTGGCATGTCTGACCCTCTATATAGGCCAACCATCGGCGCGATCTGGGCTGCCTGGTAGTATGCCCCTAGGTTGGGAAATCCCAGACCTCCAGCAGGTTTGGGTATATATATGGAGGCTCTAGCGACTCTAGGTCTGGAGTTACCCCAGATAAAATTTATTTATTTTGCTCTGGAACAGCCTCAGGTAGTGCGGGGGGATACGGACAGGCAGCAGTCGGAAATGATAAAGTATTTTAGGCAGCAGGACCATTTTGATAGAGTGTACCCGCCCCAGCCAGGATAGTTGCATGGCTGACCAGCTTGAGGTATATTGTGTAATGAGCCCAGACAGTGCGTGGTAATTGGCCTGGAAGAGGGAGTCATAATTGGCTGTAAGATTGATGCCTAGGTAGGAGATTTGTTTTACTGCTATTTGAAAGGGGACTGATGCAATCAGATCCTGCCAATCGGTTTGTTCAAGCGTGATATTCATTAGCTGCGACTTTTTGGGGTTAATCTTCAGGCCAGAGACCAGTGCAAACTCTTTCATGATCTCCATTAAGGCGGGGATTGAGGACTTGGGGTTGGACAGGAATAGTAATAGGTCATCAGCGAAAAGATTCAATTTATGTTGTGTGCCTGCTATTTGGAAACCAAGAACCTCTGTCGATTTTCTGATTGTTTGGGCTAACGGCTCCATTGCTATGATAAATAAGATTGGGGAGAGAGGGCACCCTTGGCGGGTCCCTCTCTCAATTGCAAAACTAGGGGAAAGATATCCCGCGTAATGAACTTTGGCTGACGGTGAGGAGTAAAGGGCCTGGATCCAGGCTATGAAAGATGGCCCGAATCCCCAGTGCTGCAAGATGGAGTAAAGGTAATCCCACGACAATGTGTCAAACGCCTTGTATATGTCTAGGCTCAGGCAGACTCCGGGGATCTTCCTATAGTGGAGGCTATCAAACACCTGGATGGCCCTGTACACTGCATCTGAGGCCTGGCGCCCTGGGACAAAGCCCACCTGATCTTTGTGAATTAGTAAGGGAAGAAATCTATTGATTCGTGTAGCCAATATTTTACTCAAGAGTTTTATATCCACATTAAGGAGTGAGATGGGGCGAAAACTACTGACTTCTAATGGTTCTATATCTGATTTGGGGAGCATGGCGATATTGGCTTGGAGAGATTCTTGGTTCGGGAGTTTGTTTTTATTATATTCATTGTATACTCTGGATAAGATAGGAGCTAGTATTTGCGCAAATGTTTTGTAGAAAAATGGGGAATAACCATCGGGCCCCGGAGTTTTTGCATTTTTGAGTGACTTGATAGCCATTAAGACCTCTTCCGAGGTTATGTCTGCGTTAAGATCGTCCACATCGGCTGTGTTAAGGGGGGGGGGGGGGGGGAAGCTGAAGTGAGTTCAGGTAGGCTTCCAACCTGGCGTTATTAATCCGACCCTCCCTTCCGTATAGCTCTTGAAGAAAGTCCTGGAAATACTGGACAATCTTGCACGGGTTAGCAGTGGGAGGGGAACGGGGGCCCTTTACCCGTAGGGTGGGGGGGCTATATTTTCTATTTTTTAGTTTACGGGCTAAAAGAGTGTGTGGCTTGTTAGCCCAGCGATAATAAACATTCTTACGCCACCTGAGCTGTTTTTCTACCTCTTCACTCAGTAGTGAGTCTAATTGCAAGCGCAGTCTATCCCTAGCCAGTCTGGAGGCTACTGATGGAGAGGATTTCCAAACTATATCTGCCTCCTCATACTGCTTTTTCAAATCGTCTATAGTTTGAGTTTTTTGTTTTTTTAAGTAGGAAGCAAAACCTATTATTCGTCCCCTTACTGTTGCCTTCAGGGCTCCCCAGAGAGATGCAACAGAGTCGACTGAGCCTTCATTGGTTTCCAGGTATTCAGTTAAGAAAGAAAAAGAATCTTCTCTCGGCAGTCTTGCCTTGAGAGCAGAGAGTCATTTAGCCTCCAAGTAAAATCCCTACCCCTGGGTATCAAAGAGGACAATTGAGTTTGCACTGGGTCGTGGTCTGACCAGGGAACTGAGAGTATTTTAGCCACGACGGCATTATGCAAGTAAGGGGCATGCATAAAAATGTGGTCAATTCTGCAGAAGCTCCCGTGTGGGTTTGAATAGAAGGTGTAATCGTGTGCCCGTGGGTTCAGTTCACGCCAGACATCCAACAGTCCCTTATTCCGAAACAATCGGGAGACCGCTAATGACTGAGCTGTAGAAACAGGCTGGGGAGCAACTGCAGAACCAAGCTTATGCGCCTTGTCCATCTCTACATCTAGTACCATATTTGTGTCGCCACATAGAATGATCATACCTTCTCCGTGCTGATCTACGACCTGGAGGAGGTGGGAGAGGAAACGGTCTTGAAATTGGTTAGGTGCATAATAGGAGACCAAAGTTATTTTAGAGTCGAAGAGTGTTCCCCGCAGCAGTAGGTATCTCCCTGTAGGGTCAGCAATAACATGATCACATTTGAAGGGCAGGCCCCTTCTAAAAGCTATTGTCACCCCTCGGACTTTCTCCCTCGCACATGCATGAAAAGCCATTGGGAAATGCTTACTAAGATAAGAGGGCTGACTTGTTCGTGAAAATCTGGTCTCTTGTAGGCACACTATATCTGTGTGCAGAGACTTATAGTAGTGGAAGGCTTTACTCCGTTTCTGTGGGGAGTTGAAGCCCTGCACGTTATGTGATGTTAATTTCAATTGTGAACTAGCCATATCTAAAGGCAGGGGAGAAAGCCCGAGTAAGCCACCTAAGCGTTGGTATATATGTAGATGTGGGATCTAAAGTTAGAGCTTTGGACGCGACCAGGGGGGACCAGAAATAAAGATGGGGGGGGAAGAAAGGGATAGAGAGGACAGTAAAAAGGAAAGAGAAAAGCGGGAAAAGACCCAAGATTAGCACGCCAGCTGTCCTGAGAACAGGACAAGAAGGCGATGTCCGAGTTTAGAGGTGCCTGAGCCTGGATTGGGCCCTCCAGGCTCGGTGCCAGGAAGCAAGCGAAAAAATGAATCGCTCGCGTGGGAGGGAGAACCCCGCCCTGCCTGCATGGCTACATAGTTCAGAACAAAACACAACATGAAACAGCGCTAATCAAACCCGCAACCCTTATATTTTTGTGCCAAACCAGCCCACCCTCACAAAATAAACTTTAACCATTTTTATGGGGGAGGCGAAGAAAGAAATAAAAAAAAATAAAAAAAATGGAAAACAGTATCACCCGCCTAGACTCCAAATACGGAGCGACCTGGGCAGCAAGTAAGAAAAACAGCTTATAGACAATAAAGAACTTTGGACTACTTAGAAGTCTCAAAACGGTTATCCGTATCACGTAGTGACCGATGAAGCAGAGCCATTTATACATATAACTAAAGGAGTAGGGGAGAGGGAGACATATATAACCTGTTGACAGTTAGGATCTGCTGATATGCTTTCAAATGCTTATAAAAACATGGAAGAACACTGTAGGCATGGTCCAGCCTACTCGGGTTACAAAGTCAGAGTACAAGGCCTACCACTCTGGTCAAGTAAAATCACCCCGGATCAGATAAGGCTCCAGCCCTCGGGGCTTCGGGGTCAGGTTGCGCCACTGATTGTGAGGATCCCGTGTTACGTTTCTTAGAGGACCGCTGCGATGACACCTTTTCCCACATCGGTTGAGAACGGGGAGAGCTATGGCTGTGAGGTGGGGAAGATGCTGGGAGCGTTAGCTTGAGCCTTTCCAGCTTCCTTTGGGCCTCCTCAGGACTCGACATGACATGTGCCCGGTTATTGTAGGAAAACAGGAGTTTAAAAGGGAAACCCCAGCTATACTTAATGGCGTGAGCCAGCAGGATCTTTGTGTAAGGTTTCATCTCTCTACGTCTCAGAATCGTGGCGGGTGCCAGATCTGCAAAAATTTGGTAATGGTGGCCTTGAAACTCGAGGTCATCTTTAGCTCTTGCTGCCTTTAGAATGGTTTCCTTGGACCTGTAGTAAGTGAACTTAATGATGATGTCCCTAGGGAGACCATTAGACTTTACCGGGCCAAGGGCTCTGTGTATCCTGTCGAACTCGAGCCTATCGATCGGTATGCTGGGCACCAGCTCCTGAAAAAGAGCAGTCACCGTGGAAGTTAAGTCAGTTATGTGTTCTGGCAGGCCTCTGACCCGAAGGTTGCCTCTGCGGGCTCTATTTTCAAAATCCTCCATACGCAGGTGTACTGCTTGGAGGTCTGCCTGAGTCGCTTCTTGGTCTTTGACATGCTCTTCTAATGTTACATCCACTGAGTCCATGCGCCGTTCGAGTTCATTTGTCCTCATCCCCAGTTCTTTTATCTCCTTAGAGAGGCGAGTGGCCAGTTTGCTAGAGGCCTCTTCCAGCTCTCTCTGGAGGATCACTTTAAACATATTGAGCAGCGTCTGGTCACGGGCTGGGAGAGAGTCCAGAGTGTCTATTCCTACCTCAGTCTGACGACCGGTGGGTGGGGGTCCGCTGAGGCTGGTAGATCTGCTTTCAGCGTCCGAGTCGCTCTCTATGTGCTCCTGCACTCTCTGCTGACTGGAGCTGGGCGCCATCTTGGATCTCCGAGCGCGCGACTGGGAGGATTCGGTCTGCTCTTCCTCTCGTTTGCCTCTTTTGCCCCCCATTCAAGCTGCTGAGGATTGGGTGGGCTTCTGTGTTGCCGAGCGGGGCTTTTTGGGGCAATTGCGCTGCTAGAAATGTGCTGATGCAGGCAGGGCTGGCGGAGCTCCGCTAGAAGACGTCCATTACGAGCGGCCGCTAGCCACGCCCCGGAAAGCATACTTTTCATTGCCTGTATGCGACACTAATGTAGCATTAATGTGCGTTACCACTTTTTTTTTGCATTGCGTTGTAATGCTGCGTTGCAACTTTAACATCGCTTTACAACGCAACGTCCCATTGTGAATAAGCCCTTAGGCTCAAAGGCAAAAGTGTCCAGCCTGCTGCATTTTTGTGCTTCTGGTAAAATCAATGAGTGTAGTGCAAGAAAACACATCAAAAGCGGTGCTGTGCAATTTTCTTGTGATTACCCTTCCATCATTTTCTTTTTTGTACTAACAAACAGTTGGGAAAATGCAAGTGCAATTGCACCATGAAAACGGATCATCACACAAAAATTGCATCAAAATGAAAAACCGCTTTGCTGTAAACGAAAAAAATTGTTTTGTGACACTGCACACCCGTAGGGATGATCAACGAGGTGCAAACAATTCCAAGTTGATGCAGGTTTATGCAAATTTCATATGCAATTCATGCAGCTTGAAACTAGACCAGTCAGAACCCCCCAAAATGGAATTCAACTGGTCCATTTTTACCACAAGTAAGAGATAGGATATATTTGTTTTAATAAATGTGCGAGGGTATGGCATCCTAGCAGTATCGCTGTATCTGCAAAATATACCCTTGCAGGACACGATGTGCACAGCTCCTGCAACTCAGACAGTGCATATTTTGTCCTGTGAGTGCACCAGTAGTGCTTCTGATATTTTGCAGATCCAGCAATACTGCTTGGATGATATACCTTAAAGGGAACCTGTACTGAGTAAATTTAAAATAAACACATGAGGTAACTTCAAATGAACATGACATAGTTACCTTGCCATCAGTCCCTCTCAGAAGCTCACCATTTTATTCTGACAGCAACCCCTTCCAGTTCTGACAACATATTGTCAGAACTGAAATATATCAGTTGCTGTAAGTTATTTATCATTTACTTTCAGTTATAGATGAGTGGACAACTGCTGTGCTCGGTAATGTCCATGTTTCCCTATGGCTCAAGTGGGCGATGTAACAGTTTAACAGTGTGCTGACCAGGAAGCGGTTATGGGGTAATAGCAATTTTCAAAATGGAGGAAAGAGAATTCCATTGATCACAGTGGACAAATGGGACGCAGGAGAGGAGAAAGAGATTAAGGTGTAGACTACACGGGAGGCAAGTATGACTTGTGTATGTTTATTTTGACTTTTAGTTTTCAGTTCAGGTTTTCTTTAAAGCAGACCTGAACTCAGAACTTCCTCTCTGCTCTAAAAAATAAGCAAGAGCATAATAGCCTTTAAAGAAAAACATTTCTTTGTTACAGTTCATACAAATCCTGCAATAAATCTACAATGTGTCTACTTCCTGCTTTCATGGAAGCAGACATTAACATTCTGTGTTTACCAATTAGCTGCTCTGCCGTGGCAGCCAGCTGACACAGCTGAGAAATCAAATTACACTGGTGATAAGTCACAGATGAGGGGTAATTAGACAGGCTAAACTATCTGAATGCAAACAGGGTGTCATCCTCTATGTTTTCCTTCTGTCCTTTGCAAGAGTTCGGGTCCACTCTAAAGATGCACTTAAGTGACTTACAGCTGAATGTAGCAAATTATTCAGGACATCCACTTTTATGATAAATTATCCTGGTTTCAGCATCAGAAACACTTCCTATATCTAAATATAGCTGTATATTGGTATGTAGCCCCACCATCCCAGTGATGCTTAGCCTAGACTGTTATCATGTAGAATTCTTCACCCCCACAGCAGAGATCACCTGACAGGACAAAATATGTAGCCACGCCACCTCTGACATGTAACACGGGGTGAGAAAATATTTTAAAATGTGCAAAACAGTGACTAAATAATTAATACAACTAATATTGTTAAAAAATAAGCAACTGTATTAATTACATTATTTTCCCTACAGTTCAGGTTTAAAATAAAGAGACTATGGTAATCTGGAACCATTGGACTTTATCTTGCTTGCACATTTTATAAAAACAGTGGAATGCTTATCCTATCTTTCTAAATCTACTGTGACTGAATAGCAATGCAACGCCAAAATGAGCAATTCTACTAAAGATGTGCAGTACAACATAGTGTGGAATAAAAGTAGTTACATCAAACATCTATTCACCTGCCAAGATTTTTTCTTTTTTTCTTAGATTGTATGGAACATAAATTGTATGGAACGTTTTTTAATACATCACTTTTATTTGGTATCTCAACATGTATATCCACACATTTTACATAATTCTATTATAGCATAAGTATATGCCTTAATCTGCAGATGTTCTGCTCCTTGTATTCTATTTATCCATTTGTTTTTTTTCTACATTTTTTGAGTTTTGTACTGATGGCTATTTATAACATTTCTGGAGTACATGGCAATGCCTTGTATTTCTATTGCTCTGTTTAAAGTGAAACTCCACAGCTCATTAAACATACTGAAAATAAAACAGTTATGTGCAAGTGCTTTACATATTTAATGCTGTTAAAATTTCACCTTTCAGACTGACTAGTACTGACTGTAGGCTCAAGTTGTCATTCTTCTTCAAAAGTGGGCAAAACAAATTATGGAACAAAAAAGGAAATAAACATATCACCGGAATCCTTGGAGCTTGTTCTTATGTTCGAGCATCTCTGCCAGCCTCAGCACCCTCCTTCATCCTCCGTTTCACCGCACACCAGCCACAACGTTCCACAGCATTATCCATCTCTTCTGTGGGCAATGAACCCACTTCCTGTCGTCACTTCCGCCGAACTCGAATTTTTTTTACCCCACTCGAAAGTTCTTCATTTGTACTGCGCAATTGCAGACTTGACGGCATTGACCTCCCACAAACCCGTGCGTCTCATGTTACGCGTCGCCAAGGCAACAGCCGCGTGTCACTTCAAAGCGCCAACATAGTAGACGCTTGCATTACGCTGGTACTTGGGAACCACCACTCGTGGCAGCACGTCCGCGGAGCCTGTTCCTCTTCAGTAGCCTTTCCAGCCAATCAATGAGTGCGCCAGCAATCAGGCGCTGCGTCTGCTGGTGACATAGCAACACGCAGCTCGGTTCAACTCAGGTCACTGAGCTATGGATCACGTGGTTTGTGCTGATGCAGCCATTGTGGATGAGGGCATGCCCCCTAAATTCATAGAATATTTTTTTAGCGTTACACGTACCTTAAAGGGAACCTAAATTGAGAGGGATATGGATTTTTCCTTTTAAAAAATACCAGTTGCCTGACTCTCCTGCTGATCCTGTGTGTCTAATACTTTCAGTCACAGTCCCTCAACAAGCATGCAGATCAGGTGCTCTGCCTGAAGTTAAGCCTCAACTACACACGTAGATGAGGCTCCGATCCGATGGCTCGATTAGCCGCCGGATCGCCTCTTCCGCGTACCCGCTCGCCGCGCCGGATTTCGATACCCGCTCGTCGCCGCGCATCTTCCGCTCGATTCCCTGCCATTGTCCCCTCGCGGGGAACGAGCAGGGAATCGGCGGTAGTAACATCGGAGCCTCATCTATGCCTGTAGATGAGGCTTAAAGAGAACCTGTACTGAGTAAAAATATTTAAAATAAACACGAGGTAACTTCAAACGAACATCACATAGTTACCTTGCCATCAGTTCCTCTCAGAAGCTCACCATTTTCTTCTGACAATAATTCCTTCCAGTTCTGACAATATTTTGTCAGATCTGAAATATATCAGTTGCTGTCAGTAAAATATCAGTTGCTGTCAGTTATAGCTGAGAGGAAAACTGATGCACCAGGTAATGTCCATGTTTCCCTATGGCTCAAGTGGACAATGTTACAGTTTAACTGTGTGCTGACCAGAAAGCTGTTATGGGGTCACGGCCATTTTCAAAATGAAGGACGGAAAATTCCCTTGATCACAGTGGACAAACAGGACGCAGTAGAGGAGAAAGACACTGAGGAGTAGACTACATAGAAGGTAAGTATGACTTGTGTATGCTTATTTTGACTTTTAATTTTCAGTTCAGGTTTTCTTTAAGACTAGATTAGCTGCATGCTTGTTTCAGGTTTGTGATTCAGCCACCACGGCAGCCAAAGAGATCAGCAGGACTGCCAGGCAACTGGTATTGTTTAAAAGGAAACAGCCATATCCCTCTCAGTTTAGGTTCCCTTTAACTTTCTGTAATGAGAGACAGGGACACCTGTTACCAATAAAATATTTGGACAAAAGATGCAGTGCCACCACATCACCAGATCTGAAGCCATACTCCTGCCAACCCTTCTATCAAGACAAGACACAGAACATTTATACCTATATACAGTTACACAGGTGCAGCCAGAGGCAGAGCCCTTAACCAGTACACTATCCAAATCACCCACATCTTTCACGTACACATACATTTTTTTTATTTTTTTAAGTAAATTATTTTCTTTTATGTTAGCAAAAAAAAAAAAAAAATACAGTATACAGGGTGGGCCATTTACATGGATACACCTTAATAAAATGGGAATGGTTGGTGATATTAACTTCCTGTTTGTGGCACATTAGTATACAGTGGCTTGCAAAAGTATTCGGCCCCCTTGAAGTTTTCCACATTTTGTCACATTACTGCCACAAACCTGAATCAATATTAATGGAATTTCACGTGAAAGACCAATACAAAGGCCTCTATTCATAAAACTGTTCCGCAAATTTTCCGCTCAAAACAGCTGACTTTCCCGACCATTTAGCACAGTGTGCATTCTTAAAAGCTGTTTCCGTAAGAAAAGTTACAATTCCCCAGCAGAGCGTGAAATTTCCGCCTTGTGCTGTGTTTTTCTAGATTTATCTAGAAAAAGTAACAAAATGTCCGTTCATAAAGATTAGAGGAAGCGGTATGCGGGCGGGAAATACCGCTTCCTCGGATGTAGCGAGAAGTGTTCGGATTACATGGAAGTGAATGGGACAGACCTCCCAGAGAGAGCAGCGCACAGAGGGACTCTGCCGGCTTAAGTGTTTCCGCATGCCTTCCGACAGCTTACCGCCAGCCTTCAGCGGGAGATCTCCGCTCTGCTATCGCAGCTGGCAAGATTTTTATGAATGCCCACCCAGAAGTCTAAAATACCGATGCGGTATTTTCCCTCCACGAGTTTTTGTCAACCAACCAAGTTTTAATATTTGTCAGTATTTTAACTTTTTACAGTCTCACATCACATGAAGTAAACCCAACCCATCTGTTAGCTAATAGCTAGGCAGTAGTTCCCATATTAAAATATTTGCTGGTGGTCTACATAGGAACATGGACGGTTTAAAGGGCCCTGGGGCAAACTTGAGCGGGGGCCCCCTAACTCCCTCCCCCATGGTCATTATGCCACTGCTCCCTAGCATGCAGTGGCTGCACCGTCTGTGCACTCTTCAGCCATGCTGTCTGACTCTTCTCTATCCAGTGCGTGTTATGTGTAAACACATGCTGGGTAGAGAAGAGGCAGACAGGGTGGCTAAGAGTCCACAGATGGTGCAGCCACTGCATGCTGGGACAGGTGAGTGATTAATACTGCCATGTGTGAGGGGGCCCTAGGGAGCAGTGGGGAAGACAACTTGGTGGGGTCCGGCAGTGCGGTGGTCCCTGCAGACGTCAGGGGCCCTGGGGCAATTGCCCCCCTTTTTTTTGCAACCCTTTGCTTGTATGGCAGCACCGGCCCTGCATAGGCAAACGATCTGGTGACAGGATTGGAGAGAACATCTATGCAGCTATAGTCAAATGAACAGACATTTCCTATCTTCATTATCTGATCAGGTCAGATTTGGCTAAAGAAAACATAGGCAAATGGAGGCTGCCATCTATATTACTTATGAAAGAAGCAAAAATTAGTTTTTTTCTTTTGCCAACCATCTGTCTCAAATACTTCCTAAATGCCTAACCCAGTGTGTGCGGATCAGTTATTCTGAGTCATGCTGACTCCTCTGATTACATGCATGTCCCAAGTTTGGGACTAATTGGTTAATAAATCCCAAAGCACAGGAAGGCAGCCAGGTAAGTGACATGATTTAAAAATCATTAAAGTTACCTCCTTGCTGTCAGTCTCTAGGACAGCCTTTATCAACCTTTTTACCCAGGAGGAACACTGAAAATAACTTTTGGATCTCAAGGAACCCCTGCAAACAATGTTTTGATCTACAGCAGGGGTCCCCAAACGTTTTGGGTCGAGGGCCGGGTCAACATACTTCAGACTGCTGGGGGGCCAGAATATACATAATATGTTGTCTTTGCGGGCCAGACAGTGAAGCACACCCAGGTGACAATCTGCAATCCAATTAGACAGCAGTGTTACCTGATGTGGAATTTGATTGGAAACCAGCGAATTACTGCTTTCTGGCTTCCATGTGGATGGGTGGTGCCAGCACTGCTATTCTACATGTGGACCACCAATATTTAAAGATGTAGCTGACCGCATCTATAAGTAATACATTTTGTGTGTGGAGGGCCGGTAAAAAAGCCTCAGGGGGGCGCATTCGGCCCGCGGGCCTTAGTTTGAGGACGACTGATCTAGAGGAAGCCCTGCATTTATTTTGCAGGAGGCATGGTCTTTAGAAGTAGACATGGCTGTTTATTTCACAACCCCCTATTACACTGCCACTCATTATACTGTCTCCTTATTCTAGTGTTTTTTTATTAATGTGCGCATTATTATTCTGACCCCCAGTTTAGTGCTTCTTTTTACAGTACCCGCTATTATAATGTGCTCTAGTACACTTCCCCCACAATGGAGGGAAATGCCAAGGAACCCCTGCAGAGTCCTCAAGGAACCCTGGTTGAGAAAGCCTGCTCTAGGAGATGTGGTTGTAGTGGGAACAGTGGATGCACTCCATCTCCTGCTATGTGAACTGCCATACATGAGTACATGTCCCTACTAGTGTTGGGCGAACACCTGGATGTTCGGGTTCGCGAACGTTCGCCAAACATGGCCGCGATGTTCGGGTGTTCGCGCTGAACTCCGAACATAATGGAAGTCAATGGGGACCCGAACTTTCGTGCTTTATAAAGCCTCCTTACATGCTACATACCCCAAATTTACAGGGTATGTGCACCTTGGGAGTGGGTACAAGAGGAAAAAATTTTTTAGCAAAAAGAGCTTATAGTTTTTGAGAAAATCGATTTTAAAATTTCAAAGGGAAAACTGTCTTTTAAATGCGGGAAATGTCTTTTCTTTGCACATGTAGCATGCATTTTGCCGCCATGCAGTCATAAATGTAATAAAGATAAGAGGTTCCATAAACAGGGACTGGCAACGCTAACCCAGCAGCAGCACACGTGATGGAACAGGAGGAGGCGCAGGAGGAGAAGGCCACGCTTTCAGACACAACAACCCAGGCCTTGCATGAGGACAAGAAGCGTGTGGATAGCATGCATTTTGCCGCCATGCAGTCATAAATGTAATAAAGATAAGAGGTTCCATAAACAGGGACCGGCAACGCTAACCCAGCAGCAGCACACGTGATGGAACAGGAGGAGGCGCAGGAGGAGAAGGCCATGCTTTCAGACACAACTCAAATTAAAATGAATCAATCCTGGATTGGAAACGACTATGCAACACTCCTGGACCCCAACCAAGTAACATGAACAATGACCATCTGTGATGGGTTAGCGTTTCCGGTCCCTGTTTATTGAACCTCTTATCTGTATTACATTTATGACTGCATGGCGGTAAAAAGCATGCTATCCGCACGCTTCTTGTCCTCATGCAAGGCCTGGGTTGTTGTGTCTCAAAGCGTGGCCTTCTCCTCCTGCGCCTCCTCCTGTTCCATCACGTGTGCTGCTGCTGGGTTAGCGTTGCCGGTCCCTGTTTATGGAACCTCTTATCTTTATTACATTTATGACTGCATGACGGCAAAATGCATGCTATCCGCACGCTTTTTGTCCTCATGCAAGGCCTTGCATGAGGACAAAAAGCGTGCGGATAGCATGCATTTTGCCGTCATGCAGTCATAAATGTAATAAAGATAAGAGGTTCCATAAACAGGGACCGGCAACGCTAACCCAGCAGCAGCACACGTGATGGAACAGGAGGAGGCGCAGGAGGAGAAGGCCACGCTTTGAGACACAACAACCCAGGCCTTGCATGAGGACAAGAAGCGTGCGGATAGCATGCTTTTTACCGCCATGCAGTCATAAATGTAATACAGATAAGAGGTTCAATAAACAGGGACCGGAAACGCTAACCCATCACAGATGGTCATTGTTCATGTTACTTGGTTGGGGTCCAGGAGTGTTGCATAGTCGTTTCCAATCCAGGATTGATTCATTTTAATTTGAGTCAGACGGTCTGCATTTTCTGTGGAGAGGCGGATACGCCGATCTGTGACGATGCCTCCGGCAGCACTGAAACAGCGTTCCGACATAACGCTGGCTGCCGGGCAAGCCAGCACCTCTATTGCGTACATTGCCAGTTCGTGCCAGGTGTCTAGCTTCGATACCCAATAGTTGAAGGGTGCAGATGGATTGTTCAACACAGCTACGCCATCTGACATGTAGTCCTTGACCATCTTCTCCAGGCGATCAGTGTTGGAGGTGGATTTGCACGCTTGCTGTTCTGTGGGCTGCTGCATGGGTGTCAGAAAATTTTCCCACTCCAAGCACACTGCCGATACCATTCCCTTTTGGGCACTAGCTGCGGCTTGTGTTGTTTGCTGCCGTCCTGGTCGTCCTGGGTTTGCGGAAGTCAGTCTGTCGGCGTACAACTGGCTAGAGGAGGGGGAGGATGTCAATCTCCTCTCTAAAGTCTCCACAAGGGCCTGCTGGTATTCTTCCATTTTGACCTGTCTGACTCTTTCTTCAAGCAGTTTTGGAACATTGTTTTTGTACCTTGGATCCAGAAGGGTATAAACCCAGTAATTGGTGTTGTCCAGAATGCGCACAATGCGTGGGTCGCGTTCAATGCAGTCTAGCATGAATCGAGCCATGTGTTCCAGAGTCCTGCCAGAATCCTCATCATCCTCTTGTGAGAGCGTTGTGATAGTTGTTGTGATGCATCATAGTCGTCACCTTCTTCCTGGTCTGCTTCTGCTGACCATTCGCGCTGAATTGTGGAAGTCCAACGTGCACCGCTCTGGTCCTCGTCAGTGGTGGCATGAAATTCCTGCTCCAACTCCAGTTGTTCCTCCTCCTCTTCTTCGTCATAGCTGCTGGGGCCAGCGTTTCCTGAGGCGGATGGCCTGATGTTGGTACCATCACGCTGATCGTTTTCTCCTTCAGATTCCCCCAGTTGCATCATGACACCTGTTTCCTTGATTTTCAACATTGACCTCTTCAGTAAACACAGAAGTGGTATGGTAATGCTGACTGAAGAGTTGTCACTGCTCACAAGCAATGTGGATTGCTCAAAATTTTGGAGGACTTGGCAGAGGTCCAACATGTTGGCCCAATCGGATCCACAAAAGCTTGGCAGCTGTCCGGATGCGCCTCGGTACTGCGCCGTCATGTACTGGACCACTGCACTCTTCTGCTCGCAAAAGCGGGCTAGCATGTGCAGCGTAGAATTCCAGCGCGTAGGGACATCACACAGCAAGCGATGGTGGGGGAGATTGAAGCGCTCCTGCATCTTGGCGAGTGCCCCCGAAGCAGTACTGGAATTTCTGCAATGTTTGGCCACTCGTTGCACCTTCAACACAAGATCGGCCACGCCTGGGTATGTCCTCAGGAACCGCTGAACTACTAGGTTCATCACGTGCGCCAGGCAAGGGATGTGTGTCAGCTTAGCCAACCGTAAAGCGCGAATGAGATTACTCCCATTATCACACACAACCATGCCCGGTTTCAGGTCCAGCGGTGCCAGCCACAAATTCGTCTGTTCCTTTATTCCCCTCCAAATTTCCTCCCCTGTGTGCTGCTTATCCCCAAGGCAGATCAGCTTCAGCAACACTTGCTGACGCATGCCAACAGCTGTGCTGCACTGCTTCCACGATCCTACTGCTGCTGGGTTAGTGTTTCCGGATGAGGTACAGCTTTGAGATGCGTTGGAGGAGAAGGAGTCAGAGAGGTAGGTGCTGCTGTTGTTATCCAGTGGGAGGGACGGCGGTGCAGCTGTTTGCGGCGTGGGCAACACCCGCGCCGTAGCAGGTGAGAAATCGCTGCCAGGCTCCACAAGGTTCACCCAGTGCGCGGTAAGGGAGATGTATCGACCCTGGCCGAACGCACTCGTCCAGGTGTCAGTGGTGAGGTGAACCTTGCAGGCAACGGCATTCTTCAAGCTTCGGGTTATTTTGCTGACCACGTGCTCATGCAACTCAGGCACTGCAGAGCGTGCAAAGTGGTAGCGGCTGGGAACCGTGTAACGTGGGATGGCCACTGATATCATGCCCTTGAAGCTGTTTGTCTCCACCACTCGATATGGCAGCATTTTGCAGGCCAGAAGCTTGGCTATGCTGGCTGTTAGTGCCACGGCCCGGGGGTCATTTGCTGGCAATTTCCTCTTGCGCTCAAACATCTCCGAGACAGACAACTGAACCGTAGGGCTGCACACTGAAGGGCTGTTGGTTATTGTGTTTGATGAAGACTGGGAGACCTCAAGAGCACTATTCCGGAAAGTGACAGTGTCAGCGTCGTCTGATGTTTGTGAATGTTGTTGTGAACCACGCAATGGCTGGGCTACTGCTGCTGCTGAGGAGGGTCTGGTGAGGAGTCTGGTGACCCCAAGGGAGGCAGTCTTGCACACCTTGCAAATCACCATGGTACCATCCTCACTGCAGTCTTCAAAGAAAGGCCAGACTTTGGAGCACCTGCCTTGCTGGCGATTTCTGTTTGCGCCTCTTTTGCGTCTCACTTGAACTTCCACGCTTGTGGTGCCTGAAATTTCGCGCCACCTACCTTGTGGCACAAGGCAAACTCGTGCAGCAGTGGCTTCTTCAACAGACTCATCTGTGCTGCTGCTACGACGGCGATGTTCTCCTTCACATATAAAATCTGGGTCTCTGTCAACATTGTCCATACCCTCCTCCTCTTCCATCTCCTCAAAATCGTCATATGTGATTGTGGGCCGCCGCCGTGGAGTAGAGCTCCCCAGAACAACCTCTGCGCAGCTCACTCCAACGTCGTCTTCCAGATCTTCTCGGCCGACCTCCTGCAATTGAAACCCCTCCTGCCCAACTTGCTCTGGGATTTGGGTTTCAAAGTCCTCGGACTCGCCTTGTATTTCAGTGCGCGGTGCATTTCCCACACTAAATGGTTGTGAATCCGGGCACAAAATTTCTGGCTGTTCCATTGACCTTTGAAAGGTGGAAGTTTGTTGGGCTGGGAATAGCTCCTGCGAATACCCCATTGTGCCCTGAGGAAATTCTTCGGACTGGTTATTTGGCAGTTGTGTGCGTGGTGTCGCTGCCGGTTGTGTCAGCTTTGTGCCCACTGGCTCCTTGTAACTGGCTGAGGACTCGGACCTCATGCGTGATGTGCTGGTGCTGCTTAACCCACTGCTGGACGCATGAGAGGTCATCCAATTAATTATCTGGTCCTGTTCTTTTGGATTTGTGAGGGTTGATTTCCTGGACAACATGGGCGGTATTGAGTGGGTTTTCTTCGGTGCTCCACTGTGGCCTGTACGTGAACCGTCAGGGGAAACACCTCTTCCCTTGCCCCTCCCTCTTTCACAGGATTTCTTCTTCATTTCACTTATCCTTAAAGTACACGCTGACTGGCAGCAGTACAGTGGCAGTACAGAAATGCTATACAGTGGCGGGTGAGCGGTGTACTACTATTCCCAGCAGCAACACAGAGCATAATGCTATACAGTGGTGGGTGAGCGGTGTACTACTATTCCCAGCAGCGACACAGAGCACAATGCTATACAGTGGTGGGTGAGCGGTGTACTACTGTTCCCAGCAGAGACACAGAGTGGCAGTAAACACAATGCTATACAGTGGTGGCTGAGCGGTGTACTACTGTTCCCAGCAGCGACGCAGAGCACAATGCTATACAGTGGTGGGTGGGTGAGCGGTGTACTACTGTTCCCAGCAGCGACACAGAGCACAATGCTATACAGTGGTGGGTGAGCGGTGTACTACTGTTCCCAGCAGAGACACAGAGTGGCAGTAAACACAATGCTATATAGTGTGGCTGAGCGGTGTACTACTGTTCCCAGCAGCGACACAGAGCACAATGGTATACAGTGGTGGGTGAGTGGTGTACTACTGTTCCCAGCAGCGACACAGAGCACAATGCTATACAGTGGTGGGTGAGCGGTGTACTACTGTTCCCAGCAGAGACACAGAGTGGCAGTAAACACAATGCTATACAGTGGTGGCTGAGCGGTGTACTACTGTTCCCAGCAGCGACACAGAGCACAATGCTATACAGTGGTGGGTGAACGGTGTACTACTGTTCTCAGCAGAGACACAGAGTGGCAGTAAACACAATGCTATACAGTGGTGGCTGAGCGGTGTACTACTGTTCCCAGCAGCGACACAGAGCACAATGGTATACAGTGGTGGGTGAGTGGTGTACTACAGTTCCAGGCAGCGATACAGAGCACAATGCTATACAGTGGTGGGTGAGCGGTGTACTACTGTTCCCAGCAGAGACACAGAGTGGCAGTAAACACAATGCTATATAGTGTGGCTGAGCGGTGTACTAGTGTTCCCAGCAGCGACACAGAGCACAATGCTATACAGTGGTGGGTGAGCGGTGTACTACTGTTCCCAGCAGAGACACAGAGTGGCAGTAAACACAATGCTATATAGTGTGGGTGAGCGGTGTACTACTATTCCCAGCAGCGACACAGAGCACAATGCTATACAGGGTTAGCGGTGTACTACTGTTCCCAGCAGAGAGACACAGAGTGGCAGTAAACACAATGCTATATAGTGTGGGTGAGCGGTGTACTACTATTCCCAGCAGCGACACAGAGCACAATGCTATACAGGGTGAGCGGTGTACTACTGTTCCCAGCAGACACACAGAGTGGCAGTAAACACAATGCTATATAGTGTGGGTGAGCGGTGTACTACTGTTGCAGAATTCTGCAATTAGTGCAGAATTCTGCTGCCAGATTGCTAACAAACCAGCCTCGCCACTGTCATATTACACCGATCCTTCGCTCACTGCACTGGCTACCAGTAGAATGGAGAATACTCTTCAAGATTGGACTGCTGACATTCAAATCCCTGCACAGTCTAGGCCCTGGATACATGAAGGACTTGCTGAAGCTGCACCACACCTCTCACAACCTCAGATCAGCAAGTTCTATAAACTTGGTCACTCCCAGAGTGCACCTCAAAAAATCTGGAGATAGAGCCTTCTGCCATGCTGCCCCTACTCTCTGGAACTCCCTACCACACCCAGTAAAGACAGCACCATCCCTGGAGCTATTCAAATCCAGACTGAAAAGCCACCTGTTTAGCCTGGCATTTCCAGATTTATAAAATTCTTCCTCTGTACCACGATGGTCTGAGCCATGCTTATGCGCTTTGAGTCCCACGGGAGAAAAGCGCTTTACAAATGTTATTTGTTGTTGTTGTTCCCAGCAGCGACACAAAGCACAATGCTATACAGGGTGAGCGGTGTACTACTGTTCCCAGCAGAGAGACACAGAGTGGCAGTAAACACAATGCTATATAGTGTGGGTGAGCGGTGTACTACTATTCCCAGCAGCGACACAATGACCGGGGGACCCTGGCTAGCCTGGCTAGAGAGAGAACTACCCTGCCCGCCTACCCAAAGCTAAACCCACAGACAAATGGCGGAGAAATGACGTGGATCGGGTATTTACCCGAACCACGTGACCCGTTCGGCCAATCACAGCGCTAGCCGAACGTTCGGGTAACGTTCGGCCATGCGCTCTTAGTTCGGTCATATGGCCGAACAGTTTGGCCGAACACCATCAGGTGTTCGGCCGAACTCGAACATCACCCGAACAGGGTGATGTTCTGCAGAACCCGAACAATGGCGAACACTGTTCGCCCAACACTAGTCCCTACAGAATGCTGAGCTCCAATGGATGGGGAAGAAGGTTATCCACAAGAACTTGGTCTCCACTGGAAGAGGAAATGGACCCCAATAAACTGCTGCATCAAGTATTTAGAATTTGTTTTCCTTTTTTTTGAAGATGCTTAAAACATATCGCTACCTACTGTTATCCTGGAGCTTATATTATATTATAATGTGAATGTGATGAATAGTGTTTGCCACTATTCATCACATTCACATTATATGCAGAGTGGCCGGTGGTGGCGTAGCTAAGGAGCTATGAGCCCCGATGCGAGTTTTACATTGCCCCCCACTCCCCACCAAGCACTCTATAAATAATTGCCAAAACCTGCCAAGGACAACACAGGGTCAGAGGTGCAAGATGGGGAAGGGGAACAGCTTGTTATTATCATCATTCAAAGCATCTATAGAAGTGATCATTACAAGCACAGGAGTCAGGACCAATAAAGAGCTTATACTGTGGTTGACGAAAAGGCCCTCCGCCCCAAGGGCCCCGGAGCGGTCGAGACCTCTTCAACCCCTATTGCTACACCACTGAGAGCAGAATAGTGTGGTCCGGTATTACATGACTGTGGACATCATTCCTGACATCAGTCCCTGTCTATGGAAATAGCAGGGTGGGTAAGGTGGGAGGCAGCTTTCTTGTTATTAAGATTATATTCCTCAATGACCAGAAAGCAGAAGTCCTATCTTGTCATATCACCCTCCCTACTACCATAGGAAGGGAATGACATCAGTTATTTTGTTGACAGACTGGATCGGCCAGGTTACACTAGGTCTCACTGGCTCAATCTGCATATAATGGAAACAGAATGGGTGATGAAATTAAATAGCAAGAACTCCAGGTGACAACCTATTTGTAAACATCTAAAATACCGTACATATCTAATACAAAGTGGCGTAGCTAAGGAGCTATGGGCCCTGGTGCAAGTATTACATGGGGCCCCCCAAGCACTCTATACATAACAAGTGATACAGCGCACCAAAACCTGCCAAGGACAACCACAGTGCCAGAGGTGCAAGAAGGGGATGGGGAACAGTGCGTTAAGAATTACTACTATTCAAAGCATCTATAGAAGGTATTATTACCAGCACAGGACCAATAGAGAGCTAATACTGTGATAGATGGTGGACCCCTTCAGGGCCCCTCTGGCCCAAGGGCCCCCGATGCGGCCGCTACGCCACTGCTAATACATGCATGAATAAAAGAAAAGGTTTCATATAAGGAGGCACGTTAACAAATCTGTTAACTTGTGTTTCACAAATCTGGATGTACTTGTGCTGAAATGGTAAAGGCTTTTTTTCAGTTCCTATCTCTTGGTGTCATATTTCATAAGTCATATTTATACTGAGTGCTCTTTCGGGCACTTTCATGGGCATTCGGGAAGAAATGTCTTAATTGCCCTGAACAGTTAAGAATATGTTAGCCACTGCAATGGAGACAGTAACTTTTCAGTCTTAGTATACATATAAAGTAGACAGGGGCTCATTATAAATTTAAAATATAAAACAAAAAATTCAGTATCATCAGAAATACCCCAGAACCACTCCGCGTTGCTTGTTTTTTTTGTAACTGTTGTTTGTATTATTCCAGGATACCCTAAATTCTCAAAAGAATCATAAAGCCCCGATGTGCCCCCCCCCCCCCCCCATTTGTGTCACACCCGATGCCACCCCCAGTGTGATAAACCTTCTAAAATTTGCATAATCCAGCATCAACTTGGATTATTTGCATCCTATTGACCATCCCCAATAGGTATTTTGGTATGTGATAGTGGTATATTTTTTGGCAATTTTTAATAATAAAAAGTTATAAGTTATTCATACTGTATTTTTAAACTTATAATAGGCTTCCTATCTATTCTCTATATACACTGTGTTATTTGTTGAGGGTAGAGTACTGGGTAGAGCATGTAGGTGAATATTATAAGTGTAGATATCCTGTGTACACAGTTTTTGTATTTACTATTTTGTCTATTATAACATCCTATGTAGCCGCTATGGATCTCTTCTATTCCAAAGCTACTTGTGAGGTCCAGGGGTTTGGGATTAATTCACATGGCACCTCTTTGAGGCTGCACTTGTGCCTAATGACCATCAGCTGTGCTGGTTGTAGAAGAGTCCGATGCACACAAACAGGAAGCAGACACAACAATATTGGCATCTTAAAGAGGAAGTGTAGTGGAAATAATGTCATTCAAAAAATGCTTATTTTTTAACAATATTCATTTATGTATTATTTTATTTAGGCAGTGTTTGTCCGTTGTAAAAGCCTTCCTCTCCCTGATTTACATTCAGAAATGTATCACTGGTGGTGACATCTTCCGTTCTGCCAGGTGATCTGTACCAATGTTCGTTTACTGAGTTCTATTCACAAAGGGAGATATTGCTTGCTTGGAAGCTGGAAAAGCCGTTATTTCCCACCATCCAACAAGGTTCACAGACAGCAAACTATCAAGGCCATGGTCATGACATCACACTGTGGGAGGGGTTTCATCACAATATCAGCCATACAGACCCCCCTGATGATCTATCCGTGAAAAGGTAACGATTTCTCATGGGAAGGGGTACATTGGCTACTGATTGGAATGAAGTTCAATCCTTGGTTAAAGTTCGTCTTTAAGGTGGAACATAGGGCACAGGGGCGTTTCTAGGGTCCTTGGAGATCGGGGGCACCAGGCGGGGCGGCAAAAAATGGGCGTGGCTATGCGGTGAGTGGGCGTGGCCATGGGTGGGGCCAAATGTACATGAACTTAGCAGCGGTGTAAGCTACAGATAACGGGCCTGCCCATCGAAATATTGGATGGAGCCCCCTGTCCTTTATTTGGATAATTTACAATCAGTATAGGCATAGATCAAAGATGTATACGCACATACAATTTTGATTGGTCAATCACTGACCCCCAATTTTACCACCCCCGTGCAGTAAGTGGGCCAACAGACAATGAACTTTATGAACAGAGCTAAAATTGGCTAATCAAAATTGTATATGTGTACCAGGCTTTACAGCTAATACTGTACATACTGAAAGTAGCAGGGATCAGCATACAATATAGCTGGTTTACAATCAGTAAAGGCACAGAGTAACACCTTACACTGTACACACTGGAGGTAAATCAGCACACAGTGCAGCCACTAGAGAACAGCGTATACTGTACATACTGTAGGCAGCAGAATTCAGCACACTGCAGCTAGCGTGCCAAAAATATGAGGATCACGTTGTGCGGCGTGCTTATCGCGCCGCACCGAAAAATGGGTGGGCCATGGACCAGAATATAGGTGTGGTAACGGCCGGGTGGAGACAAATTTACATGAACCTAGCAATGGTGGGACATTAGATTATGACAGTGGTGGCGAACCTTTTGGAGGCCGAGTGCCCAAACTGCAACCCAAAAGTCACTTATCTATTGCAAAGTGGCAACCGCAATTTAAACTAAATACTGTACAAACGTTTTAACTCATACATGAACATTATGGAAAATCCAAGTTGAAAATAAACTGTGAAGATAAACAATTTCATCCATCCTACTCCTGAAAAATGTATTCAATTTTTTAGAACCTCCCAGTTTTATTTTCTGTTTTAAAAAGCTAAAAAAGTAGGTTTAATGCTATTGTCTCATATGATAAGGATTCAGCTTTTCCCATAGTATCGCAGTTAGCAATCATGTGACCGCCAACAAGACAAATTCAGCAATCATGAGGCCCCCAACAAGACAAATTCAGCAATCATGAGGCCTCCAACAAATCATGAGGCCCCCAACAAGACAAATTCAGCAATCATGAGGCCCCCAACAAGACAAATTCAGCAATCATGAGGCCCCCAACAAATCATAAGGCTCCCAACAAGACAAATTCAGCAGTCATGAGGCACATAAATAGACAGAATGCCCCCTTAATATGGTAGCCCCCCAAGTTAGGTAGTGAGTGACAGGGACCCCCAGGTTAGCTAGTGAGTGGCAGGCGCCTCCAGTTAGGTAGTGAGTGACAGGGACCCCGATAGTGAGTGCCAGGGAGCCCCTTTAGGTAGTGAGTGAGTGCCAGGGAGCCCCTTTAGGTAGTGAGTGAGTGCCAGGGAGCCCCTTCAGGCAGTGAGTGAGTGCCAGGGAGCCCCTTCAGGCAGTGAGTGAGTGCCAGGGAGCCCCTTTAGGCAGTGAGTGAGTGCCAGGGAGCCCCTTCAGGCAGTGAGTGAGTGCCAGGGAGCCCCTTCAGGCAGTGAGTGAGTGCCAGGGAGCCCCTTCAGGCAGTGAGTGAGTGCCAGGGAGCCCCTTCAGGCAGTGAGTGAGTGCCAGGGAGGCCCTTCAGGCAGTGAGTGAGTGACAGGGAGGCCCTTTAGGTAGTGAGTGAGTGCCAGGGAGCCCCTTTAGGCAGTGAGTGAGTGACAGGGAGCCCCTTTAGGGAGTGAGTGAGTGACAGGGACCCCCAGGTTAGCTAGTGAGTGGCAGGCGCCTCCAGTTAGGTAGTGAGTGACAGGGACCCCGATAGTGAGTGCCAGGGAGCCCCTTTAGGTAGTGAGTGAGTGCCAGGGAGCCCCTTTAGGTAGTGAGTGAGTGCCAGGGAGCCCCTTCAGGCAGTGAGTGAGTGCCAGGGAGCCCCTTCAGGCAGTGAGTGAGTGCCAGGGAGCCCCTTCAGGCAGTGAGTGAGTGCCAGGGAGCCCCTTCAGGCAGTGAGTGAGTGCCAGGGAGCCCCTTCAGGCAGTGAGTGAGTGCCAGGGAGCCCCTTCAGGCAGTGAGTGAGTGCCAGGGAGCCCCTTCAGGCAGTGAGTGAGTGACAGGGAGGCCCTTTAGGTAGTGAGTGAGTGCCAGGGAGCCCCTTCAGGCAGTGAGTGAGTGACAGGGAGCCCCTTTAGGGAGTGAGTGAGTGCCAGGGAGCCCCTTTAGGGAGTGAGCGAGTGACAGGGAGCCCCTTTAGGGAGTGAGTGACAGGAAGCCCCTTTAGGGAGTGAGTGAGTGAGTGCCAGGGAGCCCCTTTAGGGAGTGAGTGAGTGCCAGGGAGCCCCTTTAGGGAGTGAGTGAGTGCCAGGGAGCCCCTTTAGGGAGTGAGTGAGTGCCAGGGAGCCCCTTTAGGGAGTGAATGAGTGCCAGGGAGCCCCTTTAGGGAGTGAGTGAGTGCCAGGGAGCCCCCTTTAGGGAGTGAGTGAGTGCCAGGGAGCCCCTTTAGGGAGTGAGTGAGTGAGTGCCAGGGAGCCCCTTTAGGGAGTGAGTGAGTGAGTGAGTGACAGGCCCCCTCCAGCCGCCGCCGCTCCCCCCCCCCCTTACCTCATAGCAGACCTCAGGATCAGCGGCGACCCGACCAGTAAGAGCGGGCGCCGGACGCACCCGCTCGATATGCGGAAGTGATGTCACTTCCGCATATCAGTGCGGGCACTGGGTCCTAGCGCCCGCACGATTGGTCGCCAGCTCGCCGCCTGATCCTGAGGTCTGAGTGTCGCGGCGGCGGCGGCTGGAGGGAGCCGCTGCCAGAGGGGGCCGGGCGGAGATCCGTGGCACCCCAGCACGGATTGGGGGCACGTGCCCCCCCAAAATAGGGCTAGCGACGCCCCTGATAGGGCATACTGTTAAAGTGTGTGTGGGAGGGCAACATTGAGCATGGCCACATACAGCAAATCTACTTCCATATTTCCTCTTCAATGTGCGGCCTTCTTTATGTACCCTATTGATATGCAGCTACTCATGTCCCTAAGTAAAAATATGCAGCATTGCATGTACTCCTGTTATATTATAGAGCCACATGCGGCTCCAGTGAAGTCATAGCCTATTACATGTGCCCCAGAAATGAGCAGCAGATTCTGTACATTTTGAAGCCCATTACTTTACTGCTTATGCTATTTAATTTGCAGCCTGTTACATGTTAAAGATGAAATTGCATGTGCTTACATCATTCAGCCATTATTTACATACAGGAGGTGCTGGTAGGGTGTGCCAATGTTATATTACAACAACCTTTCTAAATTAACTCAACACACTCTGCTACATTTAGCTGACATCTGGCTCCACTTGTTCAAAAACAGGGATAGTTCGTATTAGCCCAATGCCTGCGCTCTGTTACATCAGCAGTTACATTTTGTATGTTCCCTGCTGCCCTTACATTCGCCTCTAAAATGTGTTTTATCACATGGGGCCCCAAAAGAATTTAGCTCTATACATTTGCCACATAGGAATGCAGCCCATTGCAGGTGCTCGGTTAAATTTGGAGCACAACACATGTTGTCCACTTTCCATTACATCTGCTTCATAAAATGTATAGCCAATTACATGTACCACATACATTTGCAGTGCTAAAAAAGTAATAGGACTCATGTGAGACCCCGTTCACAGTGGTGTAACTACCAGTTTGTAACATGGCTTACTGCACTGCAATGCACCACTTATGCCACGTTCACAGTTTGCTGGGTGCACTGCGGTACAACGGGTTGCGGTATGGTAACACACCGTATGCGTGTTAACAGTAAAAGTGAAGCATACTTTTAATTGATTGCATGCTTCTCTGCATGTGACGCAATGCAGCCGTGACGTGTGGTACAACTTTTTTACGTTGGGATCCTGTTATACAGGGAACACAACACAATGGCCTTGTCAGGACTCGCTGATATAGGATTCAGGTACAGACTGTATGCAAATGCGGCCGACTAGCTAACACTTCCAAAGAGTGACCTAACCACACACACTGACTCTTTGTAAGTAGATTTTGCATACAATGTGAGACCCGAATATATACCAGCAATCCTCTGCGAGACAGATAACAAGGCACACATAGTATATGAGTATAACTGGTAATAGTCACCTGAATAATAGTGGCAACAGCAATCCAGAAGATAGCAGGAGATGTTGATAACACGGAAGTCCAGAGACAATAGCTTATTGGTATGCAGGTTCCAGGGCAGGATGAGATAAAGTCCAGAACACAGGAGTACTATATAAATGTCATGGTACAGAAGGGATAGACAGAAATCAAGGTCAGGCAACCCAATGGTTAGGGCAGGCAGCAAACAGACATAGTCCAGTAACAAGCAATAGATCAGTTCAGGCAGCAAACAGGCAGAATCCAATAACAGGCAGTTGGTCAGGGCAGGCAGCAAACAGACATAGTCCAGTAACAAGCAATAGATCAGTTCAGGCAGCAAACAGGCAGAATCCAATAACAGGCAGTTAGTCAGGGCAGGCAGCAAACAGGCAGAGTTCAGTAACAAGCAGTAAGTTAAAGTCCAGAAAAGCAATCCACAAGTTTTCAAAGAGCACCAAGCAGTAAGCAGAAGCATACACTAACACGGGCAAAGTCAGAGTGCACTCAGTAACCTTAAATATATAAAGCAACCAATCAGTGGCCGGCCACATGCACACAACAGCCAATCACACGCAGGCATTAATCTAGATTAAATATCAGCTGAGAGAGAGATCAGCTGACACGGGTGGCAATACATGTCAACTGGTAACCAATACTAACCAGCAAAACACCCTGACAGTGTCTCAGCTATAGCACAGTGGCAAGAGCACTGCCTCCAACATGAGAGACCAGGGTTAATCCCAGGCAGGCTCAACAGCCACATATTATTATTTATTACATAAACCCCTGCCTAATTGTCAGCTGACTCTACCTCTGTCTCCACCTCAGACCATACTGCAGCAGAGAGGAGAGATCCCTTACTGGCCCACTGTGAATGTGGCC
Organism: Hyperolius riggenbachi; assembly: GCF_040937935.1. Classification (NCBI taxonomy): domain Eukaryota; kingdom Metazoa; phylum Chordata; class Amphibia; order Anura; family Hyperoliidae; genus Hyperolius; species Hyperolius riggenbachi. The sequence continues at coordinate 224,620,363 of NC_090648.1, forward strand.
TAATGGAGTACACATTTCAATCATTTTGGCACTTGTAATACACAATTCATCCAACTTGTTACATGTTTACCATTAAAGGATGGTGAAAATGATGTAACATTATGAGATAAACGCATATGTACAGTCCCAATACTACTTAAAGGAAACATCCAAGCTCCCTAAAAAAAAAAATCCACTTACCTGGGGCTTCCTCCAGCCCCTGGCAGACGTCTTGTGCCCTCGCCGCAGTTCCGGTGCCTCCCGCCAGCATTGTTCTGCGCCTGCGCAGTACAATGCTGGTGATGTCGGCCGGACCATGTGACCCGCGCCGTTGAGCGCAGAAGAAGCCGACCAGGAAGCCAACCTCGCCGGGAGGCACCGGAACTGCGGCGAGGGCACAGGACGGCTGGAGGAAGCCCCGGGTAAGTGGATTTTTTTTTAGGGAGCTTGGACCAACACTTTAAGCTAAATACTCCTCCTCCTTATGTCTCCTACCTGTTCATGCCCCTCCATTACTGTACACCCATCCTATGGATCTGAGTGAACTTTTGAGTAAACTCGACTTGCCTAATCCCCATGCTCCCATCAAATGACTGACTAAAAGTGGCCATACATGGTACAATTTTTCATTTTTTTTCGATTAAATAATTTAGTTTGATTATTCCGTTAGATCGAATATAAAGATTTTTCCAGCATGTCCGATCAGATTTTTCTAAAAAAACGGGATAATCGTTCAAATTTCTTGATCGAAAAAAAAAATATTTTCAACTTTCATTCGATTCGATCATTTAGATCGAATAAACGGGAAAATCGAACATTTTTATTGTATCGTGTATGGGCACCATAAGCATTACACTGTACTCCTATTGTGCTGCATGATCTGGTTTTCTTGTATTCCTGTATTGTCTTATTGTTGTATGTCACTCCTAAATATTGTCTGTAACCTTAACTAATGCCATTGCTGCATAATATGTCGGCGCTTTATAAATACCATAAAGAAATAGTAAATATATAATACTCACCTAAGCACGGATCAGGAAACTTCGGGAACACGCGACAGCACACACCGACGTAAACAAGAGTTCAAACCATCATGGCACTTTGCGTGGGAGTCGTTGGGGATCTTAAAGATCAGACCCGTCATGATGGTTGTTATTGCCACGTGTCGCAAAGCATCCTTTGCCTAGTTGTGCACCTGTACACATGTCACGGGATTATGGAAACATTCGCTCGTCACTAAAAAAAAAAAAACATAGGGGTCGTCGGAAAAATTACTGTGAATATCGCGTAGTAGGTACGGGCCTTTACAAATAGAACATGCTCCTTTTTTTCTAATTTTCTTATGGTAAGGGTTAAGAATTCAGTTTCTCTGTAGTCGGGTTGTAGCACACTCTAATTTAAAGTATTTATGGTGCTCTCTTTGCCGACATATGTTTCTCAGCAACAAGAGTCAGCACACCACTGGCTGCAAAAGATGCTTTGTATTGTAAAACAGATACATTTCATGTTATGGACCCTCTTGGTCCTTCATCAGGTGTACAGGACCCAAAAAAAAAAGGGTCAGTGACGGACCAAGAGGGTCCATAACTTATCTGTTCCACAATATAAAAAATCTTTTGCAGCCAGTGGTGTGCCACCTGTTTCTTGTTATTGTTTTTCACCGAGGTTGAGTGAGCAATCTGACTTTGGCCTGGCAACCGCATCATCCCTGTTAAAAGTACCTGGGTCATGGTCTCCTTGGAACTCTATGTGCAGCTTGACACATTTCTCAGCACTCTGGTGACATGCAACATTCATAACAGTCTATGGAGTAAATTTAAAAAAGGTTGTTAAGCGTAACGTTTGTGTATATAGCGCATGTTACATTTACCAGCATTTATGCAGTTTTTGTATTGAGCTACACAAATTATGTTACTTGCCATATACATGCTTAACTTAAAGGGACCCTGAGCTGTATCAGAAAAGAGAAAATTTTACTTACCTGGGGCTTCCTCATGCCCACCTTAGCCTGCGAGGTCCCCGGCATTCTCCTGGTCCCCTCCACAGTCGGCTCTGGTAATGCCCAACGTCAGGTGAAGTCGCGAGTGCTCGTTCCCACTGCATACCCATTGCGTCATCACACCGGCCGCCGTAAGAGTCTTGCGCAGGCGAGGTTCAGTCTTTAGAGAACTTCGCATTCACAGGACTCTTATGGTGGCTGGTGTGGTGACGCAACGTTTACGCAGCGGGGACGAGCATGTGCGACTTCACCCAAAGTCGGTGCATTACCGGAGCTGCCAGCGGGACCACAGAGGGGGCCAGGAGAATGCCAGTGACCTCACAGGCTAAGGTGGGCTGGAGGAAGCCCCTGGTAAGTCCAGTCTTTTTTCTGACGCAGCTCAGGGTCTCTTTAAGTTGCGTGCTATTTAATGTCCTCTGTATGTACAGGTTAACTTTACCGACCTTTTGTAAATTTATCAAGGAAAGTTTCCAAGGAAAAGTGAAGGTAGCTTTAACTGGACATCTCTTATGAATTATTATTTTTTAATTTATACAGCACCAACATTTTCAGTGGCCTCAGTGACGCTGTACAAAGTAAGAAACAAACATGGGGTACATAATAATACAGGCAATGGTAAACATAAAATATAGAGGTTACCAACATCACAGTAATCACAATGAGAAATGTAACACGACTGACAAAATGTATAGCAACCTCCAAGAAACAAAAGGGTGGGGGAACCTGCCCTTGCAAGTTTTCATCCTAAAGGAATAGGGAGGAAACAAGAGGTGGTGTAATATATAACATATGTACCTAGTGGCAGTGTGTTTTAGGTTATATTTAGGCATATGTGTTGTCTTCATGGTGGTCAACTGGGCACGGAGAGAAGCCGAGAGACAGCTCTTCCTGCATGAGGCAAAGTAGGGGAATATATCAAATATATTTCCCTACTGATTGCCTAGCCTCCCCCCTGGTGGTGTAATCCGGGGTCCGGCTAATGCTATCACCCTAATTACAGCAGGACAACAAGTACACAGCTGCGTAGCTATACTATTATAGCTATAGCAGTGCCCAGGTCTGTCGCTGTGTGTTGTGCAGGCATCGCAGAAATGACTTGCTTTGATATTTAGTATATTTATATTTAGTAATGAGCACAACTTGGCCAGAGGTTGAAGGGGAATTGCTTTCCAAATGATGCAAATTACCTGGCTGTCCTACTGATCCTCTGCCTCTAATGCTGCTAGCCTTAAACCCTGAACAAGCATGCAGATAGGGATTCTGACTGAAGTCTGTTATTCAGGCCCTACTGATGCAGGAAAGTTCAGCAGGACTGAAAGGCAACTGGCATTGTTTAAAAGGACATTAACATGGCAGCAACCGTAGGCCTCTCACTTCAGGTTCCCTTTATGTGAGAATGTATGCTTGTCTGAAAAAGTGAGTTTTGAAGGAGCACTTAAAAAGACTCTGAAGCAAACAAAAATTGCTATTTTTACCTGGTAGTTCGCTTCAGTAGTCGCAGTAGATGTAAACCGCCGCATCCCCACCGCAGGTGTAGACCTTGCCCCAAAATCCCGGGGCAAAATCCCACGACTTTCTTGGTAGTGGATTTTGTTGCCTGGGAGGCAGAGCCTTCATCTGCAGCTCTGCCTCCACTGATGTCAATCACCGTTTCGGATCTCCGCCTCTCCCCCACCCCTCTCTGTGAAGGAAGAGTGAGAGGGGCGGGGAGAGGCGGCGATCCGCGGCGATTGACATCAGTAGAGGCAGAGCAGCAGCTGAAAGCTCTGCCTCTTTCAGGAAGTGCTGCCCGGATTGCACCCTGGGGATTTGGGGAGTCTAAAGCCCTCGTTTTGCGGCGGGGATGCAGCGGTTTACATCTACTGAGAGTACTGAAGCAATCTAGAAGTAAAAATAGCAATTTTTGTTCGCTTCAGTCTCTCTATAAAGAGACTCTGAAGCGAGAATAAATCTCGCTTCAGAGTTCATAGTTAGCAGGGGCACGTGTGCTAAACGGGGGTCCCTTGACCCCCAAACCCCCCACTGTGACACTTGGTCGCAGACTTGGTCGCTCCTGGAGGCAGGGCTAACGGCTGCAGCCCTGCCTCCAGTCGCGTCTGTCAGCGGCGCATCGCCGCCTCTCCCCCGCCCCTCTCAGTGAAGGAAGACTGAGAGGGGCGGGGGAGAGGCGAAGATACGCGCTGACAGACGCGCGTGGGGCAGGGCTGCGGCGGTTAGCCCTGCCCCAACCAGGAAGCGCTCCCCCGCCTTACGGAGGGGATTTTGGGGATCAGGGACCCCCGTTAAGCCGCGGGATAGCGGCGGTTTAGCAGGGGCACACGTGCCCCTGCTATCTATGAGGTCTGAAGCGAGATTTATTCTCGCTTCAGACTCTCTTTAAAGGATATCCAAGGTGCATATCCAGAGGGTCTGGGCCTAGTGCGGACCGAATTACAGATGAATGGAGCTGAGCAAGGGCAACAGAGGATGTAGTCATGGTTTAGATAGTATTATGGAAGCAAGTATGTAAAGTATTCAATTCTAGGATTTCATCTTGGATAGCCTTAAAAATTTAAAAATTTGGAGAGTGACAGATGTGTTTTGGAAGAGTATTCCACAGAAGGGGTGAGGCTTGTGAGAAATCTT